>NW_027488368.1:30351839-30703679 GCF_051014445.1 Colletes latitarsis
TGGCTTATACTTTCGCCTTCTTCGCAAACTTGTTGGCCAGATCCTGGGTTTTTTCCGTGTTTGAATCACGTAGTAATGTTGTACCACACTGAGGCAGTCAATTAAACCTGGTTTCGATCAATATTTCAGAGGATAACACCGGTTAGGTCTGGGTTAGGTCCGGGATATGCCCGCAGCTGGCTCATGATTTTGCCTTTTTCGCATACTTGTTGGCCAGATCCTGGCTTTTTTTCGTGTTTGAATCACGTAGTAATGTGGTAACACGCTGAAGCAGTCAATTAAACCTGGTTTCGATCAATATTTTAGAGGATAACACCGGTTAGGTCTGGGTTAGGTCTGGGTTATGCCCGCATCTGGCTCATGACTTTGCCTTCTTCGCATACTTGTTGGCCTGATCCTGGGTTTTTTTCGTGATTGAATCACGCAGTAATATGGTAACACACTGAAGCAGTCAATTAAACCTGGTTTCGATCAATATTTTAGAGGATAACACCGGTTAGGTCTGAGTTAGGTCTGGGATATGCGCGCATCTGGCTTATACTTTCGCCTTCTTCGCAAACTTGTTGGCCAGATCCTGGGTTTTTTCCGTGTTTGAATCACGTAGTAATGTTGTACCACACTGAGGCAGTCAATTAAACCTGGTTTCGATCAATATTTCAGAGGATAACACCGGTTAGGTCTGGGTTAGGTCCGGGATATGCCCGCAGCTGGCTCATGATTTTGCCTTTTTCGCATACTTGTTGGCCAGATCCTGGCTTTTTTTCGTGTTTGAATCACGTAGTAATGTGGTAACACGCTGAAGCAGTCAATTAAACCTGGTTTCGATCAATATTTTAGAGGATAACACCGGTTAGGTCTGGGTTAGGTCTGGTATATGCGCGCATCTGGCTTATACTTTCGCCTTTTTCGCAAACTTGTTGGCCAGAACATGGGTTTTTTCCGTGTTTGAATCACGTAGTAATGTTGTACCACACTGAGGCAGTCAATTAAACCTGGATTCGGACAGTATTTTAGAGGATAACACCGGTTAGGTCTGGGTTTGGTCTGGGTTATGCCCGTATCTGGCTCATGATTTTGCCTTCTTCGCATACTTGTTGGCCAGATCCTGGGTTTTTTTCGTGTTTGAATCACGTAGTAATGTGGTAACACACTGAAGCAGTCAATTAAACCTGGTTTCGATCAATATTTCAGAGGATAACACCGGTTAGGTCTGGGTTAGGTCTGGGTTATGCCCGCATCTGGCTCATGATTTTGCCTTCTTCGCATACTTGTTGGCCAGATCCTGGGTTTTTTTCGTGTTTGAATCACGTAGTAATGTGGTAACACACTGAAGCAGTCAATTAAACCTGGTTTCGATCAATACTTTAGAGGATAACACCGGTTAGGTCTGGGTTAGGTCTGGGATTTGCGCGCATCTGGCTTATACTGTCGCCTTTTTCGCAAACTTGTTGGCCAGATCCTGGGTATTTTCCGTGTTTGAAACACGTAGTAATGTGGTAACACACTGAAGCAGTCAATTAAACCTGGTTTCGATCAATATTTTAGAGGATAACACCGGTTTGGTCTGAGTTAGGTCTGGGATATGCGCGCATCTGGCTTATACTTTCGCTTTATTCGCAAACTTGTTGGCCAGAGCCTGGGTTTTTTCCGTGTTTGAATCACGTAGTAATGTTGTACCACACTGAGGCAGTCAATTAAACCTGGTTTCGATCAATATTTCAGAGGATAACACCGGTTAGGTCTGGGTTAGGTCCGGGATATGCCCGCAGCTGGCTCATGATTTTGCCTTCTTCGCATACTTGTTGGCCAGATCCTGGGTGTTTTTCGTGTTTGAATCACGTAGTAATGTGGTAACACACTGAAGCAGTCAATTAAACCTGGTTTCGATCAATATTTTAGAGGATAACACCGGTTTGGTCTGAGTTAGGTCTGGGATATGCGCGCATCTGGCTTATACTTTCGCTTTATTCGCAAACTTGTTGGCCAGAGCCTGGGTTTTTTCCGTGTTTGAATCACGTAGTAATGTTGTACCACACTGAGGCAGTCAATTAAACCTGGTTTCGATCAATATTTCAGAGGATAACACCGGTTAGGTCTGGGTTAGGTCCGGGATATGCCCGCAGCTGGCTCAAGATATTGCCTTCTTCGCATACTTCTTGGCCAGATCCTGGGTTTTTTTCGTGTTTGAATCACGTAGTAATGTGGTAACACACAGAAGCAGTCAATTAAACCTGGTTTCGATCAATATTTTAGAGGATAACACCGGTTAGGTCTGGGTTAGGTCTGGTATATGCGCGCATCTGGCTCATGATTTTGCCTTCTTCGCATACTTGTTGGCCAGATCCTGGGTTTTTTTAGTGTTTGAATCACGTAGTAATGTGGTAACACACTGAAGCAGTCAATTAAACCTGGTTTCGATCAATATTTTAGAGGATAACACCGGTTAGGTCTGGGTTAGGTCTGGGTTATGCCCGCATCTGGCTCATGACTTTGCCTTCTTCGCATACTTGTTGGCCTGATCCTGGGTTTTTTTAGTGTTTGAATCACGTAGTAATGTGGTAACACACTGAAGCAGTCAGTTAAACCTGGTTTCGATCAATATTTTAGAGGATAACACCGGTTAGGTCTGGGTTAGGTCTGGGTTATGCCCGCATCTGGCTCATGACTTTGCCTTCTTCGCATACTTGTTGGCCTGATCCTGGGTTTTTTTCGTGATTGAATCACGCAGTAATATGGTAACACACTGAAGCAGTCAATTAAACCTGGTTTCGATCAATATTTTAGAGGATAACACCGGTTAGGTCTGAGTTAGGTCTGGGATATGCGCGCATCTGGCTTATACTTTCGCCTTCTTCGCAAACTTGTTGGCCAGATCCTGGGTTTTTTCCGTGTTTGAATCACGTAGTAATGTTGTACCACACTGAGGCAGTCAATTAAACCTGGTTTCGATCAATATTTCAGAGGATAACACCGGTTAGGTCTGGGTTAGGTCCGGGATATGCCCGCAGCTGGCTCATGATTTTGCCTTTTTCGCATACTTGTTGGCCAGATCCTGGCTTTTTTTCGTGTTTGAATCACGTAGTAATGTGGTAACACGCTGAAGCAGTCAATTAAACCTGGTTTCGATCAATATTTTAGAGGATAACACCGGTTAGGTCTGGGTTAGGTCTGGTATATGCGCGCATCTGGCTCATGACTTTGCCTTCTTCGCATACTTGTTGGCCTGATCCTGGGTTTTTTTCGTGATTGAATCACGCAGTAATATGGTAACACACTGAAGCAGTCAATTAAACCTGGTTTCGATCAATATTTTAGAGGATAACACCGGTTAGGTCTGAGTTAGGTCTGGGATATGCGCGCATCTGGCTTATACTTTCGCCTTCTTCGCAAACTTGTTGGCCAGATCCTGGGTTTTTTCCGTGTTTGAATCACGTAGTAATGTTGTACCACACTGAGGCAGTCAATTAAACCTGGTTTCGATCAATATTTCAGAGGATAACACCGGTTAGGTCTGGGTTAGGTCCGGGATATGCCCGCAGCTGGCTCATGATTTTGCCTTTTTCGCATACTTGTTGGCCAGATCCTGGCTTTTTTTCGTGTTTGAATCACGTAGTAATGTGGTAACACGCTGAAGCAGTCAATTAAACCTGGTTTCGATCAATATTTTAGAGGATAACACCGGTTAGGTCTGGGTTAGGTCTGGTATATGCGCGCATCTGGCTTATACTTTCGCCTTTTTCGCAAACTTGTTGGCCAGAACATGGGTTTTTTCCGTGTTTGAATCACGTAGTAATGTTGTACCACACTGAGGCAGTCAATTAAACCTGGATTCGGACAGTATTTTAGAGGATAACACCGGTTAGGTCTGGGTTTGGTCTGGGTTATGCCCGTATCTGGCTCATGATTTTGCCTTCTTCGCATACTTGTTGGCCAGATCCTGGGTTTTTTTCGTGTTTGAATCACGTAGTAATGTGGTAACACACTGAAGCAGTCAATTAAACCTGGTTTCGATCAATATTTCAGAGGATAACACCGGTTAGGTCTGGGTTAGGTCTGGGTTATGCCCGCATCTGGCTCATGATTTTGCCTTCTTCGCATACTTGTTGGCCAGATCCTGGGTTTTTTTCGTGTTTGAATCACGTAGTAATGTGGTAACACACTGAAGCAGTCAATTAAACCTGGTTTCGATCAATACTTTAGAGGATAACACCGGTTAGGTCTGGGTTAGGTCTGGGATTTGCGCGCATCTGGCTTATACTGTCGCCTTTTTCGCAAACTTGTTGGCCAGATCCTGGGTATTTTCCGTGTTTGAAACACGTAGTAATGTGGTAACACACTGAAGCAGTCAATTAAACCTGGTTTCGATCAATATTTTAGAGGATAACACCGGTTTGGTCTGGGTTAGGTCCGGGATTTGCCCGCATCTGGCGCATGATTATGCCTTCTTCGCATACTTGTTGGCCAGATCCTGGGTTTTTTTCGTGTTTGAATCACGTAGGAATGTGGTAACACACTGAAGCAGTCAACTAAACCTGGTATCGGTCAATATTTTAGAGGATAACACCGGTTAGGTCTGGGTTAGGTCCGGGATATGCCGGCATCTGGCTCATGATTTTGCCTTCTTCGCATACTTGTTGGCCAGATACTGGGTTTTTTTCGTGTTTGAATCGCGTAGTAATGTGGTAACACACTGAAGCAGTCAATTAAACCTGGTTTCGATCAATATTTTAGAGGATAACACCGGTTAGGTCTGGGTTAGGTCTGGGTTATGCCCGCATCTGGCTCATGATTTGGCCTTCATCGCATACTTGTTGGCCATATCCTGGGTTTTTTTCGTGTTTGAATCACGTAGTAATGTGGTAACACACTGAAGCAGTCAATTAAACCTGGTTTCGATCAATATTTTAGAGGATAACACCGGTTAGGTCTGGGTTAGGTCTGGGTTATGCCCGCATCTGGCTCATGATTTTGCCTTCTTCGCATACTTGTTGGCCAGATCCTGGGTTTTTTTCGTGTTTGAATCACGTAGTAATGTGGTAACACACTGAAGCAGTCAATTAAACCTGGTTTCGATCAATATTTTAGAGGATAACACCGGTTAGGTCTGGGTTAGGTCTGGGTTATGCCCGCATCTGGGTCATGATTTTGCCTTCATCGCATACTTGTTGGCAAGATCCTGGGTTTTTTCCGTGTTTGAATCACGTAGTAATGTTGTAACACACTGAAGCAGTCAATTAAACCTGGATTCGGACAGTATTTTAGAGGATAACACCGGTTAGGTCTGGGTTTGGTCTAGGTTATGCCCGTATCTGGCTCATGATTTTGCCTTCTTCGCATACTTGTTGGCCAGATCCTGGGTTTTTTTCGTGTTTGAATCACGTAGTAATGTGGTAACACACTGAAGCAGTCAATTAAACCTGGTTTCGATCAATACTTTAGAGGATAACACCGGTTAGGTCTGGGTTAGGTCTGGGATTTGCGCGCATCTGGCTTATACTGTCGCCTTTTTCGCAAACTTGTTGGCCAGATCCTGGGTATTTTCCGTGTTTGAAACACGTAGTAATGTGGTAACACACTGAAGCAGTCAATTAAACCTGGTTTCGATCAATATTTCAGAGGATAACACCGGTTAGGACTGGGTTAGGTCTGGGTTATGCCCGCATCTGGCTCATGATTTTGCCTTCTTCGCATACTTGTTGGCCAGATCCTGGGTTTTTTTCGTGTTTGAATCACGTAGTAATGTGGTAACACAATGAAGCAGTCAATTAAACCTCGTTTCGATCAATATTTTAGAGGATAACACCGGTTAGGTCTGGGTTAGGTCTGGGTTATGCCCGCATCTGGCTCATGATTTTGCCTTCTTCGCATACTTGTTGGCCTGATCCTGGGTTTTTTTCGTGATTGAATCACGCAGTAATATGGTAACACACTGAAGCAGTCAATTAAACCTGGTTTCGATCAATATTTTAGAGGATAACACCGGTTAGGTCTGGGTTAGGTCTGGTATATGCGCGCATCTGGCTTATACTTTCGCCTTTTTCGTAAACTTGTTGGCCAGATCCTGGGTTTTTTTCGTGTTTGAATCACGTAGTAATGTGGTAACACAATGAAGCAGTCAATTAAACCTCGTTTCGATCAATATTTTAGAGGATAACACCGGTTAGGTCTGGGTTAGGTCTGGGTTATGCCCGCATCTGGCTCATGATTTTGCCTTCTTCGCATACTTGTTGGCCAGATCCTGGGTTTTTTCCGCGTTTGAATCACGTAGTAATGTGGTAACACACTGAAGCAGTCAATTAAACCTGGTTTCGATCAATATTTTAGAGGATAACACCGGTTAGGTCTGGGTTAGGTCTGGGTTATGCCCGCATCTGGCTTATACTTTCGCCTTCTTCGCAAACTTGTTGGCCAGATCCTGGGTATTTTCCGTGTTTGAAACACGTAGTAATGTGGTAACACACTGAAGCAGTCAATTAAACCTGGTTTCGATCAATATTTCAGAGGATAACACCGGTTAGGTCTGGGATAGGTCTGGGTTATGCCCGCATCTGGCTCATGATTTTGCCTTCATCGCATACTTGTTGGCCAGATCCTGGGTTTTTTCCGTGTTTGAATCACGTAGTAATGTGGTAACACACTGAAGCAGTCAATTAAACCTGGTTTCGATCAATATTTTAGAGGATAACGCCGGTTAGGTCTGGGTTAGGTCTGGCAAATGCGCGCATCTGGCTTATACTTTCGCCTTTTTCGCAAACTTGTTGGCCAGATCCTGGGTATTTTCCGTGTTTGAAACACGTAGTAATGTGGTAACACACTGAAGCAGTCAATTAAACCTGGTTTCGATCAATATTTCAGAGGATAACACCGGTTAGGTCTGGGTTAGGTCCGGGATATGCCCGCAGCTGGCTCATGATTTTGCCTTTTTCGCATACTTGTTGGCCAGATCCTGGCTTTTTTTCGTGTTTGAATCACGTAGTAATGTGGTAACACGCTGAAGCAGTCAATTAAACCTGGTTTCGATCAATATTTTAGAGGATAACACCGGTTAGGTCTGGGTTAGGTCTGGGTTATGCCCGCATCTGGCTCATGACTTTGCCTTCTTCGCATAATTGTTGGCCTGATCCTGGGTTTTTTTCGTGATTGAATCACGCAGTAATATGGTAACACACTGAAGCAGTCAATTAAACCTGGTTTCGATCAATATTTTAGAGGATAACACCGGTTAGGTCTGAGTTAGGTCTGGGATATGCGCGCATCTGGCTTATACTTTCGCCTTCTTCGCAAACTTGTTGGCCAGATCCTGGGTTTTTTCCGTGTTTGAATCACGTAGTAATGTTGTACCACACTGAGGCAGTCAATTAAACCTGGTTTCGATCAATATTTCAGAGGATAACACCGGTTAGGTCTGGGTTAGGTCCGGGATATGCCCGCAGCTGGCTCATGATTTTGCCTTTTTCGCATACTTGTTGGCCAGATCCTGGCTTTTTTTCGTGTTTGAATCACGTAGTAATGTGGTAACACGCTGAAGCAGTCAATTAAACCTGGTTTCGATGAATATTTTAGAGGATAACACCGGTTAGGTCTGGGTTAGGTCTGGGTTATGCCCGCATCTGGCTCATGATTTTGCCTTCTTCGCATACTTGTTGGCCAGATCCTGGGTTTTTTTCGTGTTTGAATCACGTAGTAATGTGGTAACACACTGAAGCAGTCAATTAAACCTGGTTTCGATCAATACTTTAGAGGATAACACCGGTTAGGTCTGGGTTAGGTCTGGGATTTGCGCGCATCTGGCTTATACTGTCGCCTTTTTCGCAAACTTGTTGGCCAGATCCTGGGTATTTTCCGTGTTTGAAACACGTAGTAATGTGGTAACACACTGAAGCAGTCAATTAAACCTGGTTTCGATCAATATTTTAGAGGATAACACCGGTTAGGCCTGGGTTAGGTCCGGGATTTGCCCGCATCTGGCGCATGATTATGCCTTCTTCGCATACTTGTTGGCCAGATCCTGGGTTTTTTTCGTGTTTGAATCACGTAGGAATGTGGTAACACACTGAAGCAGTCAACTAAACCTGGTATCGGTCAATATTTTACAGGATAACACCGGTTAGGTCTGGGTTAGGTCCGGGATATGCCGGCATCTGGCTCATGATTTTGCCTTCTTCGCATACTTGTTGGCCAGATACTGCGTTTTTTTCGTGTTTGAATCACGTAGGAATGTGGTAACACACTGAAGCAGTCAACTAAACCTGGTAACGGTCAATATTTTAGAGGATAACACCGGTTAGGTCTGGGTTAGGTCCGGGATATGCCGGCATCTGGCTCATGATTTTGCCTTCTTCGCATACTTGTTGGCCAGATACTGGGTTTTTTTCGTGTTTGAATCGCGTAGTAATGTGGTAACACACTGAAGCGGTCAATTAAACCTGGTTTCGATCAATATTTTAGAGGATAACACCGGTTAGGTCTGGGTTATGTCTGGGTTATGCCCGCATCTGGCTCATGATTTTGCCTTCTTCGCATACTTGTTGGCCAGATCCTGGGTTTTTTTCGTGTTTGAATCACGTAGTAATGTGGTAACACACTGAAGCAGTCAATTAAACCTGGTTTCGATCAATATTTTAGAGGATAACACCGGTTAGGTCTGGGTTAGGTCTGGGTTATGCCCGCATCTGGGTCATGATTTTGCCTTCATCGCATACTTGTTGGTAAGATCCTGGGTTTTTTCCGTGTTTGAATCACGTAGTAATGTGGTAACACACTGAAGCAGTCAATTAAACCTGGATTCGGACAGTATTTTAGAGGATAACACCGGTTAGGTCTGGGTTTGGTCTAGGTTATGCCCGTATCTGGCTCATGATTTTGCCTTCTTCGCATACTTGTTGGCCAGATCCTGGGTTTTTTTCGTGTTTGAATCACGTAGTAATGTGGTAACACACTGAAGCAGTCAATTAAACCTGGTTTCGATCAATACTTTAGAGGATAACACCGGTTAGGTCTGGGTTAGGTCTGGGATTTGCGCGTATCTGGCTTATACTGTCGCCTTTTTCGCAAACTTGTTGGCCAGATCCTGGGTATTTTCCGTGTTTGAAACACGTAGTAATGTGGTAACACACTGAAGCAGTCAATTAAACCTGGTTTCGATCAATATTTCAGAGGATAACACCGGTTAGGACTGGGTTAGGTCTGGGTTATGCCCGCATCTGGCTCATGATTTTGCCTTCTTCGCATACTTGTTGGCCAGATCCTGGGTTTTTTTCGTGTTTGAATCACGTAGTAATGTGGTAACACACTGAAGCAGTCAATTAAACCTGGTTTCGATCAATATTTTAGAGGATAACACCGGTTTGGTCTGAGTTAGGTCTGGGATATGCCCGCAGCTGGCTCAAGATATTGCCTTCTTCGCATACTTGTTGGCCAGATCCTGGGTTTTTTTCGTGTTTGAATCACGTAGTAATGTGGTAACACACTGAAGCAGTCAATTAAACCTGGTTTCGATCAATATTTTAGAGGATAACACCGGTTAGGTCTGGGTTAGGTCTGGTATATGCGCGCATCTGGCTTATACTTTCGCCTTTTTCGTAAACTTGTTGGCCAGATCATGGGTTTTTTCCGTGTTTGAATCACGTAGTAATGTTGTACCACACTGAGGCAGTCAATTAAACCTGGATTCGGACAGTATTTTAGAGGATAACACCGGTTAGGTCTGGGTTTGGTCTAGGTTATGCCCGCATCTGGCTCATGATTTTGCCTTCTTCGCATACTTGTTGGCCAGATCCTGGGTTTTTTTAGTGTTTGAATCACGTAGTAATGTTGTACCACACTGAGGCAGTCAATTAAACCTGGATTCGGACAGTATTTTAGAGGATAACACCGGTTAGGACTGGGTTAGGTCTGGGTTATGCCCGCATCTGGCTCATGATTTTGCCTTCTTCGCATACTTGTTGGCCAGATCCTGGGTTTTTTTCGTGTTTGAAACACGTAGTAATGTGGTAACACACTGAAGCAGTCAATTAAACCTGGTTTCGATCAATATTTTAGAGGATAACACCGGTTTGGTCTGAGTTAGGTCTGGGATATGCGCGCATCTGGCTTATACTTTCGCTTTATTCGCAAACTTGTTGGCCAGAGCCTGGGTTTTTTCCGTGTTTGAATCACGTAGTAATGTTGTACCACACTGAGGCAGTCAATTAAACCTGGTTTCGATCAATATTTCAGAGGATAACACCGGTTAGGTCTGGGTTAGGTCCGGGATATGCCCGCATCTGGCTCATGATTTTGCCTTCTTCGCATACTTGTTGGCCAGATCCTGGGTTTTTTTCGTGTTTGAATCACGTAGTAATGTGGTAACACACTGAAGCAGTCAATTAAACCTGGTTTCGATCAATACTTTAGAGGATAACACCGGTTAGGTCTGGGTTAGGTCTGGGATTTGCGCGCATCTGGCTTATACTGTCGCCTTTTTCGCAAACTTGTTGGCCAGATCCTGGGTATTTTCCGTGTTTGAATCACGTAGTAATGTGGTAACACACTGAAGCAGTCAATTAAACCTGGTTTCGATCAATATTTTAGAGGATAACACCGGTTAGGTCTGGGTTAGGTCCGGGATTTGCCCGCATCTGGCGCATGATTATGCCTTCTTCGCATACTTGTTGGCCAGATCCTGGGTTTTTTTCGTGTTTGAATCACGTAGGAATGTGGTAACACACTGAAGCAGTCAACTAAACCTGGTATCGGTCAATATTTTAGAGGATAACACCGGTTAGGTCTGGGTTAGGTCCGGGATATGCCGGCATCTGGCTCATGATTTTGCCTTCTTCGCATACTTGTTGGCCAGATACTGGGTTTTTTTCGTGTTTGAATCGCGTAGTAATGTGGTAACACACTGAAGCAGTCAATTAAACCTGGTTTCGATCAATATTTTAGAGGATAACACCGGTTAGGTCTGGGTTAGGTCTGGGTTATGCCCGCATCTGGCTCATGATTTGGCCTTCATCGCATACTTGTTGGCCATATCCTGGGTTTTTTTCGTGTTTGAATCACGTAGTAATGTGGTAACACACTGAAGCAGTCAATTAAACCTGGTTTCGATCAATATTTTAGAGGATAACACCGGTTAGGTCTGGGTTAGGTCTGGGTTATGCCCGCATCTGGCTCATGATTTTGCCTTCTTCGCATACTTGTTGGCCAGATCCTGGGTTTTTTTCGTGTTTGAATCACGTAGTAATGTGGTAACACACTGAAGCAGTCAATTAAACCTGGTTTCGATCAATATTTTAGAGGATAACACCGGTTAGGTCTGGGTTAGGTCTGGGTTATGCCCGCATCTGGGTCATGACTTTGCCTTCATCGCATACTTGTTGGCAAGATCCTGGGTTTTTTCCGTGTTTGAATCACGTAGTAATGTTGTAACACACTGAAGCAGTCAATTAAACCTGGATTCGGACAGTATTTTAGAGGATAACACCGGTTAGGTCTGGGTTTGGTCTAGGTTATGCCCGTATCTGGCTCATGATTTTGCCTTCTTCGCATACTTGTTGGCCAGATCCTGGGTTTTTTTCGTGTTTGAATCACGTAGTAATGTGGTAACACACTGAAGCAGTCAATTAAACCTGGTTTCGATCAATACTTTAGAGGATAACACCGGTTAGGTCTGGGTTAGGTCTGGGATTTGCGCGCATCTGGCTTATACTGTCGCCTTTTTCGCAAACTTGTTGGCCAGATCCTGGGTATTTTCCGTGTTTGAAACACGTAGTAATGTGGTAACACACTGAAGCAGTCAATTAAACCTGGTTTCGATCAATATTTCAGAGGATAACACCGGTTAGGACTGGGTTAGGTCTGGGTTATGCCCGCATCTGGCTCATGATTTTGCCTTCTTCGCATACTTGTTGGCCAGATCCTGGGTTTTTTTCGTGTTTGAATCACGTAGTAATGTGGTAACACAATGAAGCAGTCAATTAAACCTCGTTTCGATCAATATTTTAGAGGATAACACCGGTTAGGTCTGCGTTAGGTCTGGGTTATGCCCGCATCTGGCTCATGATTTTGCCTTCTTCGCATACTTGTTGGCCAGATCCTGGGTGTTTTTCGTGTTTGCATCACGTAGTAATGTGGTAACACACTGAAGCAGTCAATTAAACCTGGTTTCGATCAATATTTTAGAGGATAACACCGGTTTGGTCTGAGTTAGGTCTGGGATATGCGCGCATCTGGCTTATACTTTCGCTTTATTCGCAAACTTGTTGGCCAGAGCCTGGGTTTTTTCCGTGTTTGAATCACGTAGTAATGTTGTACCACACTGAGGCAGTCAATTAAACCTGGTTTCGATCAATATTTCAGAGGATAACACCGGTTAGGTCTGGGTTAGGTCCGGGATATGCCCGCAGCTGGCTCAAGATATTGCCTTCTTCGCATACTTGTTGGCCAGATCCTGGGTTTTTTTCGTGTTTGAATCACGTAGTAATGTGGTAACACACTGAAGCAGTCAATTAAACCTGGTTTCGATCAATATTTTAGAGGATAACACCGGTTAGGTCTGGGTTAGGTCTGGTATATGCGCGCATCTGGCTTATACTTTCTCCTTTTTCGTAAACTTGTTGGCCAGATCATGGGTTTTTTCCGTGTTTGAATCACGTAGTAATGTTGTACCACACTGAGGCAGTCAACTAAACCTGGATTCGGACAGTATTTTAGAGGATAACACCGGTTAGGTCTGGGTTTGGTCTAGGTTATGCCCGCATCTGGCTCATGATTTTGCCTTCTTCGCATACTTGTTGGCCAGATCCTGGGTTTTTTTAGTGTTTGAATCACGTAGTAATGTGGTAACACACTGAAGCAGTCAATTAAACCTGGTTTCGAACAATATTTTAGAGGATAACACCGGTTAGGTCTGGGTTAGGTCTGGGTTATGCCCGCATCTGGCTCATGATTTTGCCTTCTTCGCATACTTGTTGGCCCGATCCTGGGTTTTTTTCGTGATTGAATCACGCAGTAATATGGTAACACACTGAAGCAGTCAATTAAACCTGGTTTCGATCAATATTTTAGAGGATAACACCGGTTAGGTCTGGGTTAGGTCTGGTATATGCGCGCATCTGGCTTATACTTTCGCCTTTTTCGTAAACTTGTTGGCCAGATCCTGGGTTTTTTTCGTGTTTGAATCACGTAGTAATGTGGTAACACAATGAAGCAGTCAATTAAACCTCGTTTCGATCAATATTTTAGAGGATAACACCGGTTAGGTCTGGGTTAGGTCTGGGTTATGCCCGCATCTGGCTCATGATTTTGCCTTCTTCGCATACTTGTTGGCCAGATCCTGGGTTTTTTCCGCGTTTGAATCACGTAGTAATGTGGTAACACACTGAAGCATTCAATTAAACCTGGTTTCGATCAATATTTTAGAGGATAACACCGGTTAGGTCTGGGTTAGGTCTGGGTTATGCCCGCATCTGGCTTATACTTTCGCCTTCTTCGCAAACTTGTTGGCCAGATCCTGGGTATTTTCCGTGTTTGAAACACGTAGTAATGTGGTAACACACTGAAGCAGTCAATTAAACCTGGTTTCGATCAATATTTCAGAGGATAACACCGGTTAGGTCTGGGATAGGTCTGGGTTATGCCCGCATCTGGCTCATGATTTTGCCTTCATCGCATACTTGTTGGCCAGATCCTGGGTTTTTTCCGTGTTTGAATCACGTAGTAATGTGGTAACACACTGAAGCAGTCAATTAAACCTGGTTTCGATCAATATTTTAGAGGATAACACCGGTTAGGTCTGGGTTAGGTCTGGGTTATGCCAGCATCTGGCTCATGATTTTGCCTTCTTCGCATACTTGTTGGCCAGATCCTGGGTTTTTTTCGTGTTTGAATCACGTAGTAATGTGGTAACACACTGAAGCAGTCAATTAAACCTGGTTTCGATCAATATTTTAGAGGATAACGCCGGTTAGGTCTGGGTTAGGTCTGGGAAATGCGCGCATCTGGCTTATACTTTCGCCTTTTTCGCAAACTTGTTGGCCAGATCCTGGGTATTTTCCGTGTTTGAAACACGTAGTAATGTGGTAACACACTGAAGCAGTCAATTAAACCTGGTTTCGATCAATATTTCAGAGGATAACACCGGTTAGGTCTGGGTTAGGTCCGGGATATGCCCGCAGCTGGCTCATGATTTTGCCTTTTTCGCATACTTTTTGGCCAGATCCTGGCTTTTTTTCGTGTTTGAATCACGTAGTAATGTGGTAACACGCTGAAGCAGTCAATTAAACCTGGTTTCGATCAATATTTTAGAGGATAACACCGGTTAGGTCTGGGTTAGGTCTGGGTTATGCCCGCATCTGGCTCATGACTTTGCCTTCTTCGCATAATTGTTGGCCTGATCCTGGGTTTTTTTCGTGATTGAATCACGCAGTAATATGGTAACACACTGAAGCAGTCAATTAAACCTGGTTTCGATCAATATTTTAGAGGATAACACCGGTTAGGTCTGAGTTAGGTCTGGGATATGCGCGCATCTGGCTTATACTTTCGCCTTCTTCGCAAACTTGTTGGCCAGATCCTGGGTTTTTTCCGTGTTTGAATCACGTAGTAATGTTGTACCACACTGAGGCAGTCAATTAAACCTGGTTTCGATCAATATTTCAGAGGATAACACCGGTTAGGTCTGGGTTAGGTCCGGGATATGCCCGCAGCTGGCTCATGATTTTGCCTTTTTCGCATACTTGTTGGCCAGATCCTGGCTTTTTTTCGTGTTTGAATCACGTAGTAATGTGGTAACGCGCTGAAGCAGTCAATTAAACCTGGTTTCGATCAATATTTTAGAGGATAACACCGGTTAGGTCTGGGTTAGGTCTGGTATATGCGCGCATCTGGCTTATACTTTCGCCTTTTTCGCAAACTTGTTGGCCAGAACATGGGTTTTTTCCGTGTTTGAATCACGTAGTAATGTTGTACCACACTGAGGCAGTCAATTAAACCTGGATTCGGACAGTATTTTAGAGGATAACACCGGTTAGGTCTGGGTTTGGTCTGGGTTATGCCCGTATCTGGCTCATGATTTTGCCTTCTTCGCATACTTGTTGGCCAGATCCTGGGTTTTTTTCGTGTTTGAATCACGTAGTAATGTGGTAACACACTGAAGCAGTCAATTAAACCTGGTTTCGATCAATATTTCAGAGGATAACACCGGTTAGGTCTGGGTTAGGTCTGGGTTATGCCCGCATCTGGCTCATGATTTTGCCTTCTTCGCATACTTGTTGGCCAGATCCTGGGTTTTTTTCGTGTTTGAATCACGTAGTAATGTGGTAACACACTGAAGCAGTCAATTAAACCTGGTTTCGATCAATACTTTAGAGGATAACACCGGTTAGGTCTGGGTTAGGTCTGGGATTTGCGCGCATCTGGCTTATACTGTCGCCTTTTTCGCAAACTTGTTGGCCAGATCCTGGGTATTTTCCGTGTTTGAAACACGTAGTAATGTGGTAACACACTGAAGCAGTCAATTAAACCTGGTTTCGATCAATATTTTAGAGGATAACACCGGTTAGGTCTGGGTTAGGTCCGGGATTTGCCCGCATCTGGCGCATGATTATGCCTTCTTCGCATACTTGTTGGCCAGATCCTGGGTTTTTTTCGTGTTTGAATCACGTAGGAATGTGGTAACACACTGAAGCAGTCAACTAAACCTGGTATCGGTCAATATTTTAGAGGATAACACCGGTTAGGTCTGGGTTAGGTCCGGGATATGCCGGCATCTGGCTCATGATTTTGCCTTCTTCGCATACTTGTTGGCCAGATACTGCGTTTTTTTCGTGTTTGAATCACGTAGGAATGTGGTAACACACTGAAGCAGTCAACTAAACCTGGTAACGGTCAATATTTTAGAGGATAACACCGGTTAGGTCTGGGTTAGGTCCGGGATATGCCGGCATCTGGCTCATGATTTTGCCTTCTTCGCATACTTGTTGGCCAGATACTGGGTTTTTTTCGTGTTTGAATCGCGTAGTAATGTGGTAACACACTGAAGCAGTCAATTAAACCTGGTTTCGATCAATATTTTAGAGGATAACACCGGTTAGGTCTGGGTTAGGTCTGGGTTATGCCCGCATCTGGCTCATGATTTTGCCTTCTTCGCATACTTGTTGGCCAGATCCTGGGTTTTTTTCGTGTTTGAATCACGTAGTAATGTGGTAACACACTGAAGCAGTCAATTAAACCTGGTTTCGATCAATATTTTAGAGGATAACACCGGTTAGGTCTGGGTTAGGTCTGGGTTATGCCCGCATCTGGGTCATGATTTTGCCTTCATCGCATACTTGTTGGCAAGATCCTGGGTTTTTTCCGTGTTTGAATCACGTAGTAATGTGGTAACACACTGAAGCAGTCAATTAAACCTGGATTCGGACAGTATTTTAGAGGATAACACCGGTTAGGTCTGGGTTTGGTCTAGGTTATGCCCGTATCTGGCTCATGATTTTGCCTTCTTCGCATACTTGTTGGCCAGATCCTGGGTTTTTTTCGTGTTTGAATCACGTAGTAATGTGGTAACACACTGAAGCAGTCAATTAAACCTGGTTTCGATCAATACTTTAGAGGATAACACCGGTTAGGTCTGGGTTAGGTCTGGGATTTGCGCGTATCTGGCTTATACTGTCGCCTTTTTCGCAAACTTGTTGGCCAGATCCTGGGTATTTTCCGTGTTTGAAACACGTAGTAATGTGGTAACACACTGAAGCAGTCAATTAAACCTGGTTTCGATCAATATTTCAGAGGATAACACCGGTTAGGACTGGGTTAGGTCTGGGTTATGCCCGCATCTGGCTCATGATTTTGCCTTCTTCGCATACTTGTTGGCCAGATCCTGGGTTTTTTTCGTGTTTGAATCACGTAGTAATGTGGTAACACAATGAAGCAGTCAATTAAACCTCGTTTCGATCAATATTTTAGAGGATAACACCGGTTAGGTCTGGGTTAGGTCTGGGTTATGCCCGCATCTGGCTCATGATTTTGCCTTCTTCGCATACTTGTTGGCCAGATCCTGGGTGTTTTTCGTGTTTGAATCACGTAGTAATGTGGTAACACACTGAAGCAGTCAATTAAACCTGGTTTCGATCAATATTTTAGAGGATAACACCGGTTTGGTCTGAGTTAGGTCTGGGATATGCCCGCAGCTGGCTCACGATATTGCCTTCTTCGCATACTTGTTGGCCAGATCCTGGGTTTTTTTCGTGTTTGAATCACGTAGTAATGTGGTAACACACTGAAGCAGTCAATTAAACCTGGTTTCGATCAATATTTTAGAGGATAACACCGGTTAGGTCTGGGTTAGGTCTGGTATATGCGCGCATCTGGCTTATGCTTTCGCCTTTTTCGTAAACTTGTTGGCCAGATCATGGGTTTTTTCCGTGTTTGAATCACGTAGTAATGTTGTACCACACTGAGGCAGTCAATTAAACCTGGATTCGGACAGTATTTTAGAGGATAACACCGGTTAGGTCTGGGTTTGGTCTAGGTTATGCCCGCATCTGGCTCATGATTTTGCCTTCTTCGCATACTTGTTGGCCAGATCCTGGGTTTTTTTAGTGTTTGAATCACGTAGTAATGTGGTAACACACTGAAGCAGTCAATTAAACCTGGTTTCGAACAATATTTTAGAGGATAACACCGGTTAGGTCTGGGATAGGTCTGGGTTATGCCCGCATCTGGCTCATGATTTTGCCTTCTTCGCATACTTGTTGGCCTGATCCTGGGTTTTTTTCGTGATTGAATCACGCAGTAATATGGTAACACACTGAAGCAGTCAATTAAACCTGGTTTCGATCAATATTTTAGAGGATAACACCGGTTAGGTCTGAGTTAGGTCTGGGATATGCGCGCATCTGGCTTATACTTTCGCCTTCTTCGCAAACTTGTTGGCCAGATCCTGGGTTTTTTCCGTGTTTTGAATCACGTAGTAATGTTGTACCACACTGAGGCAGTCAATTAAACCTGGTTTCGATCAATATTTCAGAGGATAACACCGGTTAGGACTGGGTTAGGTCTGGGTTATGCCTGCATCTGGCTCATGATTTTGCCTTCTTCGCATACTTGTTGGCCAGATCCTGGGTTTTTTTCGTGTTTGAATCACGTAGTAATGTGGTAACACAATGAAGCAGTCAATTGAACCTCGTTTCGATCAATATTTTAGAGGATAACACCGGTTAGGTCTGGGTTAGGTCTGGGTTATGCCCGCATCTGGCTCATGATTTTGTCTTCTTCGCATACTTGTTGGCCAGATCCTGGGTTTTTTCCGTGTTTGAATCACGTAGTAATGTGGTAACACACTGAAGCAGTCAATTAAACCTGGTTTCGATCAATATTTTAGAGGATAACACCGGTTAGGTCTGGGTTAGGTCTGGGTTATGCCCGCATCTGGCTTATACTTTCGCCTTCTTCGCAAACTTGTTGGCCAGATCCTGGGTATTTTCCGTGTTTGAAACACGTAGTAATGTGGTAACACACTGAAGCAGTCAATTAAACCTGGTTTCGATCAATATTTCAGAGGATAACACCGGTTAGGTCTGGGATAGGTCTGGGTTATGCCCGCATCTGGCTCATGATTTTGCCTTCATCGCATACTTGTTGGCCAGATCCTGGGTTTTTTCCGTGTTTGAATCACGTAGTAATGTGGTAACACACTGGAGCAGTCAATTAAACCTGGTTTCGATCAATATTTTAGAGGATAACACCAGTTAGGTCTGGGTTAGGTCTGGGTTATGCCAGCATCTGGCTCATGATTTTGCCTTCTTCGCATACTTGTTGGCCAGATCCTGGGTTTTTTTCGTGTTTGAATCACGTAGTAATGTGGTAACACACTGAAGCAGTCAATTAAACCTGGTTTCGATCAATATTTTAGAGGATAACGCCGGTTAGGTCTGGGTTAGGTCTGGGAAATGCGCGCATCTGGCTTATACTTTCGCCTTTTTCGCAAACTTGTTGGCCAGATCCTGGGTATTTTCCGTGTTTGAAACACGTAGTAATGTGGTAACACACTGAAGCAGTCAATTAAACCTGGTTTCGATCAATATTTCAGAGGAAAACACCGGTTAGGTCTGGGTTAGGTCTGGGTTATGCCCGCATCTGGCTCATGATTTTGCCTTCTTCGCATACTTGTTGGCCAGATCCTGGGTTTTTTTCGTGTTTGAATCACGTAGTAATGTGGTAACACTCTGAAGCAGTCAATTAAACCAGGTTTCGATGAATATTTTAGAGGATAACACCGGTTAGGTCTCGGTTAGGTCTGGGATATGCGCGCATCTGGCTTTTACTTTCGCCTTTTTCGCAAACTTGTTGGCCAGATCCTGGGTTTTTTCCGTGTTTGAATCACGTAGTAATGTGGTACCACACTGAGGCAGTCAATTAAACCTGGTTTCGATCAATATTTTAGAGGATAACACCGGTTAGGTCTGGGTTAGGTCTGGGTTATGCCCGCATCTGGGTCATGATTTTGCCTTCTTCGCATACTTGTTGGGCAGATCCTGGGTTTTTTTCGTGTTTGAATCACGTAGTAATGTGGTAACACACTGAAGCAGTCAATTAAACCTGGTTTCGATCAATATTTTAGAGGATAACACCGGTTAGGTCTGGGTTAGGTCTGGGTTATGCCCGCATCTGGCTTATACTTTCGCCTTTTTCGCAAACTTGTTGGCTAGATCCTGGGTTTTTTTCGGGTTTGAATCACGTGGTAATGTGGTACGACACAGAAACAAGCCATTAAACCTGGATTCGGACAGTATTTTAGGGGATAGCACCGGTTAGGTCTGGGTTAGGTCTAGGATATGCGCGCATCTGGCTTATACTTTCCCCTTTTTCGCTAACTTGTTGGTTAGATCCTGGGTTTTTTCGGGTTCGAATCACGTAGTAATGTGGTAACACACTGAAGCAGTCAATTAAACCTGGTTTCGATCTATATTTTAGAGGATAACACCGGTTTGGTCTGGGTTAGGTCTGGGTTATGCGCGCATCTGGCATATACTTTCGCCTTTTTCGCAAACTTGTTGGCTAGATCCTGGATTTCTTTCGTGATTGAATCACGTAGTAATGTGGTAACACACTGAAGCAGTCAATCAAACCTGGTTTCGATCAATATTTTAGAGGATAACACCGGTTAGGTCTGGGTTAGGTCTGTGTTATGCCCGCATCTGGCTCATGATTTTGCCTTCTTCGCATACTTGTTGGCCAGATCCTGGGTTTTTTTCGTGTTTGAATCACGTAGTAATGTGGAACACACTGAAGCAGTCAATTAAACCTAGTTTCGATCAATATTTTAGAGGATAACAGCGGTTAGGTCTGGGTTAGGTCCGGGATATGCCCGCATCTGGCTCATGATTTTGCGTTCTTCGCATACTTGTTGGCCAGATCATGGGTTTTTTCCGTGTTTGAATCACGTAGTAATGTTGTACCACACTGAGGCAGTCAATTAAGCCTGGATTCGGACAGTATTTTAGAGGATAACACCGGTTAGGTCTGGGTTAGGTCTGGGTTATGCCCGCATCAGGCTCATGATTTTGCCTTCTTCGCATACTTGTTGGCCAGATCCTGGGTTTTTTTCGTGTTTGAATCACGTAGTAATGTGGTAACACACTGAAGGAGTCAATTAATCCTGGTTTCGATCAATATTTTAGAGGATAACACCGGTTAGGTCTGGGTTAGGTCTGGGTTATGCCCGCATCTGGCTCATGATTTTGCCTTCTTCGCATACTTGTTGGCCAGATCCTGGGTTTTTTTCGTGTTTGAATCACGTAGTAATGTGGTAACACACTGAAGCAGTCAATTAAACCTTGTTTCGATCAATATTTTAGAGGATAACACCGGTTAGGTCTGGGTTAGGTCTGGGTTATGCCCGCATCTGGCTCATGATTTTGCCTTCTTCGCATACTTGTTGGCCAGATCCTGGGATTTTTCGCGTTTGAATCACGCAGTAATGTTGTACCACACTGAGGCAGTCAATTAAACCTGGTTTCGATCAGTATTTCAGAGGATAACACCGGTTAGGTCTGGGTTAGGTCCGGGATATGCCCGCAGCTGGCTCATGATTTTGCCTTCTTCGCATACTTGTTGGCCAGATCATGGGTTTTTTCCGTGTTTGAAACACGTAGTAATGTGGTAACACACTGAAGCAGTCAATTAAACCTGGTTTCGATCAATATTTCAGAAGATAACACCGGTTAGGTCTGGGTTAGGTCTGGGATTTGCGCGCATCTGGCTTATACTTTCGCCTTTTTCGCAAACTTGTTGGCCAAATCCTGGGTATTTTCCGTGTTTGAAACACGTAGTAATGTGGTAACACACTGAAGCAGTCAATTAAACCTGGTTTCGATCAATATTTCAGAGGATAACACCGGTTAGGTCTGGGTTAGGTCTGGGATTTGCGCGCATCTGGCTTATACTTTCGCCTTTTTCGCAAACTTGTTGGCCAGATCCTGGGTTTTTTTCGTGTTTGAATCACGTAGTAATGTGGTAATACACTGAAGCAGTCAATTAAACCTGGTTTCGATCAATATTTTAGAGGATAACACCGGTTAGGTCTGGGTTAGGTCTGGGTTATGCCCGCATCTGGCTCATGATTTTGCCTTCTTCGCATACTTGTTGGCCAGATCCTGGGTTTTTTTCGTGTTTGAATCACGTAGTAATGTGGTAACACACTGATGCAGTCAATTAAACCTGGTTTCGATCAATATTTTAGAGGATAACACCGGTTAGGTCTGGGTTATGCCCGCATCTGGCTCATGATTTTGCCTTCATCGCATACTTGTTGGCAAGATCCTGGGTTTTTTCCGTGTTTGAATCACGTAGTAATGTGGTAACACTCTGAAGCAGTCAATTAAACCTGGTTTCGATCAATACTTTAGAGGATAACACCGGTTAGGTCTGGGTTAGGTCTGGGATTTGCGCGCATCTGGCTTATACTGTCGCCTTTTTCGCAAACTTGTTGGCCAGATCCTGGGTATTTTCCGTGTTTGAAACACGTAGTAATGTGGTAACACACTGAAGCAGTCAATTAAACCTGGTTTCGATCAATATTTTAGAGGATAACACCGGTTAGGTCTGGGTTAGGTCCGGGATTTGCCCGCATCTGGCGCATGATTATGCCTTCTTCGCATACTTGTTGGCCAGATCCTGGGTTTTTTTCGTGTTTGAATCACGTAGTCATGTGGTAATACACTGAAGCAGTCAATTAAACCTGGTTTCGATCCATATTTTGGAGGATAACACCGGTTAGGTCTGGGTTAGGTCTGGGTTATGCCCGCATCTGGCTCATGATTTTGCCTTTTTCGCATACTTATTGGCCAGATCCTGGGTTTTTTTCGTGTTTGAATCACGTAGTAATGTGGTAACACACTGAAGCAGTCAATTAAGCCTGATTTCGATCAATATTTCAGAGGATAACACCGGTTAGGTCTGGGTAAGGTCTGGGTTATGCCCGCATCTGGCTCATGATTATGCCTTAATCGCATACTTGTTGGCCAGATCCTGGGTCTTTCCGTGTTTGAATTACGTAGTAATGTGGTAATACACTGAAGCAGTCAATTAAACCTGGTTTCGATCAATATTTTAGAGGATAACACCGGGTAGGTCTGGGTTATGCCCGCATCTGGCTCCTGATTTTGCCTTCTTCGCATACTTGTTGGCCAGATCCTGGGCTTTTTTCGTGTTTGAATCACGTAGTAATGTGGTAACACACTGAAGCAGTCAATTAAACCAGGTTTCGATCAATATTTTAGAGGATAACACCGGTTAGGTCTGGCTTTGGTCTGGGTTATGCCCGCATCTGGCTCATGATTTTGCCTTCTTCGCATACTTGTTGGCCAGATCCTGGGTTTTTTTCGGGTTTGAATAACGCAGTAATGTGGTACCACACTGAAGCAGTCAATTAAACCTGGTTTCGAACAATATTTTAGAGGATAGCACCGGTTAGGTCTGCGTTTCGTCTGGGTTATGCCCGTATCTGGCTCATGTTTTTGCCTTCTTCGCATACTTGTTGGCCAGATCCTGTGTTTTTTTCGTGTTTGAATCACGTAGTAATGTGGTAACACACTGAAGCAGTCAATTAAACCTGGTTTCGATCAATATTTTAGAGGATAACACCGGTAAGGACTGGGTTACGTCTGGGATATGCGCACATCTGGCATATACTTTCGCCTTTTTCGCAAACTTGTTGGCTAGATCCTGGGTTTTTTTCGGGTTTGAATCACGTGGTAATGTGGTACGACACAGAAACAAGCCATTAAACCTGGTTTCGATCAATATTTTAGAGGATAACACCGGTTAGGTCTGGGTTAGGTCTGGGTTATGCCCGCATCTGGCTCATGATTTTGCCTTCTTCGCATACTTGTTGGCCAGATCCTGGCTTTTTTTCGTGTTTGAATCACATAGGAATGTGGTAACACGCTGAAGCAGTCAATTAAACCTGGTTTCGATCAATATTTCAGAGGATAACACCGGTTAGGTCTGGGTTAGGTCCGGGATATGCCCGCATCTGGCTCATGATTTTGCCTTCTTCGCATACTTGTTGGCCAGATCCTGGGTTTTTTCCGTGTTTGAATCACGTAGTAATGTGGTAATACACTGAAGCAGTCAATTAAACCTGGTTTCGGTCAACATTTTAGAGGATAACACCGGTTAGGACTGGGTTGGGTCTGGGTTATGCCCGCATCTGGCTCATGATTTTGCCTTCTTCGCATACTTGTTGGCCAGATCCTGGGTTTTTTTCGTGTTTGAATCACGTAGCAATGTGGTAACACACTGAAGCAGTCTATTAAACCTCGTTTCGCTCAGTATTTTAGAGGATAACACCGGTTTGGTCTGGCTTAGGTCTGGGTTATACCCGCATCTGGCTCATGATTTTGCCTTCTTCGCATACTTGTTGGCCAGACCCTGGGTTTTTTTCGTGTTTGATTCACGTAGGAATGTGGTAACACACTGAAGCAGTCAATTAAACCTGGTTTCGATCAATATTTCAGAGGATAAATCCGGTTAGGTCTGGGTAAGGTCCGGGATATGCCCGCATCTGGCACATGATTTTGCCTTCTTCGCATACTTGTTGGCCAGATCCTGGGTTTTTTTCGTGTTTGATTCACGTAGGAATGTGGTAACACACTGAAGCAGTCAATTAAACCTGGTTTCGATCAATATTTTAGAGGATAACACCGGTTAGGTCTGGGTTAGGTCTGGGATATGCGCGCATCTGGCTTATACTATCGCCTTTTTCGCAAACTTGTTGGCCAGATCCTGGGTTTACCGTGTTTCAATCACGTAGTAATGTGGTACCACACTGATGCAGTCAATTAAACCTGGTTTCGATCAATATTTCAGAGGATAACACCGGTTAGGTCTGGGTTAGGTCTGGGTTAGGCCCGCATCTGGCTTATGATTTTGCCCTCTTCGCATACTTGTTGACCAGATCCTGGGTTTTTTTCGTGTTTGAATCAAGTAGTAATGTTGTACCACACTGAGGCAGTCAATTAAACCTGGATTCGGACAGTATTTTGGCGGATAACACCGGTTAGGTCTGGGTTAGGTCTGGGTTATGCCCGCATCTGGCTCATGATTTTGCCTTCTTCGCATACTTGTTGGCCAGATCCTGGGTTTTTTTCGTGTTTGAATCACGTAGTAATGTGGTAACACACTGAAGCAGTTAATTAAACCAGGTTTCGATCAATATTTTAGGGGATAACACCGGTTAGGTCTGGGTTAGGTCTGGGATATGCGCGCATCTGGCTTATACTTTCGCCTTTTTCGCAAACTTGTTGGCCAGATCCTGGGTTTTTTCCGTGTTTGAATCACGTAGTAATGTGATACCACACTGAGACAGTCAATTAAACCTGGTTTCGATCAATATTTCACTGGATAACATCGGTTAGGTCTGGGTTAGGTCTGGGTTATGCCCGCATCTGGCTCATGATTTTGCCTTCTTCGCATACTTGTTGGCCAGATCCTGGGTTTTTTTCGTGTTTGAATCACGTAGTAATGTGGTAACACACTGAAGCAGTCAATCAAACCTGGTTTCGATCAATATTTTAGAGGATAACACCGGTTAGGTCTAGGTTAGGTCTGGGTTATGCCCGCATCTGGCTCATGATTTTACCTTCTTCGCATACTTCTTGGCCAGATCCTGGGTTTTCTTCGTGTTTGAATCACGTAGTAATGTGGTAACACAATGAAGCAGTCAATTAAACCTGGTTTCGATCAATATTTTAGAGGATAACACCGGTTAGGTCTAGGTTAGGTCTGGGTTATGCCCGCATCTGGCTCATGATTTTGCCTTCTTCGCATACTTGTTGGCCAGATCCTGGGTTTTTTTCGTGTTTGAATCACGTAGTAATGTGGTAACACACTGAAGCAGTCAAATAAACCTGGTTTCGATCAATATTTTAGAGGATAACACCGGTTAGGACTGGGATAGGTCTGGGATATGCGCACATCTGGCATATACTTTCGCCTTTTTCGCAAACTGGGTTTTTTTCGGGTTTGAATCACGTGGTATGTGGTACGACACAGAAACAAGCCATTAAACCTGGTTTCGATCAATATTTTAGAGGATAACACCGGTTAGGTCTGGGTTAGGTCTGGGTTATGCCCGCATCTGGCTCATGATTTTGCCTTCTTCGCAAACTTGTTGGCTAGATCCTGGGTTTTTTTCGGGTTTGAATCACGTGGTAATGTGGTACGACACAGAAACAAGCCATTAAACCTGGATTCGGACAGTATTTTAGAGGATAACACCGGTTAGGTCTGGGTTAGGTCTGGGTTATGCCCGCATCTGGCTCATGATTTTGCCTTCTTCGCATACTTGTTGGCCAGGTCCTGGGCTTTTTTCGTGTTTGAATCACGTAGTAATGTGGTAACACACTGTAGCAGTCAATTAAACCTGGTTTCGATCAATATTTTAGATAATAACACCGGTTAGGTCTGGGTTAGGTCCGGGATATGCCCGCATCTGGCTTATACTTTCTCCTTTTTCGCTAACTTGTTGGCTAGATCCTGGGTTTTTTCGGGTTCGAATCACGTAGTAATGTGATAACACACTGAAGCAGTCAATTAAACCTGGTTTCGATCTATATTTTAGAGGATAACACCGGTTAGGTCTGGGCTAGGTCTGGGATATGCGCGCATCTGGCATATACTTTCGCCTTTTTCGCAAACTTGTTGGCTAGATCCTGGATTTTTTTCGTGATTGAATCACGTAGTAATGTGGTAACACACTGCAGCAGTCAATCAAACCTGGTTTCGATCAATATTTTAGAGAATAACACCGGTTAGGTATGGGTTAGGTCTGGGATATGCGCGCATCTGGCTTATACTTTCGCCTTTTTCGCAAACTTGTTGGCCAGATCCTGGGTTTTTTCCGTGTTTGAATCACGTAGTAATGTGGTAATACACTGAAGCAGTCAATTAAACCTCGTTTCGATCCATATTTTAGAGGATAACACCGGTTAGGTCTGGGTTAGGTCTGGGTTATGCCCGCATCTGGCTCATGATTTTGCCTTCTTCGCATACTTGTTGGCCAGATCCTGGGTTTTTTTCGTGTTTGAATCACGTAGTAATGTGGTAACACAATGAAGCAGTCAATTAACCCTGGTTTCGATCCATATTTTGGAGGATAACACCGGTTAGGTCTGGGTTAGTTCTGGGTTATGCCCGCATCTGGCTCATGATTTTGCCTTTTTCGCATACTTGTTGGCCAGATCCTGGGTTTTTTTCGTGTTTGAATCACGTAGCAATGTGGTAACACACTGAAGCAGTCAATTAAACCTGGTTTCGATCAATATTTCAGAGGATAACACCGGTTAGGTCTGGGTTAGGTCCGGGATATGCCCGCATCTGGCTCATGATTTTGCCTTCTTCGCATACTTGTTGGCCATATCCTGGGTTTTTTCCGTGTTTGAATCACGTAGTAATGTGGTAATACACTGAAGCAGTCAATTAAACCTGGTTTCGATCAATATTTTAGAGGATAACACCGATTAGGACTGGGTTGGGTCTGGGTTATGCCCGCATCTGGCTCATGATTTTGCCTTCTTCGCATACTTGTTGGCCAGATCCTGGGTTTTTTTCGTGTTTCAATCACGTAGTAATGTGGTAACACACTGAAGCAGTCAATTAAACCTCGTTGCGCTCAGTATTTTAGAGGATAACACCGGTTAGGTCTGGCTTAGGTCTGGGTTATACCCGCATCTGGCTCATGATTTTGCCTTCTTCGCATACTTTTTTTTTTTTTTTTTTTTTTGTCGTGGGGAAAATCTTCGAAAGACTCCCTCCCACCTCCTTGGGGAGAGGTGGGAGGGGTGTGTGGGATTCCCCGCGCCCGTACAACGACAGGCGCGGGACCTACCCACTAAAAACCCCACGGTGACCCTTCGGCACGCTTTGGGAGGATACCGGGAATCGCTCGAAGCATTCTTCCGGTATCCTCCCCGTGCCCGCGCTTTCGCGCCCATCCCCCGGGGGACAATCGGTCCCGCCAGTAGACACAGTGCCTCATAGCGGCGGGACGGGGCCACTCCATCCCGCCGCTTTCCGTCCCGGGGCCGCGTTTAGTGGCGGCTGCGAGCCCCAACTCGCAACCGCCCGCGACCCCGTTTCCACCCCTCGGCGGCCGGGCGTTCATGGCCGCACCAGACCGCCGAGGGTGCCTCCCCTTGCGTCGGACCGGTAGGGGGAGGCACTCCTACCCCCATCCGGTCCGACCCGGCGCCGCCTGGCGGGAGGAGGGTCCCCTCAGGACCCCCCTCCCAGCCTAGGTCATCCGCCACGCCGAGGCGGCCGCCCACGACGCCTCGCGACCGGGCGACGACCTCGGGCCACCGCACGAGCGCGAGCTTCGGCGCGCCGCTGAAGCTCGCGCTCCCTCCCCGCGGCCTCCTTCTGCAACATTACGTTCTCGCAGAAGGAGGCCACGGCCCTCCACTTCTCCTCGCTGCCGAGCATGGCGCGCACCACGCCCGGCAGCGAGACATCCCGCCCGACGACGCCGACCAGGACACGGCGCTCCCCCTCCCACGCGGGGCATACCTCCAGGGTATGATCCGCCGTGTCCTGCTCAGCGTCGCAGTGGCAGCAACGCGCCGTCGGCTCCTTCCCTATCCGGCACAGGTATCTTCCGAAGCTGCCATGCCCGGAAAATACCTGTGCCAGCCGGTAGGTGAGGCTGCCATGGCCTCTATCCAGCCACTCCTTCAGGAGTGGCCGAACAGCCCCGACAGTCCGGTGCCCCGCGGTTGGCAGAGCCAGCCGCTCCTGCCACGCGAGCAACACGGACTGCCGGGCCTGGCGCTTCAAATCGCCCCAAGCAGGTTCCTGCCCGCCCGGGACCGCCCCCACCCCCGCGCGACGGTCGACGCGGTGCCGGTACATCACCGCGTGCGACCGCGCGAGCAGGTCCATGGGCGGCATCCCCGCTAGAACCGTCGCCGCCTCATGTGACATGGTCCGATACCCGCGGACGACCCTGAGCGCCATGCGCCTCTGCACCCGACGCAGCATAGTCATGCTGTGCCGGGAGGCAGCCAGGTCGTTCGCCCAGACGGGGGCCCCGTATAGGGCCACCGACTGGACCATTGCCACATAGAGGCGACGAACTCGGCCCGCCGGGCCCCCCAGGTTGGGCAGGATCCGGCCCAGAGCCGCAACCATCCTTTCCAACCGGGGGACCAGGCAGCGGAAATGCTTCTCGAAACGCCAGTGGCTATCAAGGATAGGCCTTGGTACCTGATCTGGGGCTTCACCTCGATGTCAGCCCCACCCACCCGAATCAAAGGGGGTGGCGGATCCTGCCGAGGTGAATGAAATGCAATCACCTCGGTCTTATGGACCGCCACCGTCATCCCCATCCCCCTGATTCGGTCGACGACGCGTTGCAACCCCTTCTCCGCGCGACGCATGGCCCTCCCCCAGTGCGCCCCGACGGCCAGCACCAGTGTGTCATCCGCATAACACACCGTGCTGACGCCGTCGGGGAGGCCGGCCCGCAACACCGAGTCGTACGCGATGTTCCACAGGAGTGGCCCGAGGACCGACCCCTGCGGAACACCGCAGTACACCTCCCTCCGCATATCACCATCCCGGCCCGGATACTCGATCCACCTGCCGCGGAGATAATCCCCGACGACCGCCCTGAGACAAGGGGGGACTCGATGATATTCGAGTCCCCTTCTTATCTCTTCCCAGGGGAGGGTGTTAAAGGCATTGGCAATATCCAAGGATATTGCCAATGCCACCCCTCCCCGGGAGACGGCCGCCTCCGAGAGGGCCCTCACACGACCTATCGCGTCGATAGTCGATCGGCCCCCCCGAAAACCGAACTGGCAGTCGGCCAGACCGGGATCACCCCGCGACAGGTGCTCGACGAGGCGGACAGCAATCACACGCTCGAAGAGCTTGCCCACCTCGTCGAGGAGACAAATGGGCCGGTATGCGGAGGGAGACTCCGCGGGCCGACCCTCCTTCCGGAGGAGGACCATCCTCGCCACCTTCCAACTGGGGGGGAATCGCCCGTCCCTCAGGCAGCGGTCGAACAACCGCCTGAGGTCGGCCCCAAGGACGCCCTGGGTCAAGACCCAAACCCGGCCGGGCACACCATCCGGACCCGGGGCCGTGTTACGAACCCCGAGCCGTCTGATGGCCGCTGCCAGCTCCTCCTGCGTGACCCCCAGCTCGGCCGTCCACTCCACTGGGACAGCCGCCGCCGCCGGAGGACGCGGTCCCCTCTCCCCAATTGGGAAGAGTCTATTGACCACGTCCTCCAGCAGCCGGGGGTCAAGACCCTCGGTGACGGGGGGCGCCCACGGGCGGAGCTTATTCAGCACCACCTTCTATGGGCGCCCCCATGGATCGTCATCAAGGGTCTGGAGGAGCTCCTTCCATGCCTGGGTCTTGGCCCGTTTGATGGCGACCTGCAGAGCAACCCGCGCCACGCGGTATGCTCCATACAGGTCATCAGCTGCCCTCGCTCGCGCCACGCCGTCGCCTGTACGTTGACGACGGCGCGCGCGGGTGTACTGGCGTCGGGCGCGGACAGTCGCGACTCGCAACTCCGCGATCGCGTCCGACCACCAGTACACCGCCCGGCGAGGAGAAGCCCGCCCGACCCGAGGCATCGCCGCGTCGCAAATACCCGCGACCAATGCTCCGAGCCGGGCGACCTCCTCCTCTATGCTCGGCAACTCGGCCGCTCCCTGCGGCCAAGTTGCAGCGAGGGCAGCTGCCATCAGGGCGTCCTTGTCCAGGCGCCGCAGCGCCCAGCGGCGTGGTGGGGTGCCACGCAGGCGGCCGTGTCGGGATGCACTCGCGGCGGCAGAGACCTCCATCCGGATGTACCGGTGATCGGAGAGTGTCTCTGCCCCCGCGACCACGTGCCAACCCGACACCATGCGCACGGCGTTGGGGGTCGCGAATCCAACATCCACGATGGACCCCCCATATCGCCGCACGCATGTGTGCTCCGACCCCCGGTTCAATACCCGGAGGTCGAGCCCCGCCGCCCAATCGCCCAGGATCCCGCCGCGAACGGAGGTCCTGGGGGATCCCCAAGCCACCGACTTGGCATTAAAATCCCCCAGGACCAGCACCGGCCGGGCCGCGTAGCGCTGCACGCATGCCGCGACCTCGGCCAAGTACAGCTCGAACGCAGCGTGACCGCTACGGGGCGAAATGTAGCACCCCACCACAGCGACTCCCCCCCAGTCCACGGCGACGAATCCCCGACCGCGCTCCAACAAGGAGAACGGTGGGGACCCGTCGCCCCCTCCCCATACCGTCGCCACCAAGCCGTCCGCGTCGCCCACCCAATGAGGGTGATCAGGGACGCGGTACGGCTCGGCGGCGACCGCCAGGCTAACCCCCCACTCCGCGAGGACTTGGGACATCAAGTCCTGTGCCGCGCGGCAGTGGTTGAGGTTGGCCTGGAGGAGGAGGCGGGGCGGCATTAATTAATGGCCGCGCCAGCCTCCTCCCGGCCGTCCGTCCCCGTAGCACCGTCCACCTCCATGGAGGACGATGCCACCGCCCTCGGCACCGGAGCCGGTGCAGCCCGCCTCTTCCTCTCCTTCCGGGAGGGGGGGGAGCACTTCTTGCTCCCCACCCTGTGATCGGCTGGCCTCCCCATGTCCGCACACAGCGGGCAGTGGGGGGCCGCCGAGCACTGGCTCGCACGGTGCTCTTTGGCACCGCAGCGGTAACACTGACCGCTGCGGTCCACCGGCGAGGTGCACCACTGCCTCACGTGCCCCAATTCGAGGCAGCGGTGACACTGGAGCGGGCGCGGCGCGAGGATTTCCACTCGCGCCGAAACCCACCCCACCAACACCCTCCCGGATTCCGCCACCTTACGGGCGGCGGAGAGGGGGCACCGGGCCCACACCGACCCGAGGCCGGAGGGCGACCTGCGGATCTCTCCGATCCGCAGGTCCTCCACAGGACAGTTCCCCGCCCTCGCAAGGGCACGGGACACATCCTGTGCGCTGACCGAGTCGTCCAGCCCACAAACGCGCATCTCCGTGCGCTTCGTGGGCCGGGCGACCCGGACACCTCGCTCGCCCAGCTGCTCCCGGAGCCTCTGGGCGAGACGATCCGCCTTCGCGCCGCCTTCTGCACCGGGGATCTCCAGCAAGAGACCCCCGGTCACGGCCCTCTTCGCCCTCACGGAGGCGATGCCCAGCTCTTCCAGGGAGATATTCTCCCTGGCGTGCCGCATCGCCTCCGCAAGGGTCAGGTCGCCCCCCTGCGCAACGGTCAGCGTCACCGCTGCCGTTTTTGGGGGACGACCTGGTCGTGCCTTCCCGACCTTCGCGGCCTTTACCTTGGCCGCCGGCGGCGGAGGCGGAGGCTGCGGTTGCGAGGCCTTCCTCGCCGCCCGCTTCGCTTTCCGCCCCACCACCTCACTCCACGCCACCCCCCCTTGGGAGGGTGCTGTGGAGGACGCGACCACCGCGACCACGGGTACACCACCCCCCTTGGGGGTCGCGACCCGGGGCCCTGGTGCCGCAACGCTGGGAGGAGCCTTCACTCCGCCCTTCTTTGCCTTCCCCGACTGTACCGGAACAGGTCGGGGAGGCACCGCCTTCCTGCTGACCGCTCTTCCGGCGAGGAGCTCCTCCCGGAAGGCGGCCAGCTTGCCATCAATCATGTCCCCAATCCTCCTCAGAAGATCGTCTTCTGAGGAGGACGGGGACTTCTTCACGGGCGGAGTGCGGGTGGAGGGGCCCGCGGTGCCCCGCACCACTGCCGCCGCACTCCGCTTATTTACCTCCGCCGAGGGACGCGGCGGTGGAGGAGGAGGGAGGATGGGAGGGAGGGCCGCGCTGTTCCACAGCGCCTCTGCCCTCCTCCTCCCCTGTCGCTCCTCCTCCAACAGGAGCTGCAGACGGGCGTTCCGCCCTCTGAGCTCCCGCGCCGCCTCCCTCATTTCCTCCGCCGCGGCCTTCAGGGCCTCTGCGCCACCGCTTTTCTGCCCCTTAAAGGCGCAGGCAGCGGCGACTTTCTCCACCCGCCTCAGGGACGAGGAGATCCTCTCCGATATCTCCTCGGTCACCTCGTCCCTGAGGCAACTCAGCCTCACCGACGGGCTCATCGCCCCGCCCACCTCGACGACGGCCTGCCCCGTCCTCTTCCTCTTAGAGCCTATGTGGCTCGTGCTGGAGGAGAAGGACGAGACCGACGCCGTCTCGTCGTCCTCCTCCACCCTCCACGAAGCCGGACCTGGCGCTGAGTGGGGCGCGAGCGCCGCCACCCTAACCCCAACCCCGTCTCCGTCCTCCCCAACCGACAAAACCCGCCCCATCCCCATTTTATTTTCTGTGTCCATAAAAATCCCACGAGATGGTCGGAAACAAAGGTCCACCCGGGCAGAGCCGTCTTACCCGGGTAAGCCTAATACTCCGGGGGTTCGGCAGGTTCCCCGGAGGTGGTCGCTTGGGATTGGGCCTTCTCCCCCAACCATGCATCCCATCGCCGCGCACCATAGCTTAGGATTGGAGGGCGATTTTATAGAGTCGCCATACTCGTGGCCCAGGCGGTTAAGCCAAGACCCCCGTTCCTCCTGCCGTCACGTGCCATTCACAACACCAATAGGGAATTGTGAATGGGTCGTTGTGACGACCAACAGGAGGCTTACGGTGTGTGTATGACTCGGGTACCCCGGGTTCGTTAAGCCCGTACTGCAGCTGAAAGGCTGGCAGCCCCTGAGGGGACGTTCTTCGCATACTTGTTGGCCAGATCCTGGGTTTTTTTCGTGTTTGATTCACGTAGTAATGTTGTACCACACTGAGGCAGTCAATTAAACCTGGATTCGGACAGTATTTTAGAGGATAACACCGGTTTGGTCTGGGTTAGGTCTGGGTTAGGTCTGGGTTATGCCCGTATCTGGCTCATGATTTTGCCTCCTTCGCATACTTGTTGGCCAGACCCTGGGTTTTTTTCGTGTTTGAATCACGTAGTAATGTGGTAACACACTCAAGGAGTCAATTAAACCTGGTTTCGATCAATATTTTAGAGGATAACACCGGTTTGGTCTGGGTTAGGTCTGGGTTATGCCCGTATCTGGCTCATGATTTTGCCGCCTTCGCATACTTGTTGGCCAGATCCTGGGGTTTTTTCGTGTTTGAATCACGTAGTAATGAGGTAACACACTGAAGCAGCCAATTAAGCCTGATTTCGATCAATATTTCAGAGGATAACACCGGTTAGGTATGGGTTAGGTCTGGGTTATGCGCGCATCTGGCTTATACTTTCGCCTTTTTCGCAAACTTGTTGGCCAGATCCTGGGTTTTTTCCGTGATTGAATCACGTAGTATTGTGGTAATACACTGAAGCAGTCAATTAAACCTGGTTTCGATCAATATTTTAGAGGATAACACCGGTTAGGTCTAGGTTAGGTCTGGGTTATGCCCGCATCTGGCTCATGATTTTGCCTTCTTCGCATACTTGTTGGCCAGATCCTGGGTTTTTTTCGTGTTTGAATCACGTAGTAATGTGGTAACACAATGAAGCAGTCAATTAACCCTGGATTCGATCCATATTTTGGAGGATAACACCGGTTAGGTCTGGGTTAGGTCTGGGTTATGCCCGCATCTGGCTCATGATTTTGCCTTTTTCGCATACTTATTGGCCAGATCCTGGGTTTTTTTCGTGTTTGAATCACGTAGTAATGTGGTAACACACTGAAGCAGCCAATTAAGCCTGATTTCGATCAATATTTCAGAGGATAACACCGGTTAGGTCTGGGTAAGGTCTGGGTTATGCCCGCATCTGGCTCATGATTATGCCTTAATCGCATACTTGCTGGCCAGATCCTGGGTTTTTTTCGTGTTTGAATCACGTAGTAATGTGGTAACACAATGAAGCAGTCAATTAAACCTGGTTTCGATCAATATTTTAGAGGATAACACCGGTTAGGTCTGGGTTAGGTCTGGGATATGCGCACATCTGGCATATACTTTCGCCTTTTTCGCAAACTTGTTGGCTAGATCCTGGATTTTTTTCGTGATTGAATCACGTAGTAATGTGGTAACACACTGAAGCAGTCAATCAAACCTGGATTCGATCAATATTTTAGAGGATAACACCGGTTAGGTATGGGTTAGGTCTGGGTTATGCGCGCATCTGGCTTATACTTTCGCCTTTTTCGCAAACTTGTTGGCCAGATCCTGGGTTTTTTCCGTGATTGAATCACGTAGTATTGTGGTAATACACTGAAGCAGTCAATTAAACCTGGTTTCGATCAATATTTTAGAGGATAACACCGGTTAGGTCTAGGTTAGGTCTGGGTTATGCCCGCATCTGGCTCATGATTTTGCCTTCTTCGCATACTTGTTGGCCAGATCCTGGGTTTTTTTCGTGTTTGAATCACGTAGTAATGTGGTAACACAATGAAGCAGTCAATTAACCCTGGATTCGATCCATATTTTGGAGGATAACACCGGTTAGGTCTGGGTTAGGTCTGGGTTATGCCCGCATCTGGCTCATGATTTTGCCTTTTTCGCATACTTATTGGCCAGATCCTGGGTTTTTTTCGTGTTTGAATCACGTAGTAATGTGGTAACACACTGAAGCAGTCAATTAAGCCTGATTTCGATCAATATTTCAGAGGATAACACCGGTTAGGTCTGGGTAAGGTCTGGGTTATGCCCGCATCTGGCTCATGATTATGCCTTAATCGCATACTTGTTGGCCAGATCCTGGGTCTTTCCGTGTTTGAATCACGTAGTAATGTGGTAATACACTGAAGCAGTCAATTAAACCTGGTTTCGATCAATATTTTAGAGGATAACACCGGTTAGGTCTGGGTTAGGTCTGGGTTATGCCCGCATCTGGCTCCTGATTTTGCCTTCTTCGCATACTTGTTGGCCAGATCCTGGGTTTTTTTCGTGTTTGAATCACGTAGTAATGTGGTAACACACTGAAGCAGTCAATTAAACCAGGTTTCGATCAATATTTTAGAGGATAACACCGGTTAGGTCTGGCTTTGGTCTGGGTTATGCCCGCATCTGGCTCATGATTTTGTCTTCTTCGCATACTTGTTGGCCAGATCCTGGGTTTTTTTCGGGTTTGAATAACGCAGTAATGTGGTACCACACTGAAGCAGTCAATTAAACCTGGTTTCGAACAATATTTTAGAGGATAGCACCGGTTAGGTCTGGGTTTCGTCTGAGTTATGCCCGCATCTGGCTCATGTTTTTGCCATCTTCGCATACTTGTTGGCCAGATCCTGGGTTTTTTTCGTGTTTGAATCACGTAGTAATGTGGTAATACACTGAAGCAGTCAATTAAACCTGGTTTCGATCAATATTTCAGAGGATAACACCATTTAGGTCTGGGTTAGGTCTGGGATATGCGCGCATCTGGCTTATACTTTCGCCTTTTTCGCAAACTTGTTGGCCAGATCCTGGGTTTTTTTCCGTGTTTGAATCACGTAGTAATGTGGTACCACACTGAGGCAGTCAATTAAACCTGGTTTCGATCAATATTTTAGAGGATAACACCGGTTAGGTCAGGGTTAGGTCTGGGTTATGCCCGCATCTGGCTCATGATTTTGCCTTCTTCGCATACTTGTTGGCCAGATCCTGGGTTTTTTTCGTGTTTGAATCACGTAGTAATGTGGTAACACACTGAAGCAGTCAATTAAACCTGGTTTCGATCAATATTTTACAGGATAACACCGGTAAGGTCCGGGTTAGGTCCGGGATATGCCCGCATCTGGCTCATGATTTTGCCTTCTTCGCATACTTGTTGGCCAGATCCTGGGTTTTTTTCATGTTTGAATCACGTAGTAATGTGGTAATACACTGAAGCAGTCAATTAAACCTGGTTTCGATCAATATTTTAGAGGATAACACCGGATAGGTCTGGGTTATGCCCGCATCTGGCTCATGATTTTGCCTTCTTCGCATACTTGCTGGCCAGATCCTGGGTTTTTTTCGTGTTTGAATCACGTAGTAATGTGGTAACACAATGAAGCAGTCAATTAAACCTGGTTTCGATCAATATTTTAGAGGATAGCACCGGTTAGGTCTGGGTTTCGTCTGGGTTATGCCCGCATCTGGCTCATGTTTTTGCCATCTTCGCATACTTGTTGGCCAGATCCTGGGTTTTTTTCGTGTTTGAATCACGTAGTAATGTGGTAATACACTGAAGCAGTCAATTAAACCTGGTTTCGATCCATATTTTGGAGGATAACACCGGTTAGGTCTGGGTTAGGTCTGGGTTATGCCCGCATCTGGCTCATGATTTTGCCTTTTTCGCATACTTATTGGCCTGATCCTGGGTTTTTTTCGTGTTTGAATCACGTAGGAATGTGGTAACACATTGAAGCAGCCAATTAAACCAGGTTTCGATGAATATTTTAGAGGATAACACCGGTTAGGTCTGGCTTTGGTCTGGGTTATACCCGCATCTGGCTCATGATTTTGCATTCATCGCATACTTGTTGGCCAGATCCTGGGTTTTTTCCGTGTTTGAATCACGTAGTAATGTGGTACCACACTGAGGCAGTCAATTAAACCTGGTTTCGATCAATATTTTAGAGGATAACACCGGTTAGGTCTGGGTTAGGTCTGGGATATGCGCGCATCTGGCTTATACTTTCGCCTTTTTCGCAAACTTGTTGGCCAGATCCTGGGTTTTTTCCGTGTTTGAATCACGTAGTAATGTGGTACCACACTGAGGCAGTCAATTAAACCTGGTTTCGATCAATATTTTAGAGGATAACAACGGTTAGGTCTGGGTTAGGTCTGGGTTATGCCCGCATCTGGCTCATGATTTTGCCTTCTTCGCATACTTGTTGGCCAGATCCTGGGTTTTTTTCGTGTTTGAATCACGTAGTAATGTGGTACCACACTGAGGCAGTCAATTAAACCTGGTTTCGGTCAATATTTTAGAGGATAACACCGGTTAGGTCTGGGTTAGGTCTGGGTTATGCCCGCATCTGGCTCATGATTTTGCCTTCTTCGCATACTTGTTGGCCAGATCCTGGGTTTCTTTCGTGTTTGAATCACGTAGTAATGTGGTAATACACTGAAGCAGTCAATTAAACCTGGTTTCGATCAATATTTTAGAGGATAACACCGGTTAGGTCTGGGTTAGGTCTGGGTTATGCCCGCATCTGGCTCATGATTTTGCCTTCTTCGCATACTTGTTGGCCAGATCCTGGGTTTTTTTCGTGTTTGAATCACGTAGTAATGTAGTAACACACTGAAGGAGTCAATTAAACCTGGTTTCGATCATTATTTTAGAGGATAACACCGGTTAGGTCTGGGTTAGGTCTGGGTTATGCCCGTATCTGGCTCAAGATTTTGCATTCTTCGCATACTTGTTGGCCAGATCCCGGGTTTTTTTCGTGTTTGAATCACGTAGTAATGTGGTAACATACTGAAGCAGTCAATTAAACCTGGTTTCGATCAATATTTTAGAGGATGACACCGGTTAGGTCTGGGTTAGGTCTGGGATATGCGCGTATCTGGCTTATACTTTCGCCCTTTCGCAAACTTTTTGGCCAGATCCTGGGTATTTTCCGTGTTTGAAACACGTAGTAATGTGGTAACACAATGAAGCAGTCAATTAAACCTGGTTTCGATCAATATTTTAGAGGATAACACCGGTTAGGTACGGGTTAGGTCTGGGATATGCGCGCATCTGGCTTATACTTTCGCCATTTTCGCAAACTTGTTGGCCAGATCCTGGGTTTTTTCCGTGTTTGAATCACGTAGTAATGTGGTAATACACTGAAGCAATCAATTAAACCTGGTTTCGATGAATATTTTAGAGGATAACACCGGTTAGGTCTAGGTTAGGTCTGGGTTATGCCCGCATCTGGCTCATGATTTTGCCTTCTTCGCATACTTGCTGGCCAGATCCTGGGTTTTTTTCGTGTTTGAATCACGTAGTAATGTGGTAACACAATGAAGCAGGCAATTAACCCTGGTTTCGATCCATATTTTGGAGGATAACACCGGTTAGGTCTGGGTTAGGTCTGGGATATGCGCACATCTGGCATATACTTTCGCCTTTTTCGCAAACTTGTTGGCTAGATCCTGGATTTTTTTCGTGATTGAATCACGTAGTAATGTGGTAACACACTGAAGCAGTCAATTAAACCAGGTTTCGATCAATATTTTAGAGGATAACACCGGTTAGGTCTGGCTTTGGTCTGGGTTATACCCGCATCTGGCTCATGATTTTGCCTTCTTCGCATACTTGTTGGCCAGATCCTGGGTTTTTTTCGGGTTTCAATAACGCAGTAATGTGGTACCACACTGAAGCAGTCAATTAAACCTGGTTTCGATCAATATTTTAGAGGATAGCACCGGTTAGGTCTGGGTTTCGTCTGGGTTATGCCCGCATCTGGCTCATGTTTTTGCCATCTTCGCATACTTGTTGGCCAGATCCTGGGTTTTTTTCGTGTTTGAATCACGTAGTAATGTGGTAATACACTGAAGCAGTCAATTAAACCTGGTTTCGATCCATATTTTGGAGGATAACACCGGTTAGGTCTGGGTTAGGTCTGGGTTATGCCCGCATCTGGCTCATGATTTTGCCTTTTTCGCATACTTATTGGCCTGATCCTGGGTTTTTTTCGTGTTTGAATCACGTAGGAATGTGGTAACACATTGAAGCAGTCAATTAAACCAGGTTTCGATGAATATTTTAGAGGATAACACCGGTTAGGTCTGGCTTTGGTCTGGGTTATACCCGCATCTGGCTCATGATTTTGCCTTCTTCGCATACTTGTTGGCCAGATCCTGGGGTTTTTTCGGGTTTGAATAACGCAGTAATGTGGTACCACACTGAAGCAGTCAATTAAACCTGGTTTCGATCAATATTTTAGAGGATAGCACCGGTTAGGTCTGGGTTTCGTCTGGGTTATGCCCGCATCTGGCTCATGTTTTTGCCTTCTTCGCATATTTGTTGGCCAGATCCTGGGTTTTTTTCGTGTTTCAATCACGTAGTAATGTGGTAATACACTGAAGCAGTCAATTAAACCTGGTTTCGATCAATATTTCAGAGGATAACACCGGTTAGGTCTGGGTTAGGTCTGGGTTATGCCCGCATCTGACTCATGATTTTGCCTTCTTCGCATACTTGTTGGCCAGATCCTGGGTTTTTTTCGTGTTTGAATCACGTAGTAATGTGGTAACACACTGAAGCAGTCAATTAAACCAGGTTTCGATGAATATTTTAGAGGATAACACCGGATAGGTCTGGGTTAGGTCTGGGATATGCGCGCATCTGGCTTATACTTTCGCCTTTTTCGCAAACTTGTTGGCCAGATCCTGGGTTTTTTCCGTGTTTGAATCACGTAATAATGTGGTACCACACTGAGGCAGTCAATTAAACCTGGTTTCGATCAATATTTTAGAGGATAACAACGGTTAGGTCTGGGTTAGGTCTGGGTTATGCCCGCATCTGGCTCATGATTTTGCCTTCTTCGCATACTTGTTGGCCAGATCCTGGGTTTTTTTCGTGTTTGAATCACGTAGTAATGTGGTAACACACTGAAGCAGTCAATTAAACCTGGTTTCGATCAATATTTTACAGGATAGCACCGGTTAGGTCCGGGTTAGGTCCGGGATATGCCCGCATCTGGCTCATGATTTTGCCTTCTTCGCATACTTGTTGGCCAGATCCTGGGTTTTTTTCGTGTTTGAATCACGTAGTAATGTGGTACCACACTGAGGCAGTCAATTAAACCTGGTTTCGATAAATTTTTTTGGAGGATAACACCGGTTAGGTCTGGGTAAGGTCTGGGTTATGCCCGCATGTGGCTCATGATTATGCCTTAATCGCATACTTGTTGGCCAGATCCTGGGGCTTTCCGTGTTTGAATCACGCAGTAATGTGGTAATACACTGAAGCAGTCAATTAAACCTGGTTTCGATAAATTTTTTTGGAGGATAACACGGGTTAGGTCTGGGTAAGGTCTGGGTTATGCCCGCATCTGGCTCATGATTATGCCTTAATCGCATACTTGTTGGCCAGATCCTGGGGCTTTCCGTGTTTGAATCACGTAGTAATGTGGTAATACACTGAAGCAGTCAATTAAACCTGGTTTCGATCAATATTTCAGAGGATAACACCGGTTAGGTCTGGGTTAGGTCTGGGTTATGCCCGCATCTGGCTCATGATTTTGCATTCATCGCATACTTGTTGGCCAGATCCTGGGTTTTTTCCGTGTTTGAATCACGTAGTAATGTGGTACCACACTGAGGCAGTCAATTAAACCTGGTATCGATCAATATTTTAGAGGATAACACCGGTTAGGTCTGGGTTAGGTCGGGGTTATGCCCGCATCTGGCTCATGATTTTGCCTTCTTCGTATACTTGTTGGCCAGATCCTGGGTATTTTCCGTGTTTGAAACACGTAGTAATGTGGTAACACAATGAAGCAGTCAATTAAACCTGGTTTCGATCAATATTTTAGAGGATAACACCGGTTAGGTATGGGTTAGGTCTGGGATATGCGCGCATCTGGCTTATACTTTCGCCTTTTTCGCAAACTTGTTGGCCAGATCCTGGGTTTTTTCCGTGTTTGAATCACGTAGTAATGTGGTAATACACTGAAGCAGTCAATTAAACCTGGTTTCGATCAATATTTTAGAGGATAACACCGGTTAGGTCTGGGTTAGGTCTGGGTTATGCCCGCATCTGGCTCATGATTTTGCCTTCTTCGCATACTTGTTGGCCAGATCCTGGGTTTTTTTCGTGTTTGAATCACGTAGTAATGTGGTAACACACTGAAGGAGTCAATTAAACCTGGTTTCGATCAATATTTTAGAGGATAACACCGGTTAGGTCTGGGTTAGGTCTGGGTTATGCCCGCATCTGGCTCATGATTTTGCCTTCTTCGCATACTTGTTGGCCAGATCCTGGGTTTTTTTCGTGTTTGAATCACGTAGTAATGTGGTAACACACTGAAGGAGTCAATTAAACCTGGTTTCGATCAATATTTTAGAGGATAACACCGGTTAGGTCTGGGTTAGGTCTGGGTTATGCCCGCATCTGGCTCATGATTTTGCCTTCTTCGCATACTTGTTGGCCAGATCCTGGGTTTCTTTCGTGTTTGAATCACGTAGTAATGTGGTAATACACTGAAGCAGTCAATTAAACCTGGTTTCGATCAATATTTTAGAGGATAACACCGGTTAGGTCTGGGTTAGGTCTGGGTTATGCCCGCATCTGGCTCATGATTTTGCCTTCTTCGCATACTTGTTGGCCAGATCCTGGGTTTTTTTCGTGTTTGAATCACGTAGTAATGTAGTAACACACTGAAGGAGTCAATTAAACCTGGTTTCGATCATTATTTTAGAGGATAACACCGGTTAGGTCTGGGTTAGGTCTGGGTTATGCCCGTATCTGGCTCAAGATTTTGCATTCTTCGCATACTTGTTGGCCAGATCCCGGGTTTTTTTCGTGTTTGAATCACGTAGTAATGTGGTAACACACTGAAGCAGTCAATTAAACCTGGTTTCGATCAATATTTTAGAGGATGACACCGGTTAGGTCTGGGTTAGGTCTGGGATATGCGCGTATCTGGCTTATACTTTCGCCCTTTCGCAAACTTTTTGGCCAGATCCTGGGTTTTTTCCGTGTTTGAATCACGTAGTAATGTGGTACCACACTGAGGCAGTCAATTAAACCTGGTTTCGATCAATATTTCACAGGATAACACCGGTTAGGTCTGTGTTAGGTCCGGGATATGCCCGCATCTGGCTCATGATTTTGCCTTCTTCGCATACTTGTTGGCCAGATCCTGGGTTTTTTTCGTGTTTGAATCACGTTGTAATGTGGTAACACACTGAAGGAGTCAATTGAACCTGGTTTCGATCAATATTTTAGAGGATAACACCGGTTAGGTCTGGGTTAGGTCTGGGTTATGCCCGCATCTGGCTCATGATTTTGCCTTCTTCGCATACTTGTTGGCCAGATCCTGGGTATTTTCCGTGTTTGAAACACGTAGTAATGTGGTAACACAATGAAGCAGTCAATTAAACCTGGTTTCGATCAATATTTTAGAGGATAACACCGGTTAGGTACGGGTTAGGTCTGGGATATGCGCGCATCTGGCTTATACTTTCGCCATTTTCGCAAACTTGTTGGCCAGATCCTGGGTTTTTTCCGTGTTTGAATCACGTAGTAATGTGGTAATACACTGAAGCAATCAATTAAACCTGGTTTCGATCAATATTTTAGAGGATAACACCGGTTAGGTCTAGGTTAGGTCTGGGTTATGCCCGCATCTGGCTCAAGATTTTGCCTTCTTCGCATACTTGTTGGCCAGATCCTGGGTTTTTTTCGTGTTTGAATCACGTAGTAATGTGGTAACACAATGAAGCAGGCAATTAACCCTGGTTTCGATCCATATTTTGGAGGATAACACCGGTTAGGTCTGGGTTAGGTCTGGGTTATGCCCGCATCTGGCTCATGATTATGCCTTAATCGTATACTTGTTGGCCAGATCCTGGGGCTTTCCGTGTTTGAATCACGTAGTAATGTGGTAATACACTGAAGCAGTCAATTAAACCTGGTTTCGATAAATTTTTTTGGAGGATAACACCGGTTAGGTCTAGGTTAGGTCTGGGTTATGCCCGCATCTGGCTCATGATTATGACTTAATCGCATACTTGTTGGCCAGATCCTGGGTCTTTCCGTGTTTGAATCACGTAGGAATGTGGTAACACACTGAAGCAGTCAATTAAACCTGATTTCGATCAATATTTCAGAGGATAACACCGGTTAGGTCTGGGTAAGGTCTGGGTTATGCCCGCATCTGGCTCATGATTATGCCTTAATCGTATACTTGTTGGCCAGATCCTGGGGCTTTCCGTGTTTGAATCACGTAGTAATGTGGTAATACACTGAAGCAGTCAATTAAACCTGGTTTCGATAAATTTTTTTGGAGGATAACACCGGTTAGGTCTAGGTTAGGTCTGGGTTATGCCCGCATCTGGCTCATGATTTTGCCTTCTTCGCATACTTATTGGCCAGGTCCTGGGTTTTTTTGTGTTTGAATCACGTAGTAATGTGGTAACACACTGAAGCAGTCAATTAAACCTGATTTCGATCAATATTTCAGAGGATAACACCGGTTAGGTCTGGGTAAGGTCTGGGTTATGCCCGCATCTGGCTCATGATTATGCCTTAATCGTATACTTGTTGGCCAGATCCTGGGGCTTTCCGTGTTTGAATCACGTAGTAATGTGGTAATACACTGAAGCAGTCAATTAAACCTGGTTTCGATAAATTTTTTTGGAGGATAACACCGGTTAGGTCTAGGTTAGGTCTGGGTTATGCCCGCATCTGGCTCATGATTTTGCCTTCTTCGCATACTTATTGGCCAGATCCTGGGTTTTTTTCGTGTTTGAATCACGTAGTAATGTGGTAACACACTGAAGCAGTCAATTAAACCTGATTTCGATCAATATTTCAGAGGATAACACCGGTTAGGTCTGGGTAAGGTCTGGGTTATGCCCGCATCTGGCTCATGATTATGACTTAATCGCATACTTGTTGGCCAGATCCTGGGTCTTTCCGTGTTTGAATCACGTAGGAATGTGGTAACACACTGAAGCAGTCAATTAAACCTGATTTCGATCAATATTTCAGAGGATAACACCGGTTAGGTCTGGGTAAGGTCTGGGTTATGCCCGCATCTGGCTCATGATTTTGCCTTCTTCGCATACTTGTTGGCCAGATCCTGGGTTTTTTTCGTGTTTGAATCACGTAGTAATGTGGTAACACACTGAAGCAGTCAATTAAACCAGGTTTCGATCAATATTTTAGAGGATAACACCGGTTAGGTCTGGCTTTGGTCTGGGTTATACCCGCATCTGGCTCATGTTTTTGCCTTCTTCGCATACTTGTTGGCCAGATCCTGGGTTTTTTTCGTGTTTGAATCACGTAGTAATGTCGTAATACACTGAAGCAGTCAATTAAACCTGGTTTCGATCAATATATCAGAGGATAACACCGGGTAGGTCTGGGTTAGGTCTGGGTTATGCCCGCATCTGGCTCATGATTTTGCCTTCTTCGCATACTTGTTGGCCAGATCCTGGGTTTTTTTCGTGTTTGAATCACGTAGTAATGTGGTAACACACTGAAGCAGTCAATTAAACCTGGTTTCGATCAATATTTTACAGGATAGCACCGGTTAGGTCCGCGTTAGGTCCGGGATATGCCCGCATCTGGTTCATGATTATGCCTTAATCGCATACTTGTTGGCCAGGTCCTGGGTTTTTTTCGTGTTTGAATCACGTAGTAATGTGGTAATACACTGAAGCAGTCAATTAAACCTGGTTTCGATAAATTTTTTTGGAGGATAACACCGGTTAGGTCTAGGTTAGGTCTGGGTTATGCCCGCATCTGGCTCATGATTTTGCCTTTTTCGCATACTTATTGGCCAGATCCTGGGTTTTTTTCGTGTTTGAATCACGTAGTAATGTGGTAACACACTGAAGCAGTCAATTAAGCCTGATTTCGATCAATATTTCAGAGGATAACACCGTTTAGGTCTGGGTAAGGTCTGGGTTATGCCCGCATCTGGCTCATGATTATGCCTTAATCGCATACTTGTTGGCCAGATCCTGGGTCTTTCCGTGTTTGAATCACGTAGTAATGTGGTAATACACTGAAGCAGTCAATTAAACCTGGTTTCGATCAATATTTTAGAGGATAACACCGGTTAGGTCTGGGTTAGGTCTGGGTTATGCCCGCATCTGGCTCCTGATTTTGCCTTCTTCGCATACTTGTTGGCCAGATCCTGGGTTTTTTTCGTGTTTGAATCACGTAGTAATGTGGTAACACACTGAAGCAGTCAATTAAACCAGGTTTCGATCAATATTTTAGAGGATAACACCGGTTAGGTCTGGCTTTGGTCTGGGTTATGCCCGCATCTGGCTCATGATTTTGTCTTCTTCGCATACTTGTTGGCCAGATCCTGGGTTTTTTTCGGGTTTGAATAACGCAGTAATGTGGTACCACACTGAAGCAGTCAATTAAACCTGGTTTCGAACAATATTTTAGAGGATAGCACCGGTTAGGTTTGGGTTTCGTCTGAGTTATGCCCGCATCTGGCTCATGTTTTTGCCATCTTCGCATACTTGTTGGCCAGATCCTGGGTTTTTTTCGTGTTTGAATCACGTAGTAATGTGGTAATACACTGAAGCAGTCAATTAAACCTGGTTTCGATCAATATTTCAGAGGATAACACCGGTTGGGTCTGGGTTAGGTCTGGGATATGCGCGCATCTGGCTTATACTTTCGCCTTTTTCGCAAACTTGTTGGCCAGATCCTGGGTTTTTTTCCGTGTTTGAATCACGTAGTAATGTGGTACCACACTGAGGCAGTCAATTAAACCTGGTTTCGATCAATATTTTAGAGGATAACACCGGTTAGGTCAGGGTTAGGTCTGGGTTATGCCCGCATCTGGCTCATGATTTTGCCTTCTTCGCATACTTGTTGGCCAGATCCTGGGTTTTTTTCGTGTTTGAATCACGTAGTAATGTGGTAACACACTGAAGCAGTCAATTAAACCTGGTTTCGATCAATATTTTACAGGATAACACCGGTAAGGTCCGGGTTAGGTCCGGGATATGCCCGCATCTGGCTCATGATTTTGCCTTCTTCGCATACTTGTTGGCCAGATCCTGGGTTTTTTTCATGTTTGAATCACGTAGTAATGTGGTAATACACTGAAGCAGTCAATTAAACCTGGTTTCGATCAATATTTTAGAGGATAACACCGGATAGGTCTGGGTTAGGTCTGGGTTATGCCCGCATCTGGCTCATGATTTTGCCTTCTTCGCATACTTGCTGGCCAGATCCTGGGTTTTTTTCGTGTTTGAATCACGTATTAATGTGGTAACACAATGAAGCAGTCAATTAAACCTGGTTTCGATCAATATTTTACAGGATAACACCGGTTAGGTCTGGGTTAGGTCTGGGATATGCGCACATCTGGCATATACTTTCGCCTTTTTCGCAAACTTGTTGGCTAGATCCTGGATTTTTTTCGTGATTGAATCACGTAGTAATGTGGTAACACACTGAAGCAGTCAATTAAACCAGGTTTCGATCAATATTTTAGAGGATAACACCGGTTAGGTCTGGCTTTGGTTTGGGTTATACCCGCATCTGGCTCATGATTTTGCCTCCTTCGCATACTTGTTGGCCAGATCCTGGGTTTTTTTCGGGTTTCAATAACGCAGTAATGTGGTACCACACTGAAGCAGTCAATTAAACCTGGTTTCGATCAATATTTTAGAGGATAGCACCGGTTAGGTCTGGGTTTCGTCTGGGATATGCGCGCATCTGGCTTATACTTTCGCCTTTTTCGCAAACTTGTTGGCCAGATCCTGGGTTTTTTCCGTGTTTGAATCACGTAGTAATGTGGTACCACACTGAGGCAGTCAATTAAACCTGGTTTCGATCAATATTTTAGAGGATAACAACGGTTAGGTCTGGGTTAGGTCTGGGTTATGCCCGCATCTGGCTCATGATTTTGCCTTCTTCGCATACTTGTTGGCCAGATCCTGGGTTTTTTTCGTGTTTGAATCACGTAGTAATGTGGTAACACACTGAAGCAGTCAATTAAACCTGGTTTCGATCAATATTTTACAGGATAGCACCGGTTAGGTCCGGGTTAGGTCCGGGATATGCCCGCATCTGGCTCATGATTTTGCCTTCTTCGCATACTTGTTGGCCAGATCCTGGGTTTTTTTCGTGTTTGAATCACGTAGTAATGTGGTACCACACTGAGGCAGTCAATTAAACCTGGTTTCGGTCAATATTTTAGAGGATAACACCGGTTAGGTCTGGGTTAGGTCTGGGTTATGCCCGCATCTGGCTCATGATTTTGCCTTCTTCGCATACTTGTTGGCCAGATCCTGGGTTTCTTTCGTGTTTGAATCACGTAGTAATGTGGTAATACACTGAAGCAGTCAATTAAACCTGGTTTCGATCAATATTTCAGAGGATAACACCGGTTAGGTCTGGGTTAGGTCTGGGTTATGCCCGCATCTGGCTCATGATTTTGCATTCATCGCATACTTGTTGGCCAGATCCTGGGTTTTTTCCGTGTTTGAATCACGTAGTAATGTGGTACCACACTGAGGCAGTCAATTAAACCTGGTTTCGATCAATATTTTAGAGGATAACACCGGTTAGGTCTGGGTTAGGTCGGGGTTATGCCCGCATCTGGCTCATGATTTTGCCTTCTTCGTATACTTGTTGGCCAGATCCTGGGTATTTTCCGTGTTTGAAACACGTAGTAATGTGGTAACCCAATGAAGCAGTCAATTAAACCTGGTTTCGATCAATATTTTAGAGGATAACACCGGTTAGGTATGGGTTAGGTCTGGGATATGCGCGCATCTGGCTTATACTTTCGCCTTTTTCGCAAACTTGTTGGCCAGATCCTGGGTTTTTTCCGTGTTTGAATCACGTAGTAATGCGGTAATACACTGAAGCAGTCAATTAAACCTGGTTTCGATCAATATTTTAGAGGATAACACCGGTTAGGTCTGGGTTAGGTCTGGGTTATGCCCGCATCTGGCTCATGATTTTGCCTTCTTCGCATACTTGTTGGCCAGATCCTGGGTTTTTTTCGTGTTTGAATCACGTAGTAATGTGGTAACACACTGAAGGAGTCAATTAAACCTGGTTTCGATCAATATTTTAGAGGATAACACCGGTTAGGTCTGGGTTAGGTCTGGGTTATGCCCGCATCTGGCTCATGATTTTGCCTTCTTCGCATACTTGTTGGCCAGATCCTGGGTTTTTTTCGTGTTTGAATCACGTAGTAATGTGGTAACACACTGAAGGAGTCAATTAAACCTGGTTTCGGTCAATATTTTAGAGGATAACACCGGTTAGGTCTGGGTTAGGTCTGGGTTATGCCCGCATCTGGCTCATGATTTTGCCTTCTTCGCATACTTGTTGGCCAGATCCTGGGTTTCTTTCGTGTTTGAATCACGTAGTAATGTGGTAATACACTGAAGCAGTCAATTAAACCTGGTTTCGATCAATATTTCAGAGGATAACACCGGTTAGGTCTGGGTTAGGTCTGGGTTATGCCCGCATCTGGCTCATGATTTTGCATTCATCGCATACTTGTTGGCCAGATCCTGGGTTTTTTCCGTGTTTGAATCACGTAGTAATGTGGTACCACACTGAGGCAGTCAATTAAACCTGGTTTCGATCAATATTTTAGAGGATAACACCGGTTAGGTCTGGGTTAGGTCGGGGTTATGCCCGCATCTGGCTCATGATTTTGCCTTCTTCGTATACTTGTTGGCCAGATCCTGGGTATTTTCCGTGTTTGAAACACGTAGTAATGTGGTAACACAATGAAGCAGTCAATTAAACCTGGTTTCGATCAATATTTTAGAGGATAACACCGGTTAGGTATGGGTTAGGTCTGGGATATGCGCGCATCTGGCTTATACTTTCGCCTTTTTCGCGAACTTGTTGGCCAGATCCTGGGTTTTTTCCGTGTTTGAATCACGTAGTAATGTGGTAATACACTGAAGCAGTCAATTAAACCTGGTTTCGATCAATATTTTAGAGGATAACACCGGTTAGGTCTGGGTTAGGTCTGGGTTATGCCCGCATCTGGCTCATGATTTTGCCTTCTTCGCATACTTGTTGGCCAGATCCTGGGTTTTTTTCGTGTTTGAATCACGTAGTAATGTGGTAACACACTGAAGGAGTCAATTAAACCTGGTTTCGATCAATATTTTAGAGGATAACACCGGATAGGTCTGGGTTAGGTCTGGGATATGCGCGCATCTGGCTTATACTTTCGCCTTTTTCGCAAACTTGTTGGCCAGATCCTGGGTTTTTTCCGTGTTTGAATCACGTAGTAATGTGGTACCACACTGAGGCAGTCAATTAAACCTGGTTTCGATCAATATTTTAGAGGATAACAACGGTTAGGTCTGGGTTAGGTCTGGGTTATGCCCGCATCTGGCTCATGATTTTGCATTCTTCGCATACTTGTTGGCCAGATCCTGGGTTTTTTTCGTGTTTGAATCACGTAGTAATGTGGTAACACACTGAAGCAGTCAATTAAACCTGGTATCGATCAATATTTTACAGGATAGCACCGGTTAGGTCCGGGTTAGGTCCGGGATATGCCCGCATCTGGCTCATGATTTTGCCTTCTTCGCATACTTGTTGGCCAGATCCTGGGTTTTTTTCGTGTTTGAATCACGTAGTAATGTGGTACCACACTGAGGCAGTCAATTAAACCTGGTTTCGGTCAATATTTTAGAGGATAACACCGATTAGGTCTGGGTTAGGTCTGGGTTATGCCCGCATCTGGCTCATGATTTTGCCTTCTTCGCATACTTGTTGGCCAGATCCTGGGTTTCTTTCGTGTTTGAATCACGTAGTAATGTGGTAATACACTGAAGCAGTCAATTAAACCTGGTTTCGATCAATATTTCAGAGGATAACACCGGTTAGGTCTGGGTTAGGTCTGGGTTATGCCCGCATCTGGCTCATGATTTTGCATTCATCGCATACTTGTTGGCCAGATCCTGGGTTTTTTCCGTGTTTGAATCACGTAGTAATGTGGTACCACACTGAGGCAGTCAATTAAACCTGGTTTCGATCAATATTTTAGAGGATAACACCGGTTAGGTCTGGGTTAGGTCGGGGTTATGCCCGCATCTGGCTCATGATTTTGCCTTCTTCGTATACTTGTTGGCCAGATCCTGGGTATTTTCCGTGTTTGAAACACGTAGTAATGTGGTAACACAATGAAGCAGTCAATTAAACCTGGTTTCGATCAATATTTTAGAGGATAACACCGGTTAGGTATGGGTTAGGTCTGGGATATGCGCGCATCTGGCTTATACTTTCGCCTTTTTCGCAAACTTGTTGGCCAGATCCTGGGTTTTTTCCGTGTTTGAATCACGTAGTAATGTGGTAATACACTGAAGCAGTCAATTAAACCTGGTTTCGATCAATATTTTAGAGGATAACACCGGTTAGGTCTGGGTTAGGTCTGGGTTATGCCCGCATCTGGCTCATGATTTTGCCTTCTTCGCATACTTGTTGGCCAGATCCTGGGTTTTTTTCGTGTTTGAATCACGTAGTAATGTGGTAACACACTGAAGGAGTCAATTAAACCTGGTTTCGATCAATATTTTAGAGGATAACACCGGTTAGGTCTGGGTTAGGTCTGGGTTATGCCCGCATCTGGCTCATGATTTTGCCTTCTTCGCATACTTGTTGGCCAGATCCTGGGTTTTTTTCGTGTTTGAATCACGTAGTAATGTGGTAACACACTGAAGGAGTCAATTAAACCTGGTTTCGATCAATATTTTAGAGGATAACACCGGTTAGGTCTGGGTTAGGTCTGGGTTATGCCCGCATCTGGCTCATGATTTTGCCTTCTTCGCATACTTGTTGGCCAGATCCTGGGTTTCTTTCGTGTTTGAATCACGTAGTAATGTGGTAATACACTGAAGCAGTCAATTAAACCTGGTTTCGATCAATATTTTAGAGGATAACACCGGTTAGGTCTGGGTTAGGTCTGGGTTATGCCCGCATCTGGCTCATGATTTTGCCTTCTTCGCATACTTGTTGGCCAGATCCTGGGTTTTTTTCGTGTTTGAATCACGTAGTAATGTAGTAACACACTGAAGGAGTCAATTAAACCTGGTTTCGATCATTATTTTAGAGGATAACACCGGTTAGGTCTGGGTTAGGTCTGGGTTATGCCCGTATCTGGCTCAAGATTTTGCATTCTTCGCATACTTGTTGGCCAGATCCCGGGTTTTTTTCGTGTTTGAATCACGTAGTAATGTGGTAACACACTGAAGCAGTCAATTAATCCTGGTTTCGATCAATATTTTAGAGGATGACACCGGTTAGGTCTGGGTTAGGTCTGGGATATGCGCGTATCTGGCTTATACTTTCGCCCTTTCGCAAACTTTTTGGCCAGATCATGGGTTTTTTCCGTGTTTGAATCACGTAGTAATGTGGTACCACACTGAGGCAGTCAATTAAACCTGGTTTCGATCAATATTTCACAGGATAACACCGGTTAGGTCTGTGTTAGGTCCGGGATATGCCCGCATCTGGCTCATGATTTTGCCTTCTTCGCATACTTGTTGGCCAGATCCTGGGTTTTTTTCGTGTTTGAATCACGTTGTAATGTGGTAACACACTGAAGGAGTCAATTGAACCTGGTTTCGATCAATATTTTAGAGGATAACACCGGTTAGGTCTGGGTTAGGTCTGGGTTATGCCCGCATCTGGCTCATGATTTTGCCTTCTTCGCATACTTGTTGGCCAGATCCTGGGTATTTTCCGTGTTTGAAACACGTAGTAATGTGGTAACACAATGAAGCAGTCAATTAAACCTGGTTTCGATCAATATTTTAGAGGATAACACCGGTTAGGTACGGGTTAGGTCTGGGATATGCGCGCATCTGGCTTATACTTTCGCCATTTTCGCAAACTTGTTGGCCAGATCCTGGGTTTTTTCCCTGTTTGAATCACGTAGTAATGTGGTAATACACTGAAGCAATCAATTAAACCTGGTTTCGATCAATATTTTAGAGGATAACACCGGTTAGGTCTAGGTTAGGTCTGGGTTATGCCCGCATCTGGCTCATGATTTTGCCTTCTTCGCATACTTGTTGGCCAGATCCTGGGTTTTTTTCGTGTTTGAATCACGTAGTAATGTGGTAACACAATGAAGCAGGCAATTAACCCTGGTTTCGATCCATATTTTGGAGGATAACACCGGTTAGGTCTGGGTTAGGTCTGGGTTATGCCCGCATCTGGCTCATGATTATGCCTTAATCGTATACTTGTTGGCCAGATCCTGGGGCTTTCCGTGTTTGAATCACGTAGTAATGTGGTAATACACTCAAGCAGTCAATTAAACCTGGTTTCGATAAATTTTTTTGAAGGATAACACCGGTTAGGTCTAGGTTAGGTCTGGGTTATGCCCGCATCTGGCTCATGATTATGACTTAATCGCATACTTGTTGGCCAGATCCTGGGTCTTTCCGTGTTTGAATCACGTAGGAATGTGGTAACACACTCAAGCAGTCAATTAAACCTGATTTCGATCAATATTTCAGAGGATAACACCGGTTAGGTCTGGGTAAGGTCTGGGTTATGCCCGCATCTGGCTCATGATTATGCCTTAATCGTATACTTGTTGGCCAGATCCTGGGGCTTTCCGTGTTTGAATCACGTAGTAATGTGGTAATACACTGAAGCAGTCAATTAAACCTGGTTTCGATAAATTTTTTTGGAGGATAACACCGGTTAGGTCTAGGTTAGGTCTGGGTTATGCCCGCATCTGGCTCATGATTTTGCCTTCTTCGCATACTTATTGGCCAGGTCCTGGGTTTTTTTCGTGTTTGAATCACGTAGTAATGTGGTAACACACTGAAGCAGTCAATTTAACCTGATTTCGATCAATATTTCAGAGGATAACACCGGTTAGGTATGGGTTAGGTCTGGGATATGCGCGCATCTGGCTTATACTTTCGCCTTTTTCGCAAACTTGTTGGCCAGATCCTGGGTTTTTTCCGTGTTTGAATCACGTAGTAATGTGGTAATACACTGAAGCAGTCAATTAAACCTGGTTTCGATCAATATTTTAGAGGATAACACCGGTTAGGTCTGGGTTAGGTCTGGGTTATGCCCGCATCTGGCTCATGATTTTGCCTTCTTCGCATACTTGTTGGCCAGATCCTGGGTTTTTTTCGTGTTTGAATCACGTAGTAATGTGGTAACACACTGAAGGAGTCAATTAAACCTGGTTTCGATCAATATTTTAGAGGATAACACCGGTTAGGTCTGGGTTAGGTCTGGGTTATGCCCGCATCTGGCTCATGATTTTGCCTTCTTCGCATACTTGTTGGCCAGATCCTGGGTTTTTTTCGTGTTTGAATCACGTAGTAATGTGGTAACACACTGAAGGAGTCAATTAAACCTGGTTTCGATCAATATTTTAGAGTATAACACCGGTTAGGTCTGGGTTAGGTCTGGGTTATGCCCGCATCTGGCTCATGATTTTGCCTTCTTCGCATACTTGTTGGCCAGATCCTGGGTTTCTTTCGTGTTTGAATCACGTAGTAATGTGGTAATACACTGAAGCAGTCAATTAAACCTGGTTTCGATCAATATTTTAGAGGATAACACCGGTTAGGTCTGGGTTAGGTCTGGGTTATGCCCGCATCTGGCTCATGATTTTGCCTTCTTCGCATACTTGTTGGCCAGATCCTGGGTTTTTTTCGTGTTTGAATCACGTAGTAATGTAGTAACACACTGAAGGAGTCAATTAAACCTGGTTTCGATCATTATTTTAGAGGATAACACCGGTTAGGTCTGGGTTAGGTCTGAGTTATGCCCGTATCTGGCTCAAGATTTTGCATTCTTCGCATACTTGTTGGCCAGATCCCGGGTTTTTTTCGTGTTTGAATCACGTAGTAATGTGGTAACACACTGAAGCAGTCAATTAAACCTGGTTTCGATCAATATTTTAGAGGATGACACCGGTTAGGTCTGGGTTAGGTCTGGGATATGCGCGTATCTGGCTTATACTTTCGCCCTTTCGCAAACTTTTTGGCCAGATCCTGGGTTTTTTCCGTGTTTGAATCACGTAGTAATGTGGTACCACACTGAGGCAGTCAATTAAACCTGGTTTCGATCAATATTTCACAGGATAACACCGGTTAGGTCTGTGTTAGGTCCGGGATATGCCCGCATCTGGCTCATGATTTTGCCTTCTTCGCATACTTGTTGGCCAGATCCTGGGTTTTTTTCGTGTTTGAATCACGTTGTAATGTGGTAACACACTGAAGGAGTCAATTGAACCTGGTTTCGATCAATATTTTAGAGGATAACACCGGTTAGGTCTGGGTTAGGTCTGGGTTATGCCCGCATCTGGCTCATGATTTTGCCTTCTTCGCATACTTGTTGGCCAGATCCTGGGTATTTTCCGTGTTTGAAACACGTAGTAATGTGGTAACACAATGAAGCAGTCAATTAAACCTGGTTTCGATCAATATTTTAGAGGATAACACCGGTTAGGTACGGGTTAGGTCTGGGATATGCGCGCATCTGGCTTATACTTTCGCCATTTTCGCAAACTTGTTGGCCAGATCCTGGGTTTTTTCCCTGTTTGAATCACGTAGTAATGTGGTAATACACTGAAGCAATCAATTAAACCTGGTTTCGATCAATATTTTAGAGGATAACACCGGTTAGGTCTAGGTTAGGTCTGGGTTATGCCCGCATCTGGCTCATGATTTTGCCTTCTTCGCATACTTGTTGGCCAGATCCTGGGTTTTTTTCGTGTTTGAATCACGTAGTAATGTGGTAACACAATGAAGCAGGCAATTAACCCTGGTTTCGATCCATATTTTGGAGGATAACACCGGTTAGGTCTGGGTTAGGTCTGGGTTATGCCCGCATCTGGCTCATGATTATGCCTTAATCGTATACTTGTTGGCCAGATCCTGGGGCTTTCCGTGTTTGAATCACGTAGTAATGTGGTAATACACTCAAGCAGTCAATTAAACCTGGTTTCGATAAATTTTTTTGAAGGATAACACCGGTTAGGTCTAGGTTAGGTCTGGGTTATGCCCGCATCTGGCTCATGATTATGACTTAATCGCATACTTGTTGGCCAGATCCTGGGTCTTTCCGTGTTTGAATCACGTAGGAATGTGGTAACACACTCAAGCAGTCAATTAAACCTGATTTCGATCAATATTTCAGAGGATAACACCGGTTAGGTCTGGGTAAGGTCTGGGTTATGCCCGCATCTGGCTCATGATTATGCCTTAATCGTATACTTGTTGGCCAGATCCTGGGGCTTTCCGTGTTTGAATCACGTAGTAATGTGGTAATACACTGAAGCAGTCAATTAAACCTGGTTTCGATAAATTTTTTTGGAGGATAACACCGGTTAGGTCTAGGTTAGGTCTGGGTTATGCCCGCATCTGGCTCATGATTTTGCCTTCTTCGCATACTTATTGGCCAGGTCCTGGGTTTTTTTCGTGTTTGAATCACGTAGTAATGTGGTAACACACTGAAGCAGTCAATTTAACCTGATTTCGATCAATATTTCAGAGGATAACACCGGTTAGGTCTGGGTAAGGTCTGGGTTATGCCCGCATCTGGCTCATGATTATGCCTTAATCGTATACTTGTTGGCCAGATCCTGGGGCTTTCCGTGTTTGAATCACGTAGTAATGTGGTAATACACTGAAGCAGTCAATTAAACCTGGTTTCGATAAATTTTTTTGGAGGATAACACCGGTTAGGTCTAGGGTAGGTCTGGGTTATGCCCGCATCTGGCTCATGATTTTGCCTTCTTCGCATACTTGTTGGCCAGATCCTGGATTTTTTTCGTGTTTGAATCACGTAGTAATGTGGTACCACAATGAAGCAGGCAATTAACCCTGGTTTCGATGCATATTTTGGAGGATAACACCGGTTAGGTCTGGGTTAGGTCTGGGTTATGCCCGCATCTGGCTCATGATTTTGCCTTTTTCGCATACTTATTGGCCAGATCCTGGGTTTTTTTCGTGTTTGAATCACGTAGGAATGTGGTAACACACTGAAGCAGTCAATTAAACCTGATTTCGATCAATATTTCAGAGGATAACACCGGTTAGGTCTGGGTAAGGTCTGGGTTATGCCCGCATCTGGCTCATGATTATGCCTTTTTCGCAAACTTGTTGGCCAGATCCTGGGTATTTTCCGTGTTTGAAACACGTAGTAATGTGGTAACACACTGAAGCAGTCAATTAAACCTGGTTTCGATAAATTTTTTTGGAGGATAACACCGGTTAGGTCTAGGTTAGGTCTGGGTTATGCCCGCATCTGGCTCATGATTTTGCCTTCTTCGCATACTTATTGGCCAGATCCTGGGTTTTTTTCGTGTTTGAATCACGTAGTAATGTGGTAACACACTGAAGCAGTCAATTAAACCTGATTTCGATCAATATTTCAGAGGATAACACCGGTTAGGTCTGGGTAAGGTCTGGGTTATGCCCGCATCTGGCTCATGATTATGACTTAATCGCATACTTGTTGGCCAGATCCTGGGTTTTTTTCGTGTTTGAATCACGTAGGAATGTGGTAACACACTGAAGCAGTCAATTAAACCTGATTTCGATCAATATTTCAGAGGATAACACCGGTTAGGTCTGGGTAAGGTCTGGGTTATGCCCGCATCTGGCTCATGATTTTGCCTTCTTCGCATACTTGTTGGCCAGATCCTGGGTTTTTTTCGAGTTTGAATCACGTAGTAATGTGGTAACACACTGAAGCAGTCAATTAAACCAGGTTTCGATCAATATTTTAGAGGATAACACCGGTTAGGTCTGGCTTTGGTCCGGGATATGCCCGCATCTGGCTCATGATTTTGCCTTCTTCGCATACTTGTTGGCCAGATCCTGGGTTTTTTTCGTGTTTGAATCACGTAGTAATGTGGTAACACACTGAAGGAGTCAATAAAACCTGGTTTCGATCAATATTTTAGAGGATAACACCGGTTAGGTCTGGGTTAGGTCTGGGTTATGCCCGCATCTGGCTCATGATTTTGCCTTCTTCGCATACTTGTTGGCAAGATCCTGGGTTTTTTCCGCGTTTGAATCACGTAGTAATGTGGTAACACACTGAAGCAGTCAATTAAACCTGATTTCGATCAATATTTCAGAGGATAACACCGGTTAGGTCTGGGTAAGGTCTGGGTTATGCCCGCATCTGGCTCATGATTTTGCCTTCTTCGCATACTTGTTGGCCAGATCCTGGGTTTTTTTCGTGTTTGAATCACGTAGTAATGTGGTAACACACTGAAGCAGTCAATTAAACCAGGTTTCGATCAATATTTTAGAGGATAACACCGGTTAGGTCTGGCTTTGGTCTGGGTTATACCCGCATCTGGCTCATGTTTTTGCCTTCTTCGCATACTTGTTGGCCAGATCCTGGGTTTTTCTCGTGTTTGAATCACGTAGTAATGTCGTAATACACTGAAGCAGTCAATTAAACCTGGTTTCGATCAATATATCAGAGGATAACACCGGTTAGGTCTGGGTTAGGTCTGGGTTATGCCCGCATCTGGCTCATGATTTTGCCTTCTTCGCATACTTGTTGGCCAGATCCTGGGTTTTTTTCGTGTTTGAATCACGTAGTAATGTGGTAACACACTGAAGCAGTCAATTAAACCTGGTTTCGATCAATATTTTACAGGATAGCACCGGTTAGGTCCGGGTTAGGTCCGGGATATGCCCGCATCTGGCTCATGATTTTGCCTTCTTCGCATACTTGTTGGCCAGATCCTGGGTTTTTTTCGTGTTTGAATCACGTAGTAATGTGGTACCACAATGAAGCAGGCAATTAACCCTGGTTTCGATGCATATTTTGGAGGATAACACCGGTTAGGTCTGGGTTAGGTCTGGGTTATGCCCGCATCTGGCTCATGATTTTGCCTTTTTCGCATACTTATTGGCCAGATCCTGGGTTTTTTTCGTGTTTGAATCACGTAGGAATGTGGTAACACACTGAAGCAGTCAATTAAACCTGATTTCGATCAATATTTCAGAGGATAACAACGGTTAGGTCTGGGTAAGGTCTGGGTTATGCCCGCATCTGGCTCATGATTATGCCTTTTTCGCAAACTTGTTGGCCAGATCCTGGGTATTTTCCGTGTTTGAAACACGTAGTAGTGTGGTAACACACTGAAGCAGTCAATTAAACCTGGTTTCGATAAATTTTTTTGGAGGATAACACCGGTTAGGTCTAGGTTAGGTCTGGGTTATGCCCGCATCTGGCTCATGATTTTGCCTTCTTCGCATACTTATTGGCCAGATCCTGGGTTTTTTTCGTGTTTGAATCACGTAGTAATGTGGTAACACACTGAAGCAGTCAATTAAACCTGATTTCGATCAATATTTCAGAGGATAACACCGGTTAGGTCTGGGTTAGGTCCGGGATATGCCCGCATCTGGCTCATGATTTTGCCTTCTTCGCATACTTGTTGGCCAGATCCTGGGTTTTTTTCGGGTTTGAATAACGCAGTAATGTGGTACCACACTGAAGCAGTCAATTAAACCTGGTTTCGATCAATATTTTAGAGGATAGCACCGGTTAGGTCTGGGTTTCGTCTGGGTTATGCCCGCATCTGGCTCATGTTTTTGCCTTCTTCGGATACTTGTTGGCCAGATCCAGGGTTTTTTTCGTGTTTGAATCACGTAGTAATGTGGTAATACACTCAAGCAGTCAATTAAACCTGGTTTCGATCCATATTTTGGAGGATAACACCGGTTAGGTCTGGGTTAGGTCTGGGTTATGCCCGCATCTGGCTCATGATTTTGCCTTTTTCGCATACTTATTGGCCTGATCCTGGGTTTTTTTCGTGTTTGAATCACGTAGGAATGTGGTAACACACTGAAGGAGTCAACTAAACCTGGTTTCGATCAATATTTTAGAGGATAACACCGGTTAGGTCTGGGTTAGGTCTGGGTTATGCCCGCATCTGGCTCATGATTTTGCCTTCTTCGCATACTTGTTGGCCAGATCCTGGGTTTTTTTCGTGTTTGAATCACGTAGTAATGTGGTAACACACTGAAGGAGTCAATTAAACCTGGTTTCGATCAATATTTTAGAGGATAACACCGGTTAGGTCTGGGTTAGGTCTGGGTTATGCCCGCATCTGGCTCATGATTTTGCCTTCTTCGCATACTTGTTGGCAAGATCCTGGGTTTTTTTCGTGTTTGAATCACGTAGTAATGTGGTAACACACTGAAGGAGTCAATTAAACCAGGTTTCGATGAATATTTTAGAGGATAACACCGGTTAGGTCTGGCTTTGGTCTGGGTAATACCCGCATCTGGCTCATGATTTTGCCTTCTTCGCATTCTTGTTGGCCAGATCCTGGGGTTTTTTCGGGTTTGAATAACGCAGTAATGTGGTACCACACTGAAGCAGTCAATTAAACCTGGTTTCGATCAATATTTTAGAGGATAACACCGGTTAGGTCTGGGTTAGGTCTGGGTTATGCCCGCATCTGGCTCATGATTTTGCCTTCTTCGCATACTTGTTGGCCAGATCCTGGGTTTTTTTTGTGTTTGAATCACGTAGTAATGTGGTAACACACTGAAGCAGTCAATTAAACCTGGTTTCGATCAATATTTTAGAGGATAACACCGGTTAGGTCTGGGTTAGGTCTGGGTTATGCCCGCATCTGGCTCATGATTTTGCATTCATCGCATACTTGTTGGCCAGATCCTGGGTTTTTTCCGTGTTTGAATCACGTAGTAATGTGGTACCACACTGACGCAGTCAATTAAACCTGGTTTCGATCGATATTTTAGAGTCTAACACCGGTTAGGTCTGGGTTAGGTCTGGGTTATGCCCGCATCTGGCTCATGATTTTGCCTTCTTCGCATACTTGTTGGCCAGATCCTGGGTATTTTCCGTGTTTGAAACACGTAGTAATGTGGTAACACAATGAAGCAGTCAATTAAACCTGGTTTCGATCAATATTTTAAAGGATAACACCGGTTAGGTATGGGTTAGGTCTGGGATATGCGCGCATCTGGCTTATACTTTCGCCTTTTTCGCAAACTTGTTGGCCAGATCCTGGGTTTTTTCCGTGTTTGAATCACGTAGTAATGTGGTAATACACTGAAGCAATCAATTAAACCTGGTTTCGATCAATATTTTAGAGGATAACACCGGTTAGGTCTGGGTAAGGTCTGGGTTATGCCCGCATCTGGCTCATGATTATGACTTAATCGCATACTTGTTGGCCAGATCCTGGGTCTTTCCGTGTTTGAATCACGTAGTAATGTGGTAATACACTGAAGCAGTCTATTAAACCTGGTTTCGATCAATATTTCAGAGGATAACACCGGTTAGGTCTGGGTTAGGTCTGGGTTATGCCCGCATCTGGCTCATGATTTTGCCTTCTTCGCATACTTGTTGGCCAGATCCTGGGTTTTTTTCGTGTTTGAATCACGTAGTAATGTGGTAACACACTGAAGCAGTCAATTAAACCTGGTTTCGATCAATATTTTAGAGGATAACACCGGTTAGGTCCGGGTTAGGTCCGGGATATGCCCGCATCTGGCTCATGATTTTGCCTTCTTCGCATACTTGTTGGCCAGATCCTGGGTTTTTTTCGTGTTTGAATCACGTAGTAATGTGGTACCACACTGAGGCAGTCAATTAAACCTGGTTTCGGTCAATATTTTAGAGGATAACACCGGTTAGGTCTGGGTTAGGTCTGGGTTATGCCCGCATCTGGCTCATGATTTTGCCTTCTTCGCATACTTGTTGGCCAGATCCTGGGTTTCTTTCGTGTTTGAATCACGTAGTAATGTGGTAATACACTGAAGCAGTCAATTAAACCTGGTTTCGATCAATATTTCAGAGGATAACACCGGTTAGGTCTGGGTTAGGTCTGGGTTATGCCCGCATCTGGCTCATGATTTTGCATTCATCGCATACTTGTTGGCCAGATCCTGGGTTTTTTCCGTGTTTGAATCACGTAGTAATGTGGTACCACACTGAGGCAGTCAATTAAACCTGGTTTCGGTCAATATTTTAGAGGATAACACCGGTTAGGTCTGGGTTAGGTCTGGGTTATGCCCGCATCTGGCTCATGATTTTGCCTTCTTCGCATACTTGTTGGCCAGATCCTGGGTTTTTTTCGTGTTTGAATCACGTAGTAATGTGGTACCACACTGAAGCAGTCAATCAAACCTGGTTTCGATCAATATTTTAGAGGATAACACCGGTTAGGTCTGGGTTAGGTCTGGGTTATGCCCGCATCTGGCTCATGATTTTGCCTTCTTCGCATACTTGTTGGCCAGATCCTGGGTATTTTCCGTGATGAAACACGTAGTAATGTGGTAACACAATGAAGCAGTCAATTAAACCTGGTTTCGATCAATATTTTAAAGGATAACACCGGTTAGGTATGGGTTAGGTCTGGGATATGCGCGCATCTGGCTTATACTTTCGCCTTTTTCGCAAACTTGTTGGCCAGATCCTGGGTTTTTTCCGTGTTTGAATCACGTAGTAATGTGGTAATACACTGAAGCAATCAATTAAACCTGGTTTCGATCAATATTTTAGAGGATAACACCGGTTAGGTCTGGGTAAGGTCTGGGTTATGCCCGCATCTGGCTCATGATTATGACTTAATCGCATACTTGTTGGCCAGATCCTGGGTCTTTCCGTGTTTGAATCACGTAGTAATGTGGTAATACACTGAAGCAGTCAATTAAACCTGGTTTCGATCAATATTTCAGAGGATAACACCGGTTAGGTCTGGGTTAGGTCTGGGTTATGCCCGCATCTGGCTCATGATTTTGCCTTCTTCGCATACTTGTTGGCCAGATCCTGGGTTTTTTTCGTGTTTGAATCACGTAGTAATGTGGTAACACACTGAAGCAGTCAATTAAACCTGGTTTCGATCAATATTTTACAGGATAGCACCGGCTAGGTCCGGGTTAGGTCCGGGATATGCCCGCATCTGGCTCATGATTTTGCCTTCTTCGCATACTTGTTGGCCAGATCCTGGGTTTTTTTCGTGCTTGAATCACGTAGTAATGTGGTAATACACTGAAGCAGTCAATTAAACCTGGTTTCGATCAATATTTTAGAGGATAACACCGGATAGGTCTGGGTTAGGTCTGGGATATGCGCGCATCTGACTTATACTTTCGCCTTTTTCGCAAACTTGTTGGCCAGATCAAGGTTTTTTTCCGTGTTTGAATCACGTAGTAATGTGGTACCACACTGAGGCAGTCAATTAAACCTGGTTTCGATCAATATTTTAGAGGATAACACCGGTTAGGTCTAGGTTAGGTCTGGGTTATGCCCGCATCTGGCTCATGATTTTGCCTTCTTCGTATACTTGTTGGCCAGATCCTGGGTTTTTTTCGTGTTTGAATCACGTAGTAATGTGGTAACACACTGAAGGAGTCAATTAAACCAGGTTTCGATGAATATTTTAGAGGATAACACCGGTTAGGTCTGGCTTTGGTCTGGGTAATACCCGCATCTGGCTCATGATTTTGCCTTCTTCGCATTCTTGTTGGCCAGATCCTGGGGTTTTTTCGGGTTTGAATAACGCAGTAATGTGGTACCACACTGAAGCAGTCAATTAAACCTGGTTTCGATCAATATTTTAGAGGATAGCACCGGTTAGGTCTGGGTTTCGTCTGGGTTATGCCCGCATCTGGCTCATGTTTTTGCCTTCTTCGCATACTTGTTGGCCAGATCCTGGGTTTTTTTCGTGTTTGAATCACGTAGTAATGTGGTATTACACTGAAGCAGTCAATTAAACCTGGTTTCGATCAATATTTCAGAGGATAACACCGGTTAGGTCTGGGTTAGGTCTGGGTTATGCCCGCATCTGGCTCATGATTTTGCCTTCTTCGCATACTTGTTGGCCAGATCCTGGGTTTTTTTCGTGTTTGAATCACGTATTAATGTGGTAACACACTGAAGCAGTCAATTAAACCAGGTTTCGATGAATATTTTAGAGGATAACACCGGATAGGTCTGGGTTAGGTCTGGGATATGCGCGCATCTGGCTTATACTTTCGCCTTTTTCGCAAACTTGTTGGCCAGATCCTGGGTTTTTTCCGTGTTTGAATCACGTAGTAATGTGGTACCACACTGAGGCAGTCAATTAAACCTGGTTTCGATCAATATTTTAGAGGATAACACCGGTTAGGTCTGGGTTAGGTCTGGGTTATGCCCGCATCTGGCTCATGATTTTGCCTTCTTCGCATACTTGTTGGCCAGATCCTGGGTTTTTTTTGTGTTTGAATCACGTAGTAATGTGGTAACACACTGAAGCAGTCAATTAAACCTGGTTTCGATCAATATTTTAGAGGATAACACCGGTTAGGTCTGGGTTAGGTCTGGGTTATGCCCGCATCTGGCTCATGATTTTGCATTCATCGCATACTTGTTGGCCAGATCCTGGGTTTTTTCCGTGTTTGAATCACGTAGTAATGTGGTACCACACTGACGCAGTCAATTAAACCTGGTTTCGATCGATATTTTAGAGTCTAACACCGGTTAGGTCTGGGTTAGGTCTGGGTTATGCCCGCATCTGGCTCATGATTTTGCCTTCTTCGCATACTTGTTGGCCAGATCCTGGGTATTTTCCGTGTTTGAAACACGTAGTAATGTGGTAACACAATGAAGCAGTCAATTAAACCTGGTTTCGATCAATATTTTAAAGGATAACACCGGTTAGGTATGGGTTAGGTCTGGGATATGCGCGCATCTGGCTTATACTTTCGCCTTTTTCGCAAACTTGTTGGCCAGATCCTGGGTTTTTTCCGTGTTTGAATCACGTAGTAATGTGGTAATACACTGAAGCAATCAATTAAACCTGGTTTCGATCAATATTTTAGAGGATAACACCGGTTAGGTCTGGGTAAGGTCTGGGTTATGCCCGCATCTGGCTCATGATTATGACTTAATCGCATACTTGTTGGCCAGATCCTGGGTCTTTCCGTGTTTGAATCACGTAGTAATGTGGTAATACACTGAAGCAGTCTATTAAACCTGGTTTCGATCAATATTTCAGAGGATAACACCGGTTAGGTCTGGGTTAGGTCTGGGTTATGCCCGCATCTGGCTCATGATTTTGCCTTCTTCGCATACTTGTTGGCCAGATCCTGGGTTTTTTTCGTGTTTGAATCACGTAGTAATGTGGTAACACACTGAAGCAGTCAATTAAACCTGGTTTCGATCAATATTTTAGAGGATAACACCGGTTAGGTCCGGGTTAGGTCCGGGATATGCCCGCATCTGGCTCATGATTTTGCCTTCTTCGCATACTTGTTGGCCAGATCCTGGGTTTTTTTCGTGTTTGAATCACGTAGTAATGTGGTACCACACTGAGGCAGTCAATTAAACCTGGTTTCGGTCAATATTTTAGAGGATAACACCGGTTAGGTCTGGGTTAGGTCTGGGTTATGCCCGCATCTGGCTCATGATTTTGCCTTCTTCGCATACTTGTTGGCCAGATCCTGGGTTTCTTTCGTGTTTGAATCACGTAGTAATGTGGTAATACACTGAAGCAGTCAATTAAACCTGGTTTCGATCAATATTTCAGAGGATAACACCGGTTAGGTCTGGGTTAGGTCTGGGTTATGCCCGCATCTGGCTCATGATTTTGCATTCATCGCATACTTGTTGGCCAGATCCTGGGTTTTTTCCGTGTTTGAATCACGTAGTAATGTGGTACCACACTGAGGCAGTCAATTAAACCTGGTTTCGGTCAATATTTTAGAGGATAACACCGGTTAGGTCTGGGTTAGGTCTGGGTTATGCCCGCATCTGGCTCATGATTTTGCCTTCTTCGCATACTTGTTGGCCAGATCCTGGGTTTTTTTCGTGTTTGAATCACGTAGTAATGTGGTACCACACTGAAGCAGTCAATCAAACCTGGTTTCGATCAATATTTTAGAGGATAACACCGGTTAGGTCTGGGTTAGGTCTGGGTTATGCCCGCATCTGGCTCATGATTTTGCCTTCTTCGCATACTTGTTGGCCAGATCCTGGGTATTTTCCGTGATGAAACACGTAGTAATGTGGTAACACAATGAAGCAGTCAATTAAACCTGGTTTCGATCAATATTTTAAAGGATAACACCGGTTAGGTATGGGTTAGGTCTGGGATATGCGCGCATCTGGCTTATACTTTCGCCTTTTTCGCAAACTTGTTGGCCAGATCCTGGGTTTTTTCCGTGTTTGAATCACGTAGTAATGTGGTAATACACTGAAGCAATCAATTAAACCTGGTTTCGATCAATATTTTAGAGGATAACACCGGTTAGGTCTGGGTAAGGTCTGGGTTATGCCCGCATCTGGCTCATGATTATGACTTAATCGCATACTTGTTGGCCAGATCCTGGGTCTTTCCGTGTTTGAATCACGTAGTAATGTGGTAATACACTGAAGCAGTCAATTAAACCTGGTTTCGATCAATATTTCAGAGGATAACACCGGTTAGGTCTGGGTTAGGTCTGGGTTATGCCCGCATCTGGCTCATGATTTTGCCTTCTTCGCATACTTGTTGGCCAGATCCTGGGTTTTTTTCGTGTTTGAATCACGTAGTAATGTGGTAACACACTGAAGCAGTCAATTAAACCTGGTTTCGATCAATATTTTACAGGATAGCACCGGCTAGGTCCGGGTTAGGTCCGGGATATGCCCGCATCTGGCTCATGATTTTGCCTTCTTCGCATACTTGTTGGCCAGATCCTGGGTTTTTTTCGTGCTTGAATCACGTAGTAATGTGGTAATACACTGAAGCAGTCAATTAAACCTGGTTTCGATCAATATTTTAGAGGATAACACCGGATAGGTCTGGGTTAGGTCTGGGATATGCGCGCATCTGACTTATACTTTCGCCTTTTTCGCAAACTTGTTGGCCAGATCAAGGTTTTTTTCCGTGTTTGAATCACGTAGTAATGTGGTACCACACTGAGGCAGTCAATTAAACCTGGTTTCGATCAATATTTTAGAGGATAACACCGGTTAGGTCTAGGTTAGGTCTGGGTTATGCCCGCATCTGGCTCATGATTTTGCCTTCTTCGTATACTTGTTGGCCAGATCCTGGGTTTTTTTCGTGTTTGAATCACGTAGTAATGTGGTAACACACTGAAGCAGTCAATTAAACCTGGTTTCGATCAATATTTTACAGGCTAGCACCGCTTAGGTCCGGGTTAGGTCCGGGATATGCCCGCATCTGGCTCATGATTTTGCCTTCTTCGCATACTTGTTGGCCAGATCCTGGGTTTTTTTCGTGTTTGAATCACGTAGTAATGTGGTACCACACTGAGGCAGTCAATTAAACCTGGTTTCGACCAATATTTTAGAGGATAACACCGGTTAGGTCTGGGTTAGGTCTAGGTTATGCCCGCATCTGGCTCATGATTTTGCCTTCTTCGCATACTTGTTGGCCAGATCCTGGGTTTTTTTCGTGTTTGAATCACGTAGTAATGTGGTAATACACTGAAGCAGTCAATTAAACCAGGTTTCGATGAATATTTTAGAGGATAACTCCGGATAGGTCTGGGTTAGGTCTGGGATATGCGCGGATCTGGCTTATACTTTCGCCTTTTTGCAAACTTGTTGGCCAGATCCTGGGTTTTTTCCGTGTTTGAATCACGTAGTAATGTGGTACCACACTGAGGCAGTCAATTAAACCTGGTTTCGATCAATATTTTAGAGGATAACATCGGTTAGGTCTGGGTTAGGTCTGGGTTATGCCCGCATCTGGCTCATGATTTTGCATTCATCGCATACTTGTTGGCCAGATCCTGGGTTTTTTCCGTGTTTGAATCACGTAGTAATGTGGTACCACACTGAGGCAGTCAATTAAACCTGGTTTCGGTCAATATTTTAGAGGATAACACCGGTTAGGTCTGGGTTAGGTCTGGGTTATGCCCGCATCTGGCTCATGATTTTGCCTTCTTCGCATACTTGTTGGCCAGATCCTGGGTTTTTTTCGTGTTTGAATCACGTAGTAATGTGGTACCACACTGAAGCAGTCAATCAAACCTGGTTTCGATCAATATTTTAGAGGATAACACCGGTTAGGTCTGGGTTAGGTCTGGGTTATGCCCGCATCTGGCTCATGATTTTGCCTTCTTCGCATACTTGTTGGCCAGATCCTGGGTATTTTCCGTGTTTGAAACACGTAGTAATGTGGTAACACAATGAAGCAGTCAATTAAACCTGGTTTCGATCAATATTTTAAAGGATAACACCGGTTAGGTATGGGTTAGGTCTGGGATATGCGCGCATCTGGCTTATACTTTCGCCTTTTTCGCAAACTTGTTGGCCAGATCCTGGGTTTTTTCCGTGTTTGAATCACGTAGTAATGTGGTAATACACTGAAGCAATCAATTAAACCTGGTTTCGATCAATATTTTAGAGGATAACACCGGTTAGGTCTGGGTAAGGTCTGGGTTATGCCCGCATCTGGCTCATGATTATGACTTAATCGCATACTTGTTGGCCAGATCCTGGGTCTTTCCGTGTTTGAATCACGTAGTAATGTGGTAATACACTGAAGCAGTCAATTAAACCTGGTTTCGATCAATATTTCAGAGGATAACACCGGTTAGGTCTGGGTTAGGTCTGGGTTATGCCCGCATCTGGCTCATGATTTTGCCTTCTTCGCATACTTGTTGGCCAGATCCTGGGTTTTTTTCGTGTTTGAATCACGTAGTAATGTGGTAACACACTGAAGGAGTCAATTAAACCTGGTTTCGATCAATATTTTAGAGGATAACACCGGTTAGGTCTGGGTTAGGTCTGGGTTATGCCCGCATCTGGCTCATGATTTTGCCTTCTTCGCATACTTGTTGGCCAGATCCTGGGTTTTTTTCGTGTTTGAATCACGTAGTAATGTGGTAACACACTGAAGCAGTCAATTAAACCAGGTTTCGATGAATATTTTAGAGGATAACACCGGATAGGTCTGGGTTAGGTCTGGGATATGCGCGTATCTGGCTTATACTTTCGCCTTTTTCGCAAACTTGTTGGCCAGATCCTGGGTTTTTTCCGTGTTTGAATCACGTAGTAATGTGGTACCACACTGAGGCAGTCAATTAAACCTGGTTTCGATCATTATTTTAGTGGATAACACCGGTTAGGTCTGGGTTAGGTCTGGGTTATGCCCGCATCTGGCTCATGATTTTGCCTTCTTCGCATACTTGTTGGCCAGATCCTGGGTTTTTTTCGTGTTTGAATCACGTAGTAATGTGGTAACACACTGAAGCAGTCAATTAAACCTGGTTTGGATCAATATTTTACAGGATAGCACCGGCTAGGTCCGGGTTAGGTCCGGGATATGCCCGCATCTGGCTCATGATTTTGCCTTCTTCGCATACTTGTTGGCCAGATCCTGGGTTTTTTTCGTGCTTGAATCACGTAGTAATGTGGTAATACACTGAAGCAGTCAATTAAACCTGGTTTCGATCAATATTTTAGAGGATAACACCGGATAGGTCTGGGTTAGGTCTGGGATATGCGCGCATCTGACTTATACTTTCGCCTTTTTCGCAAACTTGTTGGCCAGATCAAGGTTTTTTTCCGTGTTTGAATCACGTAGTAATGTGGTACCACACTGAGGCAGTCAATTAAACCTGGTTTCGATCAATATTTTAGAGGATAACACCGGTTAGGTCTAGGTTAGGTCTGGGTTATGCCCGCATCTGGCTCATGATTTTGCCTTCTTCGTATACTTGTTGGCCAGATCCTGGGTTTTTTTCGTGTTTGAATCACGTAGTAATGTGGTAACACACTGAAGCAGTCAATTAAACCTGGTTTCGATCAATATTTTACAGGCTAGCACCGGTTAGGTCCGGGTTAGGTCCGGGATATGCCCGCATCTGGCTCATGATTTTGCCTTCTTCGCATACTTGTTGGCCAGATCCTGGGTTTTTTTCGTGTTTGAATCACGTAGTAATGTGGTACCACACTGAGGCAGTCAATTAAACCTGGTTTCGACCAATATTTTAGAGGATAACACCGGTTAGGTCTGGGTTAGGTCTAGGTTATGCCCGCATCTGGCTCATGATTTTGCCTTCTTCGCATACTTGTTGGCCAGATCCTGGGTTTTTTTCGTGTTTGAATCACGTAGTAATGTGGTAATACACTGAAGCAGTCAATTAAACCAGGTTTCGATGAATATTTTAGAGGATAACACCGGATAGGTCTGGGTTAGGTCTGGGATATGCGCGGATCTGGCTTATACTTTCGCCTTTTTGCAAACTTGTTGGCCAGATCCTGGGTTTTTTCCGTGTTTGAATCACGTAGTAATGTGGTACCACACTGAGGCAGTCAATTAAACCTGGTTTCGATCAATATTTTAGAGGATAACACCGGTTAGGTCTGGGTTAGGTCTGGGTTATGCCCGCATCTGGCTCATGATTTTGCCTTCTTCGCATACTTGTTGGCCAGATCCTGGGTATTTTCCGTGTTTGAAACACGTAGTAATGTGGTAACACAATGAAGCAGTCAATTAAACCTGGTTTCGATCAATATTTTAGAGGATAACACCGGTTAGGTATGGGTTAGGTCTGGGATATGCGCGCATCTGGCTTATACTTTCGCCTTTTTTGCAAACTTGTTGGCCAGATCCTGGGTTTTTTCCGTGTTTGAATCACGTAGTAATGTGGTAATACACTGAAGCAATCAATTAAACCTGGTTTCGATCAATATTTCAGAGGATAACACCGGTTAGGTCTGGGTAAGGTCTGGGTTATGCCCGCATCTGGCTCATGATTATGCCTTAATCGCATACTTGTTGGCCAGATCCTGGGTGTTTTCCGTGTTTGAATCACGTAGTAATGTGGTACCACACTGAGGCAGTCAATTAAACCTGGTTTCGGTCAATATTTTAGAGGATAACACCGGTTAGGTCTGGGTTAGGTCTGGGTTATGCCCGCATCTGGCTCATGATTTTGCCTTCTTCGCATACTTGTTGGCCAGATCCTGGGTTTTTTTCGTGTTTGAATCACGTAGTAATGTGGTACCACACTGAAGCAGTCAATCAAACCTGGTTTCGATCAATATTTTAGAGGATAACACCGGTTAGGTCTGGGTTAGGTCTGGGTTATGCCCGCATCTGGCTCATGATTTTGCCTTCTTCGCATACTTGTTGGCCAGATCCTGGGTATTTTCCGTGTTTGAAACACGTAGTAATGTGGTAACACAATGAAGCAGTCAATTAAACCTGGTTTCGATCAATATTTTAAAGGATAACACCGGTTAGGTATGGGTTAGGTCTGGGATATGCGCGCATCTGGCTTATACTTTCGCCTTTTTCGCAAACTTGTTGGCCAGATCCTGGGTTTTTTCCGTGTTTGAATCACGTAGTAATGTGGTAATACACTGAAGCAATCAATTAAACCTGGTTTCGATCAATATTTTAGAGGATAACACCGGTTAGGTCTGGGTAAGGTCTGGGTTATGCCCGCATCTGGCTCATGATTATGACTTAATCGCATACTTGTTGGCCAGATCCTGGGTCTTTCCGTGTTTGAATCACGTAGTAATGTGGTAATACACTGAAGCAGTCAATTAAACCTGGTTTCGATCAATATTTCAGAGGATAACACCGGTTAGGTCTGGGTTAGGTCTGGGTTATGCCCGCATCTGGCTCATGATTTTGCCTTCTTCGCATACTTGTTGGCCAGATCCTGGGTTTTTTTCGTGTTTGAATCACGTAGTAATGTGGTAACACACTGAAGGAGTCAATTAAACCTGGTTTCGATCAATATTTTAGAGGATAACACCGGTTAGGTCTGGGTTAGGTCTGGGTTATGCCCGCATCTGGCTCATGATTTTGCCTTCTTCGCATACTTGTTGGCCAGATCCTGGGTTTTTTTCGTGTTTGAATCACGTAGTAATGTGGTAACACACTGAAGCAGTCAATTAAACCAGGTTTCGATGAATATTTTAGAGGATAACACCGGATAGGTCTGGGTTAGGTCTGGGATATGCGCGTATCTGGCTTATACTTTCGCCTTTTTCGCAAACTTGTTGGCCAGATCCTGGGTTTTTTCCGTGTTTGAATCACGTAGTAATGTGGTACCACACTGAGGCAGTCAATTAAACCTGGTTTCGATCATTATTTTAGTGGATAACACCGGTTAGGTCTGGGTTAGGTCTGGGTTATGCCCGCATCTGGCTCATGATTTTGCCTTCTTCGCATACTTGTTGGCCAGATCCTGGGTTTTTTTCGTGTTTGAATCACGTAGTAATGTGGTAACACACTGAAGCAGTCAATTAAACCTGGTTTGGATCAATATTTTACAGGATAGCACCGGCTAGGTCCGGGTTAGGTCCGGGATATGCCCGCATCTGGCTCATGATTTTGCCTTCTTCGCATACTTGTTGGCCAGATCCTGGGTTTTTTTCGTGCTTGAATCACGTAGTAATGTGGTAATACACTGAAGCAGTCAATTAAACCTGGTTTCGATCAATATTTTAGAGGATAACACCGGATAGGTCTGGGTTAGGTCTGGGATATGCGCGCATCTGACTTATACTTTCGCCTTTTTCGCAAACTTGTTGGCCAGATCAAGGTTTTTTTCCGTGTTTGAATCACGTAGTAATGTGGTACCACACTGAGGCAGTCAATTAAACCTGGTTTCGATCAATATTTTAGAGGATAACACCGGTTAGGTCTAGGTTAGGTCTGGGTTATGCCCGCATCTGGCTCATGATTTTGCCTTCTTCGTATACTTGTTGGCCAGATCCTGGGTTTTTTTCGTGTTTGAATCACGTAGTAATGTGGTAACACACTGAAGCAGTCAATTAAACATGGTTTCGATCAATATTTTACAGGCTAGCACCGGTTAGGTCCGGGTTAGGTCCGGGATATGCCCGCATCTGGCTCATGATTTTGCCTTCTTCGCATACTTGTTGGCCAGATCCTGGGTTTTTTTCGTGTTTGAATCACGTAGTAATGTGGTACCACACTGAGGCAGTCAATTAAACCTGGTTTCGACCAATATTTTAGAGGATAACACCGGTTAGGTCTGGGTTAGGTCTAGGTTATGCCCGCATCTGGCTCATGATTTTGCCTTCTTCGCATACTTGTTGGCCAGATCCTGGGTTTTTTTCGTGTTTGAATCACGTAGTAATGTGGTAATACACTGAAGCAGTCAATTAAACCAGGTTTCGATGAATATTTTAGAGGATAACACCGGATAGGTCTGGGTTAGGTCTGGGATATGCGCGGATCTGGCTTATACTTTCGCCTTTTTGCAAACTTGTTGGCCAGATCCTGGGTTTTTTCCGTGTTTGAATCACGTAGTAATGTGGTACCACACTGAGGCAGTCAATTAAACCTGGTTTCGATCAATATTTTAGAGGATAACACCGGTTAGGTCTGGGTTAGGTCTGGGTTATGCCCGCATCTGGCTCATGATTTTGCCTTCTTCGCATACTTGTTGGCCAGATCCTGGGTATTTTCCGTGTTTGAAACACGTAGTAATGTGGTAACACAATGAAGCAGTCAATTAAACCTGGTTTCGATCAATATTTTAGAGGATAACACCGGTTAGGTATGGGTTAGGTCTGGGATATGCGCGCATCTGGCTTATACTTTCGCCTTTTTTGCAAACTTGTTGGCCAGATCCTGGGTTTTTTCCGTGTTTGAATCACGTAGTAATGTGGTAATACACTGAAGCAATCAATTAAACCTGGTTTCGATCAATATTTCAGAGGATAACACCGGTTAGGTCTGGGTAAGGTCTGGGTTATGCCCGCATCTGGCTCATGATTATGCCTTAATCGCATACTTGTTGGCCAGATCCTGGGGCTTTCCGTGTTTGAATCACGCAGTAATGTGGTAATACACTGAAGCAGTCAATTAAACCTGGTTTCGATAAATTTTTTTGGAGGATAACACCGGTTAGGTCTGGGTAAGGTCTGGGTTATGCCCGCATCTGGCTCATGATTATGCCTTAATCGCATACTTGTTGGCCAGATCCTGGGGCTTTCCGTGTTTGAATCACGTAGTAATGTGGTAATACACTGAAGCAGTCAATTAAACCTGGTTTCGATAAATTTTTTTGGAGGATAACACCGGTTAGGTCTACGTTAGGTCTGGGTTATGCCCGCACCTGGCTCATGATTTTGCCTTCTTCGCATACTTGTTGGCCAGATCCTGGGTTTTTTTCGTGTTTGAATCACGTAGTAATGTGGTAACACAATGAAGCAGTCAATTAACCCTGGTTTCGATCCATATTTTGGAGGATAACACCGGTTAGGTCTGGGTTAGGTCTGGGTTATGCCCGCATCTGGCTCATGATTTTGCCTTTTTCGCATACTTATTGGCCAGATCCTGGGTGTTTTTCGTGTTTGAATCACGTAGGAATGTGGTAACACACTGAAGCAGTCAATTAAACCTGATTTCGATCAATATTTCAGAGGATAACACCGGTTAGGTCTGGGTAAGGTCTGAGTTATGCCCGCATCTGGCTCATGATTATGCCTTAATCGCATACTTGTTGGCCAGATCCTGGGGCTTTCCGTGTTTGAATCACGTAGTAATGTGGTAATACACTGAAGCAGTCAATTAAACCTGGTTTCGATAAATTTTTTTGGAGGATAACACCGGTTAGGTCTACGTTAGGTCTGGGTTATGCCCGCATCTGGCTCATGATTTTGCCTTCTTCGCATACTTGTTGGCCAGATCCTGGGTTTTTTTCGTGTTTGAATCACGTAGTAATGTGGTAACACAATGAAGCAGTCAATTAACCCTGGTTTCGACCCATATTTTGGAGGATAACACCGGTTAGGTCTGGGTTAGGTCTGGGTTATGCCCGCATCTGGCTCATGATTTTGCCTTTTTCGCATACTTATTGGCCAGATCCTGGGTTTTTTTCGTGATTGAATCACGTAGTAATGTGGTAACACACTGAAGCAGTCAATTAAACCTGATTTCGATCAATATTTCAGAGGATAACACCGGTTAGGTCTGGGTAAGGTCTGGGTTATGCCCGCATCTGGCTCATGATTATGACTTAATCGCATACTTGTTGGCCAGATCCTGGGTCTATCCGTGTTTGAATCACGTAGTAATGTGGTAATACACTGAAGCAGTCAATTAAACCTGGTTTCGATCAATATTTTAGAGGATAACACCGGTTAGGTCTGGGTTAGGTCTGGGTTATGCCCGCATCTGGGTCCTGATTTTGCCTTCTTCGCATACTTGTTGGCCAGATCCTGGGTTTTTTTCGTGTTTGAATCACGTAGTAATGTGGTAACACACTGAAGCAGTCAATTAAACCAGGTTTCGATCAATATTTTAGAGGATAGCACCGGTTAGGTCTGGGTTTCGTCTGGGTTATGCCCGCATCTGGCACATGTTTTTGCCTTCTTCGCATACTTGTTGGCCAGATCCTGGGTTTTTTTCGTGTTTGAATCACGTAGTAATGTGGTAACACAATGAAGCAGTCAATTAACCCTGGTTTCGATCCATATTTTGGAGGATAACACCGGTTAGGTCTGGGTTAGGTCTGGGTTATGCCCGCATCTGGCTCATGATTTTTCCTTTTTCGCATACTTATTGGCCAGATCCTGGGTTTTTTTCGTGTTTGAATCACGTAGTAATGTGGTAACACACTGAAGGAGTCAATTAAACCTGGTTTCGATCAATATTTTAGAGGATAACACCGGTTAGGTCTGGGTTAGGTCTGGGTTATGCCCGCATCTGGCTCATGATTTTGCCTTCTTCGCATACTTGTTGGCCAGATCCTGGGTTTTTTTTCGTGTTTGAATCACGTAGTAATGTGGTAACACACTGAAGCAGTCAATTAAACCAGGTTTCGATGAATATTTTAGAGGATAACACCGGATAGGTCTGGGTTAGGTCTGGGATATGCGCGCATCTGGCTTATACTTTCGCCTTTTTCGCAAACTTGTTGGCCAGATCCTGGGTTTTTTCCGTGTTTGAATCACGTAGTAATGTGGTACCACACTGAGGCAGTCAATTAAACCTGGTTTCGATCAATATTTTAGAGGATAACACCGGTTAGGTCTGGGTTAGGTCTGGGTTATGCCCGCATCTGGCTCATGATTTTGCCTTCTTCGCATACTTGTTGGCCAGATCCTGGGGCTTTCCGTGTTTGAATCACGTAGTAATGTGGTAATACACTGAAGCAGTCAATTAAACCTGGTTTCGATAAATTTTTTTGGAGGATAACACCGGTTAGGTCTAGGTTAGGTCTGGGTTATGCCCGCATCTGGCTCATGATTTTGCCTTCTTCGCATACTTATTGGCCAGATCCTGGGTTTTTTTCGTGTTTGAATCACGTAGTAATGCGGTAACACACTGAAGCAGTCAATTAAACCTGATTTCGATCAATATTTCAGAGGATAACACCGGTTAGGTCTGGGTAAGGTCTGGGTTATGCCCGCATCTGGCTCATGATTATGACTTAATCGCATACTTGTTGGCCAGATCCTGGGTCTTTCCGTGTTTGAATCACGTAGTAATGTGGTAATACACTGAAGCAGTCAATTAAACCTGGTTTCGATCAATATTTTAGAGGATAACACCAGTTAGGTCTGGGTTAGGTCTGGGTTATGCCCGCATCTGGCTCCTGATTTTGCCTTCTTCGCATACTTGTTGGCCAGATCCTGGGGTTTTTTCGTGTTTGAATCACGTAGTAATGTGGTAACACACTGAAGCAGTCAATTAAACCAGGTTTCGATCAATATTTTAGAGGATAACACCGGTTAGGTCTGGCTTTGGTCTGGGTTATACCTGCATCTGGCTCATGATTTTGCCTTCTTCGCATACTTGTTGGCCAGATCCTGGGTTTTTTTCGGGTTTGAATAACGCAGTAATGTGGTACCACACTGAAGCAGTCAATTAAACCTGGTTTCGATCAATATTTTAGAGGATAGCACCGGTTAGGTCTGGGTTTCGTCTGGGTTATGCCCGCATTTGGCACATGTTTTTGCCTTCTTCGCATACTTGTTGGCCAGATCCTGGGTTTTTTACGTGTTTGAATCACGTAGTAATGTGGTAACACAATGAAGCAGTCAATTAACCCTGGTTTCGATCCATATTTTGGAGGATAACACCGGTTAGGTCTGGGTTAGGTCTGGGTTATGCCCGCATCTGGCTCATGATTTTGCCTTTTTCGCATACTTATTGGCCAGATCCTGGGTATTTTTCGTGTTTGAATCACGTAGGAATGTGGTAACACACTGAAGCAGTCAATTAAACCTGATTTCGATCAATATTTCAGAGGATAACACCGGTTAGGTCTGGGTAAGGTCTGGGTTATGCCCGCATCTGGCTCATGATTATGCCTTAATCGCATACTTGTTGGCCAGATCCTGGGGCTTTCCGTGTTTGAATCACGCAGTAATGTGGTAATACACTGAAGCAGTCAATTAAACCTGGTTTCGATAAATTTTTTTGGAGGATAACACCGGTTAGGTCTGGGTAAGGTCTGGGTTATGCCCGCATCTGGCTCATGATTATGCCTTAATCGCATACTTGTTGGCCAGATCCTGGGGCTTTCCGTGTTTGAATCACGTAGTAATGTGGTAATACACTGAAGCAGTCAATTAAACCTGGTTTCGATAAATTTTTTTGGAGGATAACACCGGTTAGGTCTACGTTAGGTCTGGGTTATGCCCGCACCTGGCTCATGATTTTGCCTTCTTCGCATACTTGTTGGCCAGATCCTGGGTTTTTTTCGTGTTTGAATCACGTAGTAATGTGGTAACACAATGAAGCAGTCAATTAACCCTGGTTTCGATCCATATTTTGGAGGATAACACCGGTTAGGTCTGGGTTAGGTCTGGGTTATGCCCGCATCTGGCTCATGATTTTGCCTTTTTCGCATACTTATTGGCCAGATCCTGGGTGTTTTTCGTGTTTGAATCACGTAGGAATGTGGTAACACACTGAAGCAGTCAATTAAACCTGATTTCGATCAATATTTCAGAGGATAACACCGGTTAGGTCTGGGTAAGGTCTGAGTTATGCCCGCATCTGGCTCATGATTATGCCTTAATCGCATACTTGTTGGCCAGATCCTGGGGCTTTCCGTGTTTGAATCACGTAGTAATGTGGTAATACACTGAAGCAGTCAATTAAACCTGGTTTCGATAAATTTTTTTGGAGGATAACACCGGTTAGGTCTACGTTAGGTCTGGGTTATGCCCGCATCTGGCTCATGATTTTGCCTTCTTCGCATACTTGTTGGCCAGATCCTGGGTTTTTTTCGTGTTTGAATCACGTAGTAATGTGGTAACACAATGAAGCAGTCAATTAACCCTGGTTACGACCCATATTTTGGAGGATAACACCGGTTAGGTCTGGGTTAGGTCTGGGTTATGCCCGCATCTGGCTCATGATTTTGCCTTTTTCGCATACTTATTGGCCAGATCCTGGGTTTTTTTCGTGATTGAATCACGTAGTAATGTGGTAACACACTGAAGCAGTCAATTAAACCAGGTTTCGATCAATATTTTAGAGGATAGCACCGGTTAGGTCTGGGTTTCGTCTGGGTTATGCCCGCATCTGGCACATGTTTTTGCCTTCTTCGCATACTTGTTGGCCAGATCCTGGGTTTTTTTCGTGTTTGAATCACGTAGTAATGTGGTAACACAATGAAGCAGTCAATTAACCCTGGTTTCGATCCATATTTTGGAGGATAACACCGGTTAGGTCTGGGTTAGGTCTGGGTTATGCCCGCATCTGGCTCATGATTTTTCCTTTTTCGCATACTTATTGGCCAGATCCTGGGTTTTTTTCGTGTTTGAATCACGTAGTAATGTGGTAACACACTGAAGGAGTCAATTAAACCTGGTTTCGATCAATATTTTAGAGGATAACACCGGTTAGGTCTGGGTTAGGTCTGGGTTATGCCCGCATCTGGCTCATGATTTTGCCTTCTTCGCATACTTGTTGGCCAGATCCTGGGTTTTTTTTCGTGTTTGAATCACGTAGTAATGTGGTAACACACTGAAGCAGTCAATTAAACCAGGTTTCGATGAATATTTTAGAGGATAACACCGGATAGGTCTGGGTTAGGTCTGGGATATGCGCGCATCTGGCTTATACTTTCGCCTTTTTCGCAAACTTGTTGGCCAGATCCTGGGTTTTTTCCGTGTTTGAATCACGTAGTAATGTGGTACCACACTGAGGCAGTCAATTAAACCTGGTTTCGATCAATATTTTAGAGGATAACACCGGTTAGGTCTGGGTTAGGTCTGGGTTATGCCCGCATCTGGCTCATGATTTTGCCTTCTTCGCATACTTGTTGGCCAGATCCTGGGGCTTTCCGTGTTTGAATCACGTAGTAATGTGGTAATACACTGAAGCAGTCAATTAAACCTGGTTTCGATAAATTTTTTTGGAGGATAACACCGGTTAGGTCTAGGTTAGGTCTGGGTTATGCCCGCATCTGGCTCATGATTTTGCCTTCTTCGCATACTTATTGGCCAGATCCTGGGTTTTTTTCGTGTTTGAATCACGTAGTAATGTGGTAACACACTGAAGCAGTCAATTAAACCTGATTTCGATCAATATTTCAGAGGATAACACCGGTTAGGTCTGGGTAAGGTCTGGGTTATGCCCGCATCTGGCTCATGATTATGACTTAATCGCATACTTGTTGGCCAGATCCTGGGTCTTTCCGTGTTTGAATCACGTAGTAATGTGGTAATACACTGAAGCAGTCAATTAAACCTGGTTTCGATCAATATTTTAGAGGATAACACCAGTTAGGTCTGGGTTAGGTCTGGGTTATGCCCGCATCTGGCTCCTGATTTTGCCTTCTTCGCATACTTGTTGGCCAGATCCTGGGGTTTTTTCGTGTTTGAATCACGTAGTAATGTGGTAACACACTGAAGCAGTCAATTAAACCAGGTTTCGATCAATATTTTAGAGGATAACACCGGTTAGGTCTGGCTTTGGTCTGGGTTATACCTGCATCTGGCTCATGATTTTGCCTTCTTCGCATACTTGTTGGCCAGATCCTGGGTTTTTTTCGGGTTTGAATAACGCAGTAATGTGGTACCACACTGAAGCAGTCAATTAAACCTGGTTTCGATCAATATTTTAGAGGATAGCACCGGTTAGGTCTGGGTTTCGTCTGGGTTATGCCCGCATTTGGCACATGTTTTTGCCTTCTTCGCATACTTGTCGGCCAGATCCTGGGTTTTTTTCGTGTTTGAATCACGTAGTAATGTGGTAACACAATGAAGCAGTCAATTAACCCTGGTTTCGATCCATATTTTGGAGGATAACACCGGTTAGGTCTGGGTTAGGTCTGGGTTATGCCCGCATCTGGCTCATGATTTTGCCTTTTTCGCATACTTATTGGCCAGATCCTGGGTTTTTTTCGTGTTTGAATCACGTAGGAATGTGGTAACACACTGAAGCAGTCAATTAAACCTGATTTCGATCAATATTTCAGAGGATAACACCGGTTAGGTCTGGGTAAGGTCTGGGTTATGCCCGCATCTGGCTCATGATTATGCCTTAATCGCATACTTGTTGGCCAGATCCTGGGGCTTTCCGTGTTTGAATCACGCAGTAATGTGGTAATACACTGAAGCAGTCAATTAAACCTGGTTTCGATAAATTTTTTTGGAGGATAACACCGGTTAGGTCTGGGTAAGGTCTGGGTTATGCCCGCATCTGGCTCATGATTATGCCTTAATCGCATACTTGTTGGCCAGATCCTGGGGCTTTCCGTGTTTGAATCACGCAGTAATGTGGTAATACACTGAAGTAGTCAATTAAACCTGGTTTCGATAAATTTTTTTGGAGGATAACACCGGTTAGGTCTGGGTAAGGTCTGGGTTATGCCCGCATCTGGCTCATGATTATGCCTTAATCGCATACTTGTTGGCCAGATCCTGGGGCTTTCCGTGTTTGAATCACGTAGTAATGTGGTAATACACTGAAGCAGTCAATTAAACCTGGTTTCGATAAATTTTTTTGGAGGATAACACCGGTTAGGTCTACGTTAGGTCTGGGTTATGCCCGCATCTGGCTCATGATTTTGCCTTTTTGCAAACTTGTTGGCCAGATCCTGGGTTTTTTCCGTGTTTGAATCACGTAGTAATGTGGTACCACACTGAGGCAGTCAATTAAACCTGGTTTCGATCAATATTCTAGAGGATAACACCGGTTAGGTCTGGGTTAGGTCTGGGTTATGCCCGCATCTGGCTCATGATTTTGCCTTCTTCGCATACTTGTTGGCCAGATCCTGGGTATTTTCCGTGTTTGAAACACGTAGTAATGTGGTAACACAATGAAGCAGTCAATTAAACCTGGTTTCGATCAATATTTTAGAGGATAACACCGGTTAGGTATGGGTTAGGTCTGGGATATGCGCGCATCTCGCTTATACTTTCGCCTTTTTTGCAAACTTGTTGGCCAGATCCTGGGTTTTTTCCGTGTTTGAATCACGTAGTAATGTGGTAATACACTGAAGCAATCAATTAAACCTGGTTTCGATCAATATTTCAGAGGATAACACCGGTTAGGTCTGGGTAAGGTCTGGGTTATGCCCGCATCTGGCTCATGATTATGCCTTAATCGCATACTTGTTGGCCAGATCCTGGGGCTTTCCGTGTTTGAATCACGCAGTAATGTGGTAATACACTGAAGCAGTCAATTAAACCTGGTTTCGATAAATTTTTTTGGAGGATAACACCGGTTAGGTCTACGTTAGGTCTGGGTTATGCCCGCATCTGGCTCATGATTTTGCCTTCTTCGCATACTTGTTGGCCAGATCCTGGGTTTTTTTCGTGTTTGAATCACGTAGTAATGTGGTAACACAATGAAGCAGTCAATTAACCCTGGTTTCGATCCATATTTTGGAGGATAACACCGGTTAGGTCTGGGTTAGGTCTGGGTTATGCCCGCATCTGGCTCATGATTTTGCCTTTTTCGCATACTTATTGGCCAGATCCTGGGTGTTTTTCGTGTTTGAATCACGTAGGAATGTGGTAACACACTGAAGCAGTCAATTAAACCTGATTTCGATCAATATTTCAGAGGATAACACCGGTTAGGTCTGGGTAAGGTCTGAGTTATGCCCGCATCTGGCTCATGATTATGCCTTAATCGCATACTTGTTGGCCAGATCCTGGGGCTTTCCGTGTTTGAATCACGTAGTAATGTGGTAATACACTGAAGCAGTCAATTAAACCTGGTTTCGATAAATTTTTTTGGAGGATAACACCGGTTAGGTCTACGTTAGGTCTGGGTTATGCCCGCATCTGGCTCATGATTTTGACTTCTTCGCATACTTGTTGGCCAGATCCTGGGTTTTTTTCGTGTTTGAATCACGTAGTAATGTGGTAACACAATGAAGCAGTCAATTAACCCTGGTTTCGACCCATATTTTGGAGGATAACACCGGTTAGGTCTGGGTTAGGTCTGGGTTATGCCCGCATCTGGCTCATGATTTTGCCTTTTTCGCATACTTATTGGCCAGATCCTGGGTTTTTTTCGTGATTGAATCACGTAGTAATGTGGTAACACACAGAAGCAGTCAATTAAACCTGATTTCGATCAATATTTCAGAGGATAACACCGGTTAGGTCTGGGTAAGGTCTGGGTTATGCCCGCATCTGGCTCATGATTATGACTTAATCGCATACTTGTTGGCCAGATCCCGGGTCTATCCGTGTTTGAATCACGTAGTAATGTGGTAATACACTGAAGCAGTCAATTAAACCTGGTTTCGATCAATATTTTAGAGGATAACACCGGTTAGGTCTGGGTTAGGTCTGGGTTATGCCCGCATCTGGGTCCTGATTTTGCCTTCTTCGCATACTTGTTGGCCAGATCCTGGGTTTTTTTCGTGTTTGAATCACGTAGTAATGTGGTAACACACTGAAGCAGTCAATTAAACCAGGTTTCGATCAATATTTTAGAGGATAGCACCGGTTAGGTCTGGGTTTCGTCTGGGTTATGCCCGCATCTGGCACATGTTTTTGCCTTCTTCGCATACTTGTTGGCCAGATCCTGGGTTTTTTTCGTGTTTGAATCACGTAGTAATGTGGTAACACAATGAAGCAGTCAATTAACCCTGGTTTCGATCCATATTTTGGAGGATAACACCGGTTAGGTCTGGGTTAGGTCTGGGTTATGCCCGCATCTGGCTCATGATTTTTCCTTTTTCGCATACTTATTGGCCAGATCCTGGGTTTTTTTCGTGTTTGAATCACGTAGTAATGTGGTAACACACTGAAGGAGTCAATTAAACCTGGTTTCGATCAATATTTTAGAGGATAACACCGGTTAGGTCTGGGTTAGGTCTGGGTTATGCCCGCATCTGGCTCATGATTTTGCCTTCTTCGCATACTTGTTGGCCAGATCCTGGGTTTTTTTTCGTGTTTGAATCACGTAGTAATGTGGTAACACACTGAAGCAGTCAATTAAACCAGGTTTCGATGAATATTTTAGAGGATAACACCGGATAGGTCTGGGTTAGGTCTGGGATATGCGCGCATCTGGCTTATACTTTCGCCTTTTTCGCAAACTTGTTGGCCAGATCCTGGGTTTTTTCCGTGTTTGAATCACGTAGTAATGTGGTACCACACTGAGGCAGTCAATTAAACCTGGTTTCGATCAATATTTTAGAGGATAACACCGGTTAGGTCTGGGTTAGGTCTGGGTTATGCCCGCATCTGGCTCATGATTTTGCCTTCTTCGCATACTTGTTGGCCAGATCCTGGGGCTTTCCGTGTTTGAATCACGTAGTAATGTGGTAATACACTGAAGCAGTCAATTAAACCTGGTTTCGATAAATTTTTTTGGAGGATAACACCGGTTAGGTCTAGGTTAGGTCTGGGTTATGCCCGCATCTGGCTCATGATTTTGCCTTCTTCGCATACTTATTGGCCAGATCCTGGGTTTTTTTCGTGTTTGAATCACGTAGTAATGTGGTAACACACTGAAGCAGTCAATTAAACCTGATTTCGATCAATATTTCAGAGGATAACACCGGTTAGGTCTGGGTAAGGTCTGGGTTATGCCCGCATCTGGCTCATGATTATGACTTAATCGCATACTTGTTGGCCAGATCCTGGGTCTTTCCGTGTTTGAATCACGTAGTAATGTGGTAATACACTGAAGCAGTCAATTAAACCTGGTTTCGATCAATATTTTAGAGGATAACACCAGTTAGGTCTGGGTTAGGTCTGGGTTATGCCCGCATCTGGCTCCTGATTTTGCCTTCTTCGCATACTTGTTGGCCAGATCCTGGGGTTTTTTCGTGTTTGAATCACGTAGTAATGTGGTAACACACTGAAGCAGTCAATTAAACCAGGTTTCGATCAATATTTTAGAGGATAACACCGGTTAGGTCTGGCTTTGGTCTGGGTTATACCTGCATCTGGCTCATGATTTTGCCTTCTTCGCATACTTGTTGGCCAGATCCTGGGTTTTTTTCGGGTTTGAATAACGCAGTAATGTGGTACCACACTGAAGCAGTCAATTAAACCTGGTTTCGATCAATATTTTAGAGGATAGCACCGGTTAGGTCTGGGTTTCGTCTGGGTTATGCCCGCATTTGGCACATGTTTTTGCCTTCTTCGCATACTTGTTGGCCAGATCCTGGGTTTTTTTCGTGTTTGAATCACGTAGTAATGTGGTAACACAATGAAGCAGTCAATTAACCCTGGTTTCGATCCATATTTTGGAGGATAACACCGGTTAGGTCTGGGTTAGGTCTGGGTTATGCCCGCATCTGGCTCATGATTTTGCCTTTTTCGCATACTTATTGGCCAGATCCTGGGTTTTTTTCGTGTTTGAATCACGTAGGAATGTGGTAACACACTGAAGCAGTCAATTAAACCTGATTTCGATCAATATTTCAGAGGATAACACCGGCTAGGTCTGGGTAAGGTCTGGGTTATGCCCGCATCTGGCTCATGATTATGCCTTAATCGCATACTTGTTGGCCAGATCCTGGGGCTTTCCGTGTTTGAATCACGCAGTAATGTGGTAATACACTGAAGCAGTCAATTAAACCTGGTTTCGATAAATTTTTTTGGAGGATAACACCGGTTAGGTCTGGGTAAGGTCAGGGTTATGCCCGCATCTGGCTCATGATTATGCCTTAATCGCATACTTGTTGGCCAGATCCTGGGGCTTTCCGTGTTTGAATCACGCAGTAATGTGGTAATACACTGAAGCAGTCAATTAAACCTGGTTTCGATAAATTTTTTTGGAGGATAACACCGGTTAGGTCTGGGTAAGGTCTGGGTTATGCCCGCATCTGGCTCATGATTATGCCTTAATCGCATACTTGTTGGCCAGATCCTGGGGCTTTCCGTGTTTGAATCACGTAGTAATGTGGTAATACACTGAAGCAGTCAATTAAACCTGGTTTCGATAAATTTTTTTGGAGGATAACACCGGTTAGGTCTACGTTAGGTCTGGGTTATGCCCGCATCTGGCTCATGATTTTGCCTTCTTCGCATACTTGTTGGCCAGATCCTGGGTTTTTTTCGTGTTTGAATCACGTAGTAATGTGGTAACACAATGAAGCAGTCAATTAACCCTGGTTTCGATCCATATTTTGGAGGATAACACCGGTTAGGTCTGGGTTAGGTCTGGGTTATGCCCGCATCTGGCTCATGATTTTGCCTTTTTCGCATACTTATTGGCCAGATCCTGGGTGTTTTTCGTGTTTGAATCACGTAGGAATGTGGTAACACACTGAAGCAGTCAATTAAACCTGATTTCGATCAATATTTCAGAGGATAACACCGGTTAGGTCTGGGTAAGGTCTGAGTTATGCCCGCATCTGGCTCATGATTATGCCTTAATCGCATACTTGTTGGCCAGATCCTGGGGCTTTCCGTGTTTGAATCACGTAGTAATGTGGTAATACACTGAAGCAGTCAATTAAACCTGGTTTCGATAAATTTTTTTGGAGGATAACACCGGTTAGGTCTACGTTAGGTCTGGGTTATGCCCGCATCTGGCTCATGATTTTGCCTTCTTCGCATACTTGTTGGCCAGATCCTGGGTTTTTTTCGTGTTTGAATCACGTAGTAATGTGGTAACACAATGAAGCAGTCAATTAACCCTGGTTTCGACCCATATTTTGGAGGATAACACCGGTTAGGTCTGGGTTAGGTCTGGGTTATGCCCGCATCTGGCTCATGATTTTGCCTTTTTCGCATACTTATTGGCCAGATCCTGGGTTTTTTTCGTGATTGAATCACGTAGTAATGTGGTAACACACTGAAGCAGTCAATTAAACCTGATTTCGATCAATATTTCAGAGGATAACACCGGTTAGGTCTGGGTAAGGTCTGGGTTATGCCCGCATCTGGCTCATGATTATGACTTAATCGCATACTTGTTGGCCAGATCCTGGGTCTATCCGTGTTTGAATCACGTAGTAATGTGGTAATACACTGAAGCAGTCAATTAAACCTGGTTTCGATCAATATTTTAGAGGATAACACCGGTTAGGTCTGGGTTAGGTCTGGGTTATGCCCGCATCTGGGTCCTGATTTTGCCTTCTTCGCATACTTGTTGGCCAGATCCTGGGTTTTTTTCGTGTTTGAATCACGTAGTAATGTGGTAACACACTGAAGCAGTCAATTAAACCAGGTTTCGATCAATATTTTAGAGGATAGCACCGGTTAGGTCTGGGTTTCGTCTGGGTTATGCCCGCATCTGGCACATGTTTTTGCCTTCTTCGCATACTTGTTGGCCAGATCCTGGGGTTTTTTCGTGTTTGAATCACGTAGTAATGTGGTAACACAATGAAGCAGTCAATTAACCCTGGTTTCGATCCATATTTTGGAGGATAACACCGGTTAGGTCTGGGTTAGGTCTGGGTTATGCCCGCATCTGGCTCATGATTTTTCCTTTTTCGCATACTTATTGGCCAGATCCTGGGTTTTTTTCGTGTTTGAATCACGTAGTAATGTGGTAACACACTGAAGGAGTCAATTAACCCTGGTTTCGATCCATATTTTGGAGGATAACACCGGTTAGGTCTGGGTTAGGTCTGGGTTATGCCCGCATCTGGCTCATGATTTTTCCTTTTTCGCATACTTATTGGCCAGATCCTGGGTTTTTTTCGTGTTTGAATCACGTAGTAATGTGGTAACACACTGAAGGAGTCAATTAAACCTGGTTTCGATCAATATTTTAGAGGATAACACCGGTTAGGTCTGGGTTAGGTCTGGGTTATGCCCGCATCTGGCTCATGATTTTGCCTTCTTCGCATACTTGTTGGCCAGATCCTGGGTTTTTTTTCGTGTTTGAATCACGTAGTAATGTGGTAACACACTGAAGCAGTCAATTAAACCAGGTTTCGATGAATATTTTAGAGGATAACACCGGATAGGTCTGGGTTAGGTCTGGGATATGCGCGCATCTGGCTTATACTTTCGCCTTTTTCGCAAACTTGTTGGCCAGATCCTGGGTTTTTTCCGTGTTTGAATCACGTAGTAATGTGGTACCACACTGAGGCAGTCAATTAAACCTGGTTACGATCAATATTTTAGAGGATAACACCGGTTAGGTCTGGGTTAGGTCTGGGTTATGCCCGCATCTGGCTCATGATTTTGCCTTCTTCGCATACTTGTTGGCCAGATCCTGGGTTTTTTTCGTGTTTGAATCACGTAGTAATGTGGTAACACACTGAAGCAGTCAATTAAACCTGGTTTCGATCAATATTTTACAGGATAGCACCGGTTAGGTCCGGGTTAGGTCCGGGATATGCCCGCATCCGGCTCATGATTTTGCCTTCTTCGCATACTTGTTGGCCAGATCCTGGGTTTTTTTCGTGTTTGAATCACGTAGTAATGTGGTACCACACTGAGGCAGTCAATTAAACCTGGTTTCGGTCAATATTTTAGAGGATAACACCGGTTAGGTCTGGGTTAGGTCTGGGTTATGCCCGCATCTGGCTCATGATTTTGCCTTCTTCGCATACTTGTTGGCCAGATCCTGGGTTTCTTTCGTGTTTGAATCACGTAGTAATGTGGTAATACACTGAAGCAGTCAATTAAACCTGGTTTCGATCAATATTTCAGAGGATAACACCGGTTAGGTCTGGGTTAGGTCTGGGTTATGCCCGCATCTGGCTCATGATTTTGCATTCATCGCATACTTGTTGGCCAGATCCTGGGTTTTTTCCGTGTTTGAATCACGTAGTAATGTGGTACCACACTGAGGCAGTCAATTAAACCTGGTTTCGATCAATATTTTAGAGGATAACACCGGTTAGGTCTGGGTTAGGTCTGGGTTATGCCCGCATCTGGCTCATGATTTTGCCTTCTTCGTATACTTGTTGGCCAGATCCTGGGTATTTTCCGTGTTTGAAACACGTAGTAATGTGGTAACACAATGAAGCAGTCAATTAAACCTGGTTTCGATCAATATTTTAGAGGATAACACCGGTTAGGTATGGGTTAGGTCTGGGATATGCGCGCATCTGGCTTATACTTTCGCCTTTTTCGCAAACTTGTTGGCCAGATCCTGGGTTTTTTCCGTGATTGAATCACGTAGTAATGTGGTAATACACGGAAGCAGTCAATTAAACCTGGTTTCGATCAATATTTTAGAGGATAACACCGGTTAGGTCTAGGTTAGGTCTGGGTTATGCCCGCATCTGGCTCATGATTTTGCCTTCTTCGCATACTTGTTGGCCAGATCCTCGGATTTTTTCGTGTTTGAATCACGTAGAAATGTGGTAACACACTGAAGCAGTCAATTAAACCAGGTTTCGATCAATATTTTAGAGGATAACACCGGTTAGGTCAGGGTTAGGTCTGGGAAATGCGCGCATCTGACTTATACTTTCGCCTTTTTCGCAAACTTGTTGGCCAGATCCTGGGTTTTTTCCGTGTTTGAATCACGTAGTAATGTGGTACCACACTGAGGCAGTCAATTAAACCTGGTTTCGATCAATATTTCACAGGATAACACCGGTTAGGACTGTGTTAGGTCCGGGATATGCCCGCATCTGGCTCATGATTTTTCCTTCTTCGCATACTTGTTGGCCAGATCCTGGGTTTTTTTCGTGTTTGAATCACGTAGTAATGTAGTAACACACTGAAGGAGTCAATTAAACCTGGTTTCGATCATTATTTTAGAGGATAACACCGGTTAGGTCTGGGTTAAGTCTGGGTTATGCCCGTATCTGGCTCAAGATTTTGCATTCTTCGCATACTTGTTGGCCAGATCCCGGGTTTTTTTCGTGTTTGAATCACGTAGTAATGTGGTAACACACTGAAGCAGTCAATTAAACCTGGTTTCGATCAATATTTTAGAGGATGACACCGGTTAGGTCTGGGTTAGGTCTGGGATATGCGCGTATCTGGCTTATACTTTCGCCCTTTCGCAAACTTTTTGGCCAGATCCTGGGTTTTTTCCGTGTTTGAATCACGTAGTAATGTGGTACCACAATGAGGCAGTCAATTAAACCTGGTTTCGATCAATATTTCACAGGATAACACCGGTTAGGTCTGTGTTAGGTCCGGGATATGCCCGCATCTGGCTCATGATTTTGCCTTCTTCGCATACTTGTTGGCCAGATCCTGGGTTTTTTTCGTGTTTGAATCACGTAGTAATGTGGTAACACACTGAAGGAGTCAATTAAACCTGGTTTCGATCAATATTTTAGAGGATAACACCGGTTAGGTCTGGGTTAGGTCTGGGTTATGCCCGCATCTGGCTCTTGATTTTGCCTTCTTCGCATACTTGTTGGCCAGATCCTGGGTATTTTCCGTGTTTGAAACACGTAGTAATGTGGTAACACAATGAAGCAGTCAATTAAACCTGGTTTCGATCAATATTTTAGAGGATAACACCGGTTAGGTATGGGTTAGGTCTGGGATATGCGCGCATCTGGCTTATACTTTCGCCTTTTTCGCAAACTTGTTGGCCAGATCCTGGGTTTTTTCCGTGTTTGAATCACGTAGTAATGTGGTAATACACTGAAGCAATCAATTAAACCTGGTTTCGATCAATATTTTAGAGGATAACACCGGTTAGGTCTAGGTTAGGTCTGGGTTATGCCCGCATCTGGCTCATGATTTTGCCTTCTTCGCATACGTGTTGGCCAGATCCTGGGTTTTTTTCGTGTTTGAATCACGTAGTAATGTGGTAACACAATGAAGCAGGCAATTAACCCTGGTTTCGATCCATATTTTGGAGGATAACACCGGTTAGGTCTGGGTTAGGTCTGGGTTATGCCCGCATCTGGCTCATGATTTTGCCTTTTTCGCATACTTATTGGCCAGATCCTGGGTTTTTTTCGTGTTTGAATCACGTAGGAATGTGGTAACACACTGAAGCAGTCAATTAAACCTGATTTCGATCAATATTTCAGAGGATAACACCGGTTAGGTCTGGGTAAGGTCTGGGTTATGCCCGCATCTGGCTCATGATTATGCCTTAATCGCATACTTGTTGGCCATATCCTGGGGCTTTCCGTGTTTGAATCACGTAGTAATGTGGTAATACACTGAAGCAGTCAATTAAACCTGGTTTCGATAAATTTTTTTGGAGGATAACACCGGTTAGGTCTAGGTTAGGTCTGGGTTATGCCCGCATCTGGCTCATGATTTTGCCTTCTTCGCATACTTGTTGGCCAGATCCTGGGTTTTTTTCGTGTTTGAATCACGTAGTAATGTGGTAACACAATGAAGCAGTCAATTACCCCGGTTTCGATCCATATTTTGGAGGATAACACCGGTTAGGTCTGGGTCAGGTCTGGGTTATGCCCGCATCTGGCTCATGATTTTGCCTTTTTCGCATACTTATTGGCCAGATCCTGGGTTTTTTTCGTGTTTGAATCACGTAGTAATGTGGTAACACACTGAAGCAGTCAATTAAACCTGATTTCGATCAATATTTCAGAGGATAACACCGGTTAGGTCTGGGTAAGGTCTGGGTTATGCCCGCATCTGGCTCATGATTATGACTTAATCGCATACTTGTTGGCCAGATCCTGGGTCTTTCCGTGTTTGAATCACGTAGTAATGTGGTAATACACTGAAGCAGTCAATTAAACCTGGTTTCGATCAATATTTCAGAGGATAACACCGGTTAGGTCTGGGATAGGTCTGGGTTATGCCCGCATCTGGCTCATGATTTTGCCTTCTTCGCATACTTGTTGGCCAGATCCTGGGTTTTTTTCGTGTTTGAATCACGTAGTAATGTGGTAACACACTGAAGCAGTCAATTAAACCAGGTTTCGATGAATATTTTAGGGGATAACACCGGATAGGTCTGGGTTAGGTCTGGGATATGCGCGCATCTGGCTTATACTTTCGCCTTTTTCGCAAACATGTTGGCCAGATCCTGGGTTTTTTCCGTGTTTGTCACGTAGTAATGTGGTACCACACTGAGGCAGTCAATTAAACCTGGTTTCGATCAATATTTTAAAGGATAACACCGGTTAGGTCTGGGTTAGGTCTGGGTTATGCCCGCATCTGGCTCATGATTTTGCCTTCTTCGCATACTTGTTGGCCAGATCCTGGGTTTTTTTCGTGTTTGAATCACGTAGTAATGTGGTAACACACTGAAGCAGTCAATTAAACCTGGTTTGGATCAATATTTTACAGGATAGCACCGGTTAGGTCCGGGTTAGGTCCGGGATTTGCCCGCATCTGGCTCATGATTTTGCCTTCTTCGCATACTTGTTGGCCAGATCCTGTGTTTTTTTCGTGTTTGAATCACGTAGTAATGTGGTAATACACTGAAGCAGTCAATTAAACCTGGTTTCGATCAATATTTTAGAGGATAACACCGGTTAGGTCTAGGTTAGGTCTGGGTTATGCCCGCATCTGGCTCATGATTTTGCCTTCTTCGCATACTTGGTGGCCAGATCCTCGGATTTTTTCGTGTTTGAATCACGTAGAAATGTGGTAACACACTGAAGCAGTCAATTAAACCTGGTTTCGATCATTATTTTAGAGGATAACACCGGTTAGGTCTGGGTTAGGTCTGGGTTATGCCCGCATCTGGCTCAAGATTTTGCATTCTTCGCATACTTGTTGGCCAGATCCCGGGTTTTTTACGTGTTTGAATCACGTAGTAATGTGGTAACACACTGAAGCAGTCAATTAAACCTGGTTTCGATCAATATTTTAGAGGATGACACCGGTTAGGTCTGGGTTAGGTCTGGGATATGCGCGTATCTGGCTTATACTTTCGCCCTTTCGCAAACTTTTTGGCCAGGTCCTGGGTTTTTTCCGTGTTTGAATCACGTAGAAATGTGGTACCACACTGAGGCAGTCAATTAAACCTGGTTTCGATCAATATTTCACAGGATAACACCGGTTAGGTCTGTGTTAGGTCCGGGATATGCCCGCATCTGGCTCATGATTTTGCCTTCTTCGCATACTTGTTGGCCAGATCCTGGGTTTTTTTCGTGTTTGAATCACGTAGTAATGTGGTAACACACTGAAGGAGTCAATTAAACCTGGTTTCGATCAATATTTTAGAGGATAACACCGGTTAGGTCTGGGTTAGGTCTGGGTTATGCCCGCATCTGGCTCATGATTTTGCCTTCTTCGCATACTTGTTGGCCAGATCCTGGGTTTTTTTCGTGTTTGAATCACGTAGTAATGTGGTAACACACTGAAGCAGTCAATTAAACCAGGTTTCGATGAATATTTTAGAGGATAACACCGGATAGGTCTGGGTTAGGTCTGGGATATGCGCGCATCTGGCTTATACTTTCCCCTTTTTCGCAAACTTGTTGGCCAGATCCTGGGTTTTTTTCGTGTTTGAATCACGTAGTAATGTGGTAACACACTGAAGCAGTCAATTAAACCTGGTTTCGATCAATATTTTACAGGATAACACCGGGTAGGTCCGGGTTAGGTCCGGGATATACCCGCATCTGGCTCATGATTTTGCCTTCTTCGCATACTTGTTGGACAGATCCTGGGTTTTTTTCGTGTTTGAATCACGTAGTAATGTGGTAATACACTGAAGCAGTCAATTAAACCTGGTTTCGATCAATATTTTAGAGGATAACACCGGATAGGTCTGGGTTAGGTCTGGGTTATGCCCGCATCTGGCTCATGATTTTGCCTTCTTCGCATACTTGTTGGCCAGATCCTGGGTTTTTTTCGTGTTTGAATCACGTAGTAATGTGGTAACACAATGAAGCAGTCAATTAAACCTGGTTTCGATCAATATTTTAGAGGATAACACCGGTTAGGTCTGGGTTAGGTCTGGGTTATGCCCGCATCTGGCATATACTTTCGCCTTTTTCGCAAACTTGTTGGCTAGATCCTGGATTTTTTTCGTGATTGAATCACGTAGTAAAGTGGTAACACACTGAAGCAGTCAATCAAACCTGGTTTCGATCAATATTTTAGAGGATAACACCGGTTAGGTATGGGTTAGGTCTGGGATATGCGCGCATCTGGCTTATACTTTCGCCTTTTTCGCAAACTTGTTGGCCAGATCCTGGGTTTTTTCCGTGTTTGAATCACGTAGTAATGTGGTAATACACTGAAGCAGTCAATTAAACCTGGTTTCGATCAATATTTTAGAGGATAACACCGGTTAGGTCTAGGTTAGGTCTGGGTTATGCCCGCATCTGGCTCATGATTTTGCCTTCTTCGCATACTTGTTGGCCAGATCCTGGGTTTTTTTCGTGTTTGAATCACGTAGTAATGTGGTAACACAATGAAGCAGTCAATTAACCCTGGTTTCGATCCATATTTTGGAGGATAACACCGGTTAGGTCTAGGTTAGGTCTGGGTTATACCCGCATCTGGCTCATGATTTTGCCTTCTTCGCATACTTGTTGGCCAGATCCTGGGTTTTTTTCGTGTTTGAATCACGTAGTAATGTGGTAATACACTGAAGCAGTCAATTAAACCTGGTTTCGATCAATATTTTAGAGGATAACACCGGTTAGGTCTAGTTTAGGTCTGGGTTATGCCCGCATCTGGCTCATGATTTTGCCTTCTTCGCATACTTGTTGGCCAGATCCTGGGTTTTTTTCGTGTTTGAATCACGTAGTAATGTGGTAACACAATGAAGCAGTCAATTAACCCTGGTTTCGATCCATATTTTGGAGGATAACACCGGTTAGGTCTGGGTTAGGTCTGGGTTATGCCCGCATCTGGCTCATGATTTTGCCTTTTTCGCATACTTATTGGCCAGATCCTGGGTTGTTTTCGTGTTTGAATCACGTAGGAATGTGGTAACACACTGAAGCAGTCAATTAAACCTGATTTCGATCAATATTTCAGAGGACATCACCGGTTAGGTCTGGGTAAGGTCTGGGTTATGCCCGCATCTGGCTCATGATTATGCCTTAATCGCATACTTGTTGGCCAGATCCTGGGGCTTTCCGTGTTTGAATCACGTAGTAATGTGGCAATACACTGAAGCAGTCAATTAAACCTGGTTTCGATAAATTTTTTTGGAGGATAACACCGGTTAGGTCTAGGTTAGGTCTGGGTTATGCCCGCATCTGGCTCATGATTTTGCCTTCTTCGCATACTTGTTGGCCAGATCCTGGGTTTTTTCCGTGTTTGAATCACGTAGTAATGTGGTAATACACTGAAGCAGTCAATTAAACCTGGTTTCGATCAATATTTTAGAGGATAACACCGGTTAGGTCTAGGTTAGGTCTGGGTTATGCCCGCATCTGGCTCATGATTTTGCCTTCTTCGCATACTTGTTGGCCAGATCCTGGGTTTTTTTCGTGTTTGAATCACGTAGTAATGTGGTAACACAATGAAGCAGTCAATTAACCCTGGTTTCGATCCATATTTTGGAGGATAACACCGGTTAGGTCTGGGTTAGGTCTGGGTTATGCCCGCATCTGGCTCATGATTTTGCCTTTTTCGCATACTTATTGGCCAGATCCTGGGTTTTTTTCGTGTTTGAATCACGTAGGAATGTGGTAACACACTGAAGCAGTCAATTAAACCTGATTTCGATCAATATTTTAGAGGATAACACCGGTTAGGTCTAGGTTAGGTCTGGGTTATGCCCGCATCTGGCTCATGATTTTGCCTTCTTCGCATACTTGTTGGCCAGAATCTGGGTTTTTTCCGCGTTTGAATCACGTAGTAATGTGGTAACACACTGAAGCAGTCAATTAAACCTGGTTTCGATCAATATTTTACAGGATAACACCGGTTAGGTCTGGGTTAGGTCTGGGTTATGCCCGCATCTGGCTCATGATTTTGCCTTCTTCGCATACTTGTTGGCCAGATCCTGGGTTTTTTTCGTGTTTGAATCACGTAGTAATGTGGTAATACACTGAAGCAGTCAATTAAACCTGGTTTCGATCAATATTTTAGAGGATAACACCGGTTAGGTCTAGTTTAGGTCTGGGTTATGCCCGCATCTGGCTCATGATTTTGCCTTCTTCGCATACTTGTTGGCCAGATCCTGGGTTTTTTTCGTGTTTGAATCACGTAGTAATGTGGTAACACAATGAAGCAGTCAATTAACCCTGGTTTCGATCCATATTTTGGAGGATAACACCGGTTAGGTCTGGGTTAGGTCTGGGTTATGCCCGAATCTGGCTCATGATTTTGCCATTTCGCATACTTATTGGCCAGATCCTGGGTTGTTTTCGTGTTTGAATCACGTAGGAATGTGGTAACACACTGAAGCAGTCAATTAAACCTGATTTCGATCAATATTTCAGAGGACATCACCGGTTAGGTCTGGGTAAGGTCTGGGTTATGCCCGCATCTGGCTCATGATTATGCCTTAATCGCATACTTGTTGGCCAGATCCTGGGGCTTTCCGTGTTTGAATCACGTAGTAATGTGGCAATACACTGAAGCAGTCAATTAAACCTGGTTTCGATAAATTTTTTTGGAGGATAACACCGGTTAGGTCTAGGTTAGGTCTGGGTTATGCCCGCATCTGGCTCATGATTTTGCCTTCTTCGCATACTTGTTGGCCAGATCCTGGGTTTTTCGTGTTTGAATCACGTAGTAATGTGGTAACACAATGAAGCAGTCAATTAACCCTGGTTTCGATCCATATTTTGGAGGATAACACCGGTTAGGTCTGGGTTAGGTCTGGGTTATGCCCGCATCTGGCTCATGATTTTGCCTTCTTCGCATACTTGTTGGCCAGATCCTGGGTTTTTTTCGTGTTTGAATCACGTAGTAATGTGGTGACACACTGAAGAAGTCAATTAAACCTGGTTTCGATCATTATTTTAGAGGATAACAACGGTTAGGGGTGGGTTAGGTCTGGGTTATGCCCGCATCTGGCTCAAGATTTTGCATTCTTCGCATACTTGTTGGCCAGACCCCGGGTTTTTTTCGTGTTTGAATCACGTAGTAATGTGGTAACACACTGAAGCAGTCAATTAAACCTGGTTTCGATCAATATTTTAGAGGATGACACCGGTTAGGTCTGGGTTAGGTCTGGGATATGCGCGTATCTGGCTTATACTTTCGCCCTGTCGCAAACTTTTTGGCCAGATCCTGGGTTTTTTTCGTGTTTGAATCACGTAGTAATGTGGAAATACACTGAAGCTGTCAATTAAACCTGATTTCGATCAATATTTTAGAGGATAACACCGGTTAGGTCTGGGTTAGGTCCGGGATATGCCCGCATCTGGCTCATGATTTTGCCTTCTTCGCATACTTGTTGGCCAGATCCTGGGTATTTTCCGTGTTTGAAACACGTAGAAATGTGGTAACACACTGAAGCAGTCAATTAAACCTGGTTTCGATCAATATTTCAGAGGATAACACCGGTTAGGTCTGGGTTAGGTCTGGGATATGCGCGCATCTGGCTTATACTTTCGCCTTCTTCGCATACTTGTTGGCCAGATCCTGGGTATTTTCCGTGTTTGAAACACGTAGTAATGTGGTAACACACTGAAGCAGTCAATTAAACCTGGTTTCGATCAATATTTCAGAGGATAACACCGGTTAGGTCTGGGTTAGGTCTGCGATATGCGCGCATCTGGCTTATACTTTCGCCTTTTTCGCAAACTTGTTGGCTAGATCCTGGGTTTTTTTCTGGTTTGAATAACGCAGCAATGTGGTACCACACTGAAGCAGTCAATTAAACCTGGTTTCGATCAATATTTTAGAGGATAACGCCGGTTAGGTCTGGGTTAGGTCTGGGATTTGCGCGCATCTGGCTTATACTTTCGCCTTTTTCGCAAACTTGTTGGCCAGATCCTGGGTATTTTCCGTGTTTGAAACACGCAGTAATGTGGTACCACACTGAAGCAGTCAATTAAACCCGGTTACGATCAATATTTTAGAGGATAACACCGGTTAGGTCTGGGTTAGGTCTGGGATTTGCGCGCATCTGGCTTATACTTTCGCCTTTTTCGCAAACTTGTTGGCCAGATCCTGGGTATTTTCCGTGTTTGAAACACGCAGTAATGTGGTACCACACTGAAGCAGTCAATTAAACCCGGTTACGATCAATATTTTAGAGGATAACACCGGTTAGGTCTGGGTTAGGTCTGGGATTTGCGCGCATCTGGCTTATACTTTCGCCTTTTTCGCAAACTTGTTGGCCAGATCCTGGGTATTTTCCGTGTTTGAAACACGTAGTAATGTGGTAATACACTGAAGCAGTCAATTAAACCTGGTTTCGATCAATATTTTAGAGGATAACACCGATTAGGTCTGGGTTAGGTCTGGGTTATGCCCGCATCTGGCTCATGATTTTGCCTTCTTCGCATACTTGTTGGCCAGATCCTGGGTTTTTTTCGTGTTTGAATCACGTAGTAATGTGGTAACACACTGAAGCAGTCAATTAAACCTGGTTTCGATCAATATTTTAGAGGATAACGCCGGTTAGGTCTGGGTTAGGTCTGGGAAATGCGCGCATCTGGCTTATACTTTCGCCTTCAACGCATACTTGTTGGCCAGATCCTGGGTTTTTTTCGTGTTTGAATCACGTAGGAATGTGGTAACACACTGAAGCAGTCAACTAAACCTGGTTTCGATCAATATTTTAGAGGATAACACCGGTTAGGTCTGGGTTAGGTCCGGGATATGCCGGCATCTGGCTCATGATTTTGCCTTCTTCGCATACTTGTTGGCCAGATCCTGGGTTTTTTTCGTTTTTGAATCACGTAGTAATGTGGTAACACACTGAAGCAGTCAATTAAACCTGGTTTCGATCAATACTTTAGAGGATAACACCGGTTAGGTCTGGGTTAGGTCTGGGATTTGCGCGCATCTGGCTTATACTTTCGCCTTTTTCGCAAACTTGTTGGCCAGATCCTGGGTATTTTCCGTGTTTGAAACACGTAGTAATGTGGTAACACACTGAAGCAGTCAATTAAACCTGGTTTCGATCAATATTTTAGAGGATAACACCGGTTAGGTCTGGGTTAGGTCTGGGTTATGCCCGCATCTGGCTCATGATTTTGCCTTCTTCGCATACTTGTTGGCCAGAATCTGGGTTTTTTCCGCGTTTGAATCACGTAGTAATGTGGTAACACACTGAAGCAGTCAATTAAACCTGGTTTCGATCAATATTTTACAGGATAACACCGGTTAGGTCTGGGTTAGGTCTGGGTTATGCCCGCATCTGGCTCATGATTTTGCCTTCTTCGCATACTTGTTGGCCAGATCCTGGGTATTTTCCGTGTTTGAAACACGCAGTAATGTGGTACCACACTGAAGCAGTCAATTAAACCTGGTTTCGATCAATATTTTAGAGTATAACACCGGTTAGGTCTGGGTTAGGTTTGGGATTTGCGCGCATCTGGCTTATACTTTCGCCTTTTTTGCAAACTTGTTGGCCAGATCCTGGGTATTTTCCGTGTTTGAAACACGTAGTAATGTGGTAACACACTGAAGCAGTCAATTAAACCTGGTTTCGATCAATATTTTACAGGATAACACCGGTTAGGTCTGGGTTAGGTCTGGGTTATGCCCGCATCTGGCTCATGATTTTGCCTTCTTCGCACACTTGTTGGCCAGATTCTGGGTTTTTTCCGCGTTTGAATCACGTAGTAATGTGGTAACACACTGAAGCAGTCAATTAAACCTGGTTTCGATCAATATTTTAGAGGATAACACCGGTTAGGTCTGGGTTAGGTCTGGGTTATGCCCGCATCTGGCTCATGATTTTGCCTTCTTCGCATACTTGTTGGCCAGATCCTGGGCTTTTTTCGTGTTTGAATCACGTAGTAATGTGGTAACACACTGAAGCAGTCAATTAAACCTGGTTTCGGTCAATATTTTAGAGGATAACGCCGGTTAGGTCTGGGTTAGGTCTGGGAAATGCGCGCATCTGGCTTATACTTTCGCCTCTTTCGCAAACTTGTTGGCCAGATCCTGGGTATTTTCCGTGTTTGAAACACGTAGTAATGTGGTAACACACTGAAGCAGTCAATTAAACCTGGTTTCGATCAATATTTCAGAGGATAACACCGGTTAGGTCTGGGTTAGGTCTGGGATTTGCGCGCATCTGGCTTATACTTTCGCCTTTTTCGCAAACTTGTTGGCCAGATCCTGGGTTTTTTTCGTGTTTGAATCACGTAGTAATGTGGTAATACACTGAAGCAGTCAATTAAACCTGGTTTCGATCATTATTTTAGAGGATAACACCGGTTAGGTCTGGTTTAGGTCTGGGTTATGCCCGCATCTGGCTCATGATTTTGCCTTCTTCGCATACTTGTTGGCCAGATCCTGGGGTTTTTTCGGGTTTGAATAACGCAGTAATGTGGTACCACACTGAAGCAGTCAATTAAACCTGGTTTCGATCAATATTTTAGAGGATAGCACCGGTTAGGTCTGGGTTTCGTCTGGGTTATGCCCGCATCTGGCTCATGTTTTTGCCTTCTTCGCATACTTGTTGGCCAGATCCTGGGTTTTTTTCGTGTTTGAATCACGTAGTAATGTGGTAATACACTGAAGCAGTCAATTAAACCTGGTTTCGATCAATATTTCAGAGGATAACTCCGGTTAGGTCTGGGTTAGGTCTGGGTCATGCCCGCATCTGGCTCATGATTTTGCCTTCTTCGCATACTTGTTGGCCAGATCCTGGGTTTTTTTCGTGTTTGAATCACGTAGTAATGTGGTAACACACTGAAGCAGTCAATTAAACCAGGTTACGATCAATATTTTAGAGGATAACACCGGATAGGTCTGGGTTAGGTCTGGGATATGCGCGCATCTGGCTTATACTTTCGCCTTTTTCGCAAACTTGTTGGCCAGATCCTGGGTTTTTTCCGTGTTTGAATCACGTAGTAATGTGGTACCACACTGAGGCAGTCAATTAAACCTGGTTTCGATCAATATTTTAGAGGATAACACCGGTTAGGTCTGGGTTAGGTCTGGGTTATGCCCGCATCTGGCTCATGATTTTGCCTTCTTCGCATACTTGTTGGCCAGATCCTGGGTTTTTTTCGTGTTTGAATCACGTAGTAATGTGGTAACACACTGAAGCAGTCAATTAAACCTGGTTTCGATCAATATTTTACAAGATAGCACCGGTTAGGTCCGGGTTAGGTCCGGGATATGCCCGCATCTGGCTCATGATTTTGCCTTCTTCGCATACTTGTTGGCCAGATCCTGGGTTTTTTTCGTGTTTGAATCACGTGGTAATGTGGTACCACACTAAGGCAGTCAATTAAACCTGGTTTCGGTCAATATTTTAGAGGATAACACCGGTTAGGTCTGGGTTATGCCCGCATCTGGCTCATGATTTTGCCTTCTTCGCATACTTGTTGGCCAGATCCTGGGTTTCTTTCGTGTTTGAATCACGTAGTAATGTGGTAATACACTGAAGCAGTCAATTAAACCAGGTTTCGATGAATATTTTAGAGGATAACACCGGATAGGTCTGGGTTAGGTCTGGGATATGCGCGCATCTGGCTTATGCGTTCGCCTTTTTCGCAAACTTGTTGGCCAGATCCTGGGTTTTTTCCCTGTTTGAATCACGTAGTAATGTGGTACCACACTGAGGCAGTCAATTAAACCTGGTTTCGATCAATATTTTAGAGGATAACACCGGTTAGGTCTGGGTTAGGTCTGGGTTATGCCCGCATCTGGCTCATGATTTTGCCTTCTTCGCATACTTGTTGGCCAGATCCTGGGTATTTTCCGTGTTTGAAACACGTAGTAATGTGGTAACACAGTGAAGCAGTCAATTAAACCTGGTTTCGATCAATATTTTAGAGGATAACACCGGTTAGGTATGGGTTAGGTCTGGGATATGCGCGCATCTGGCTTATACTTTCGCCTTTTTCGCAAACTTGTTGGCCAGATCCTGGGTTTTTTCCGTGTTTGAATCACGTAGTAATGTGGTAATACACTGAAGCAATCAATTAAACCTGGTTTCGATCAATATTTTAGAGGATAACACCGGTTAGGTCTAGGTTAGGTCTGGGTTATGCCCGCATCTGGCTCATGATTTTGCCTTCTTCGCATACTTGTTGGCCAGATCCTGGGTTTTTTTCGTGTTTGAATCACGTAGTAATGTGGTAACACAATGAAGCAGGCAATTAACCCTGGTTTCGATCCATATTTTGGAGGATAACACCGGTTAGGTCTGGGTTAGGTCTGGGTTATGCCCGCATCTGGCTCATGATTTTGCCTTTTTCGCATACTTATTGGCCAGATCCTGGGTTTTTTTCGTGTTTGAATCACGTAGGAATGTGGTAACACACTGAAGCAGTCAATTAAACCTGATTTCGATCAATATTTCAGAGGATAACACCGGTTAGGTCTGGGTAAGGTCTGGGTTATGCCCGCATCTGGCTCATGATTATGCCTTAATCGCATACTTGTTGGCCAGATCCTGGGGCTTTCCGTGTTTGAATCACGTAGTAATGTGGTAATACACTGAAGCAGTCAATTAAACCTGGTTTCGATAAATTTTTTTGGAGGATAACACCGGTTAGGTCTAGGTTAGGTCTGGGTTATGCCCGCATCTGGCTCATGATTTTGCCTTCTTCGCATACTTGTTGGCCAGATCCTGGGTTTTTTTCGTGTTTGAATCACGTAGTAATGTGGTAACACACTGAAGCAGTCAATTAAACCAGGTTTCGATCAATATTTTAGAGGATAACACCGGTTAGGTCTGGCTTTGGTCTGGGTTATACCCGCATCTGGCTCATGATTTTGCCTTCTTCGCATACTTGTTGGCCAGATCCTGGGTTTTTTTCGGGTTTGAATCACGTAGGAATGTGGTAACACACTGAAGCAGTCAATTAAACCTGATTTCGATCAATATTTCAGAGGATAACACCGGTTAGGTCTGGGTAAGGTCTGGGTTATGCCCGCATCTGGCTCATGATTTTGCCTTTTTCGCATACTTATTGGCCAGATCCTGGGTTTTTTTCGTGTTTGAATCACGTAGGAATGTGGTAACACACTGAAGCAGTCAATTAAACCTGATTTCGATCAATATTTCAGAGGATAACACCGGTTAGGTCTGGGTAAGGTCTGGGTTATGCCCGCATCTGGCTCATGATTATGCCTTAATCGCATACTTGTTGGCCAGATCCTGGGGCTTTCCGTGTTTGAATCACGTAGTAATGTGATAATACACTGAAGCAGTCAATTAAACCTGGTTTCGATAAATTTTTTTGGAGGATAACACCGGTTAGGTCTAGGTTAGGTCTGGGTTATGCCCGCATCTGGCTCATGATTTTGCCTTCTTCGCATACTTGTTGGCCAGATCCTGGGTTTTTTTCGTGTTTGAATCACGTAGTAATGTGGTAACACACTGAAGCAGTCAATTAAACCAGGTTTCGATCAATATTTTAGAGGATAACACCGGTTAGGTCTGGCTTTGGTCTGGGTTATACCCGCATCTGGCTCATGATTTTGCCTTCTTCGCATACTTGTTGGCCAGATCCTGGGTTTTTTTCGGGTTTGAATAACGCAGTAATGTGGCACCACACTGAAGCAGTCAATTAAACCTGGTTTCGATCAATATTTTAGAGGATAGCACCGGTTAGGTCTGGGTTTCGTCTGGGTTATGCCCGCATCTGGCTCCTGATTATGCCTTCTTCGCATACTTGTTGGCCAGATCCTGGGTTTTTTTCGTGTTTGAATCACGTAGTAATGTGGTAACACACTGAAGCAGTCAATTAAACCTGGTTTCGATCAATATTTCAGAGGATAACACCGGTTAGGTCTGGGTTAGGTCTGGGTTATGCCCGCATCTGGCTCATGATTTTGCCTTCATCGCATACTTGTTGGCCAGATCCTGGGTTTTTTCCGTGTTTGAATCACGTAGTAATGTGGTAACACACTGAAGCAGTCAATTAAACCTGGTTTCGATCAATATTTCAGAGGATAACACCGGTTAGGTCTGGGTTAGGTCTGGGTTATGCCCGCATCTGGCTCATGATTTTGCCTTCATCGCATACTTGTTGGCCAGATCCTGGGTTTTTTCCGTGTTTGAATCACGTAGTAATGTTATACCACACTGAGGCAGTGAATTAAACCTGGATTCGGGCAGTATTTTAGAGGATAACACCGGTTAGGTCTGGGTTAGGTCTGGGTTATGCCCGCATCTGGCTCATGATTTTGCCTTCTTCGCATACTTGCTGGCCAGATCCTGGGTTTTTTTCGTGTTTGAATCACGTAGTAATGTGGTAACACACTGAAGCAGTCAATTAAACCTGGTTTCGATCAATATTTTAGAGGATAACACCGGTTAGGTCTAGGTTAGGTCTGGGATATGCGCGCATCTGACTTCTACTTTCGCCTTTTTCGCAAACTTGTTGGCCAGATCCTGGGTTTTTTCCGTGTTTGAATCACGTAGTAATGTGGTACCACACTGAGGCAGTCAATTAAACCTGGTTTCGATCAATATTTCACAGGATAACACCGGTTAGGTCTGTGTTAGGTCCGGGATATGCCCGCATCTGGTTCATGATTTTTCCTTCTTCGCATACTTGTTGGCCAGATCCTGGGTTTTTTTCGTGTTTGAATCACGTAGTAATGTGGTAACACACTGAAGGAGTCAATTAAACCTGGTTTCGATCATTATTTTAGAGGATAACACCGGTTAGGTCTGGGTTAGGTCTGGGTTATGCCCGCATCTGGCTCATGATTTTGCCTTCATCGCATACTTGTTGGCCAGATCCTGGGTTTTTTCCGTGTTTGAATCACGTAGTAATGTTATACCACACTGAGGCAGTGAATTAAACCTGGATTCGGGCAGTATTTTAGAGGATAACACCGGTTAGGTCTGGGTTAGGTCTGGGTTATGCCCGCATTTGGCTCATGATTTTGCCTTCTTCGCATACTTGTTGGCCAGATCCTCGGATTTTTTCGTGTTTGAATCAGGTAGAAATGTGGTAACACACTGAAGCAGTCAATTAAACCAGGTTTCGATCAATATTTTAGAGGATAACACCGGTTAGGTCTGGGTTAGGTCTGGGATATGCGCGCATCTGACTTATACTTTCGCCTTTTTCGCAAACTTGTTGGCCAGATCCTGGGTTTTTTCCGTGTTTGAATCACGTAGTAATGTGGTACCACACTGAGGCAGTCAATTAAATCTGGTTTCGATCAATATTTCACAGGATAACACCGGTTAGGTCTGTGTTAGGTCCGGGATATGCCCGCATCTGGTTCATGATTTTTCCTTCTTCGCATACTTGTTGGCCAGATCCTGGGTTTTTTTCGTGTTTGAATCACGTAGTAATGTGGTAACACACTGAAGGAGTCAATTAAACCTGGTTTCGATCATTATTTTAGAGGATAACACCGGTTAGGTCTGGGTTAGGTCTGGGATATGCGCGTATCTGGCTTATACTTTCGCTCTTTCGCAAACTTTTTGGCCAGATCCTGGGTTTTTTCCGTGTTTGAATCACGTAGTAATGTGGTACCACACTGAGGCAGTCAATTAAACCTGGTTTCGATCAATATTTCACAGGATAACACCGGTTAGGTCTGTGTTAGGTCCGGGATATGCCCGCATCTGGCTCATGATTTTGCCTTCTTCGCATACTTGTTGGCCAGATCCTGGGTTTTTTTCGTGTTTGAATCACGTAGTAATGTGGTAACACACTGAAGGAGTCAATTAAACCTGGTTTCGATCAATATTTTAGAGGATAACACCGGTTAGGTCTGGGTTGGGTCTGGGTTATGCCCGCATCTGGCTCATGATTTTGCCTTCTTCGCATACTTGTTGGCCAGATCCTGGGTTTTTTTCGTGTTTGAATCACGTAGTAATGTGGTAACACACTGAAGCAGTCAATTAAACCAGGTTTCGATGAATATTTTAGAGGATAACACCGGATAGGTCTGGGTTAGGTCTGGGATATGCGCGCATCTGGCTTATACTTTCCCCTTTTTCGCAAACTTGTTGGCCAGATCCTGGGTTTTTTCCGTGTTTGAATCACGTAGTAATGTGGTACCACACTGAGGCAGTCAATTAAACCTGGTTTCGATCAATATTTTAGAGGATAACACCGGTTATGTCTGCGTTAAGTCTGGGTTATGCCCGCATCTGGCTCATGATTTTGCCTTCTTCGCATACTTGTTGGCCAGATCCTGGGTTTTTTTCGTGTTTGAATCACGTAGTAATGTGGTAACACACTGAAGCAGTCAATTAAACCTGGTTTCGATCAATATTTTACAGGATAACACCGGTTAGGTCCGGGTTAGGTCCGGGATATACCCGCATCTGGCTCATGATTTTGCCTTCTTCGCATACTTGGTGGCCAGATCCTGGGTTTTTTTCGTGTTTGAATCACGTAGTAATGTGGTAATACACTGAAGCAGTCAATTAAACCTGGTTTCGATCAATATTTTAGAGGATAACACCGGATAGGTCTGGGTTAGGTCTGGGATATGCGCACATCTGGCATATACTTTCGCCTTTTTCGCAAACTTGTTGGCTAGATCCTGGATTTTTTTCGTGATTGAATCACGTAGTAATGTGGTAACACACTGAAGCAGTCAATCAAACCTGGTTTCGATCAATATTTTAGAGGATAACACCGGTTAGGTATGGGTTAGGTCTGGGATATGCGCGCGTCTGGCTTATACTTTCGCCTTTTTCGCAAACTTGTTGGCTAGATCCTGGATTTTTTTCGTGATTGAATCACGTAGTAATGTGGTAACACACTGAAGCAGTCAATCAAACCTGGTTTCGATCAATATTTTAGAGGATAACACCGGTTAGGTATGGGTTAGGTCTGGGATATGCGCGCATCTGGCTTATACTTTCGCCTTTTTCGCAAACTTGTTGGCCAGATCCTGGGTTTTTTCCGTGTTTGAATCACGTAGTAATGTGGTACCACACTGAGGCAGTCAATTAAACCTGGTTTCGATCAATATTTTAGAGGATAACACCGGTTAGGTCTGGGTTAGGTCTGGGTTATGCCCGCATCTGGCTCATGATTTTGCCTTTTTCGCAAACTTGTTGGCCAGATCCTGGGTTTTTTCCGTGTTTGAATCACGTAGTAATGTGGTAACACAATGAAGCAGTCAATTAAACCTGGTTTCGATCAATATTTTAGAGGATAACACCGGTTAGGTCTGGGTTAGGTCTGGGATATGCGCACATCTGGCATATACTTTCGCCTTTTTCGCAAACTTGTTGGCTAGATCCTGGATTTTTTTCGTGATTGAATCACGTAGTAATGTGGTAACACACTGAAGCAGTCAATCAAACCTGGTTTCGATCAATATTTTAGAGGATAACACCGGTTAGGTATGGGTTAGGTCTGGGATATGCGCGCATCTGGCTTATACTTTCGCCTTTTTCGCAAACTTGTTGGCCAGATCCTGTGTTTTTTCCGTGTTTGAATCACGTAGTAATGTGGTACCACACTGAGGCAGTCAATTAAACCTGGTTTCGATCAATATTTTAGAGGATAACACCGGTTAGGTCTGGGTTAGGTCTGGGTTATGCCCGCATCTGGCTCATGATTTTGCCTTCTTCGCATACTTGTTGGCCAGATCCTGGGTATTTTCCGTGTTTGAAACACGTAGTAATGTGGTAACACAATGAAGCAGTCAATTAAACCTGGTTTCGATCAATATTTTAGAGGATAACACCGGTTAGGTATGGGTTAGGTCTGGGATATGCGCGCATCTGGCTTATACTTTCGCCTTTTTCGCAAACTTGTTGGCCAGATCCTGGGTTTTTTCCGTGTTTGAATCACGTAGTAATGTGGTACCACACTGAGGCAGTCAATTAAACCTGGTTTCGATCAATATTTTAGAGGATAACACCGGTTAGGTCTGGGTTAGGTCTGGGTTATGCCCGCATCTGGCTCATGATTTTGCCTTCTTCGCATACTAGTTGGCCAGATCCTGGGTATTTTCCGTGTTTGAAACACGTAGTAATGTGGTAACACAATGAAGCAGTCAATTAAACCTGGTTTCGATCAATATTTTAGAGGATAACACCGGTTAGGTATGGGTTAGGTCTGGGATATGCGCGCATCTGGCTTATACTTTCGCCTTTTTCGCAAACTTGTTGGCCAGATCCTGGGTTTTTTCCGTGTTTGATTCACGTAGTAATGTGGTAATACACTGAAGCAATCAATTAAACCTGGTTTCGATCAATATTTTAGAGGATAACACCGGTTAGGTCTAGGTTAGGTCTGGGTTATGCCCGCATCTGGCTCATGATTTTGCCTTCTTCGCATACTTGTTGGCCAGATCCTGGGTTTTTTTCGTGTTTGAATCACGTAGTAATGTGGTAACACAATGAAGCAGGCAATTAACCCTGGTTTCGATCCATATTTTGGAGGATAACACCGGTTAGGTCTGGGTTAGGTCTGGGTTATGCCCGCATCTGGCTCATGATTTTGCCTTTTTCGCATACTTATTGGCCAGATCCTGGGTTTTTTTCGTGTTTGAATCACGTAGGAATGTGGTAACACACTGAAGCAGTCAATTAAACCTGATTTCGATCAATATTTCAGAGGATAACACCGGTTAGGTCTGGGTAAGGTCTGGGTTATGCCCGCATCTGGCTCATGATTATGCCTTAATCGCATACTTGTTGGCCAGATCCTGGGGCTTTCCGTGTTTGAATCACGTAGTAATGTGGTAATACACTGAAGCAGTCAATTAAACCTGGTTTCGATAAATTTTTTTGGAGGATAACACCGGTTAGGTCTAGGTTAGGTCTGGGTTATGCCCGCATCTGGCTCATGATTTTGCCTTCTTCGCATACTTGTTGGCCAGATCCTGGGTTTTTTTCGTGTTTGAATCACGTAGTAATGTGGTAACACACTGAAGCAGTCAATTAAACCAGGTTTCGATCAATATTTTAGAGGATAACACCGGTTAGGTCTGGCTTTGGTCTGGGTTATACCCGCATCTGGCTCATGATTTTGCCTTCTTCGCATACTTGGTGGCCAGATCCTGGGTTTTTTTCGGGTTTGAATAACGCAGTAATGTGGTACCACACTGAAGCAGTCAATTAAACCTGGTTTCGATCAATATTTTAGAGGATAGCACCGGTTAGGTCTGGGTTTCGTCTGGGTTATGCCCGCATCTGGCACATGTTTTTGCCTTCTTCGCATACTTGTTGGCCAGATCCTGGGTTTTTTTCGGGTTTGAATAACGCAGTAATGTGGTACCACACTGAAGCAGTCAATTAAACCTGGTTTCGATCAATATTTTAGAGGATAGCACCGGTTAGGTCTGGGTTAGGTCTGGGTTATGCCCGCATCTGGCTCCTGATTATGCCTTCTTCGCATACTTGTTGGCCAGATCCTGGGTTTTTTTCGTGTTTGTATCACGTAGTAATGTGGTAACACACTGAAGCAGTCAATTAAACCTGGTTTCGATCAATATTTCAGAGGATAACACCGGTTAGGTCTGGGTTAGGTCTGGGTTATGCCCGCATCTGGCTCATGATTTTGCCTTCATCGCATACTTGTTGGCCAGATCCTGGGTTTTTTCCGTGTTTGAATCACGTAGTAATGTGGTAACACACTGAAGCAGTCAATTAAACCTGGTTTCGATCAATATTTCAGAGGATAACACCGGTTAGGTCTGGGTTAGGTCTGGGTTATGCCCGCATCTGGCTCATGATTTTGCCTTCATCGCATACTTGTTGGCCAGATCCTGGGTTTTTTCCGTGTTTGAATCACGTAGTAATGTGGTAACACACTGAAGCAGTCAATTAAACCTGGTTTCGATCAATATTTCAGAGGATAACACCGGTTAGGTCTGGGTTAGGTCTGGGTTATGCCCGCATCTGGCTCATGATTTTGCCTTCTTCGCATACTTGTTGGCCAGATCCTCGGATTTTTTCGTGTTTGAATCACGTAGAAATGTGGTAACACACTGAAGCAGTCAATTAAACCAGGTTTCGATCAATATTTTAGAGGATAACACCGGTTAGGTCTGGGTTAGGTCTGGGTTATGCCCGCATCTGGCTCAAGATTTTGCATTCTTCGCATACTTGTTGGCCAGATCCCGGGTTTTTTTCGTGTTTGAATCACGTAGTAATGTGGTAACACACTGAAGCAGTCAATTAAACCTGGTTTCGATCAATATTTTAGAGGATGACACCGGTTAGGTCTGGGTTAGGTCTGGGATATGCGCGTATCTGGCTTATACTTTCGCACTTTCGCAAACTTTTTGGCCAGATCCTGGGTTTTTTCCGTGTTTGAATCACGTAGTAATGTGGTACCACACTGAGGCAGTCAATTAAACCTGGTTTCGATCAATATTTCACAGGATAACACCGGTTAGGTCTGTGTTAGGTCCGGGATATGCCCGCATCTGGCTCATGATTTTGCCTTCTTCGCACACTTGTTGGCCAGATCCTGGGTTTTTTTCGTGTTTGAATCACGTAGTAATGTGGTAACACACTGAAGGAGTCAATTAAACCTGGTTTCGATCAATATTTTAGAGGATAACACCGGTTAGGTCTGGGTTAGGTCTGGGTTATGCCCGCATCTGGCTCATGATTTTGCCTTCTTCGCATACTTGTTGGCCAGATCCTGGGTTTTTTTCGTGTTTGAATCACGTAGTAATGTGGTAACACACTGAAGCAGTCAATTAAACCAGGTTTCGATGAATATTTTAGAGGATAACACCGGATAGGTCTGGGTTAGGTCTGGGATATGCGCGCATCTGGCTTATACTTTCCCCTTTTTCGCAAACTTGTTGGCCAGATCCTGGGTTTTTTCCGTGTTTGAATCACGTAGTAATGTGGTACCACACTGAGGCAGTCAATTAAACCTGGTTTCGATCAATATTTTAGAGGATAACACCGGTTAGGTCTGCGTTAAGTCTGGGTTATGCCCGCATCTGGCTCATGATTTTGCCTTCTTCGCATACTTGTTGGCCAGATCCTGGGTTTTTTTCGTGTTTGAATCACGTAGTAATGTGGTAACACACTGAAGCAGTCAATTAATCCTGGTTTCGATCAATATTTTACAGGATAACACCGGTTAGGTCCGGGTTAGGTCCGGGATATACCCGCATCTGGCTCATGATTTTGCCTTCTTCGCATACTTGGTGGCCAGATCCTGGGTTTTTTTCGTGTTTGAATCACGTAGTAATGTGGTAATACACTGAAGCAGTCAATTAAACCTGGTTTCGATCAATATTTTAGAGGATAACACCGGATAGGTCTGGGTTAGGTCTGGGTTATGCCCGCATCTGGCTCATGATTTTGCCTTCTTCGCATACTTGTTGGCCAGATCCTGGGTTTTTTTCGTGTTTGAATCACGTAGTAATGTGGTAACACAATGAAGCAGTCAATTAAACCTGGTTTCGATCAATATTTTAGAGGATAACACCGGTTAGGTCTGGGTTAGGTCTGGGATATGCGCACATCTGGCATATACTTTCGCCTTTTTCGCAAACTTGTTGGCTAGATCCTGGATTTTTTTCGTGATTGAATCACGTAGTAATGTGGTAACACACTGAAGCAGTCAATCAAACCTGGTTTCGATCAATATTTTAGAGGATAACACCGGTTAGGTATGGGTTAGGTCTGGGATATGCGCGCGTCTGGCTTATACTTTCGCCTTTTTCGCAAACTTGTTGGCTAGATCCTGGATTTTTTTCGTGATTGAATCACGTAGTAATGTGGTAACACACTGAAGCAGTCAATCAAACCTGGTTTCGATCAATATTTTAGAGGATAACACCGGTTAGGTATGGGTTAGGTCTGGGATATGCGCGCATCTGGCTTATACTTTCGCCTTTTTCGCAAACTTGTTGGCCAGATCCTGGGTTTTTTCCGTGTTTGAATCACGTAGTAATGTGGTACCACACTGAGGCAGTCAATTAAACCTGGTTTCGATCAATATTTTAGAGGATAACACCGGTTAGGTCTGGGTTAGGTCTGGGTTATGCCCGCATCTGGCTCATGATTTTGCCTTTTTCGCAAACTTGTTGGCCAGATCCTGGGTTTTTTCCGTGTTTGAATCACGTAGTAATGTGGTAATACACTGAAGCAATCAATTAAACCTGGTTTCGATCAATATTTTAGAGGATAACACCGGTTAGGTCTAGGTTAGGTCTGGGTTATGCCCGCATCTGGCTCATGATTTTGCCTTCTTCGCATACTTGTTGGCCAGATCCTGGGTATTTTCCGTGTTTGAAACACGTAGTAATGTGGTAACACAATGAAGCAGTCAATTAAACCTGGTTTCGATCAATATTTTAGAGGATAACACCGGTTAGGTATGGGTTAGGTCTGGGATATGCGCGCATCTGGCTTATACTTTCGCCTTTTTCGCAAACTTGTTGGCCAGATCCTGGGTTTTTTCCGTGTTTGAATCACGTAGTAATGTGGTAATACACTGAAGCAATCAATTAAACCTGGTTTCGATCAATATTTTAGAGGATAACACCGGTTAGGTCTAGGTTAGGTCTGGGTTATGCCCGCATCTGGCTCATGATTTTGCCTTCTTCGCATACTTGTTGGCCAGATCCTGGGTTTTTTTCGTGTTTGAATCACGTAGTAATGTGGTAACACAATGAAGCAGGCAATTAACCCTGGTTTCGATCCATATTTTGGAGGATAACACCGGTTAGGTCTGGGTTAGGTCTGGGTTATGCCCGCATCTGGCTCATGATTTTGCCTTCTTCGCATACTTGTTGGCCAGATCCTGGGTTTTTTTCGTGTTTGAATCACGTAGTAATGTGGTAACACACTGAAGCAGTCAATTAAACCAGGTTTCGATGAATATTTTAGAGGATAACACCGGATAGGTCTGGGTTAGGTCTGGGATATGCGCGCATCTGACTTATACTTTCGCCTTTTTCGCAAACTTGTTGGCCAGATCCTGGGTTTTTTCCGTGTTTGAATCACGTAGTAATGTGGTAACACACTGAAGCAGTCAATTAAACCTGGTTTCGATCAATATTTTACAGGATAACACCGGTTAGGTCCGGGTTAGGTCCGGGATATACCCGCATCTGGCTCATGATTTTGCCTTCTTCGCATACTTGTTGGCCAGATCCTGGGTTTTTTTCGTGTTTGAATCACGTAGTAATGTGGTAACACACTGAAGGAGTCAATTAAACCTGGTTTCGATCATTATTTTAGAGGATAACACCGGTTAGGTCTGGGTTAGGTCTGGGTTATGCCCGCATCTGGCTCAAGATTTTGCATTCTTCGCATACTTGTTGGCCAGATCCCGGGTTTTTTTCGTGTTTGAATCACGTAGTAATGTGGTAACACACTGAAGCAGTCAATTAAACCTGGTTTCGATCAATATTTTAGAGGATGACACCGGTTAGGTCTGGGTTAGGTCTGGGATATGCGCGTATCTGGCTTATACTTTCGCACTTTCGCAAACTTTTTGGCCAGATCCTGGGTTTTTTCCGTGTTTGAATCACGTAGTAATGTGGTACCACACTGAGGCAGTCAATTAAACCTGGTTTCGATCAATATTTCACAGGATAACACCGGTTAGGTCTGTGTTAGGTCCGGGATATGCCCGCATCTGGCTCATGATTTTGCCTTCTTCGCATACTTGTTGGCCAGATCCTGGGTTTTTTTCGTGTTTGAATCACGTAGTAATGTGGTAACACACTGAAGCAGTCAATTAAACCTGGTTTCGATCAATATTTTACAGGATAACACCGGTTAGGTCCGGGTTAGGTCCGGGATATACCCGCATCTGGCTCATGATTTTGCCTTCTTCGCATACTTGGTGGCCAGATCCTGGGTTTTTTTCGTGTTTGAATCACGTAGTAATGTGGTAATACACTGAAGCAGTCAATTAAACCTGGTTTCGATCAATATTTTAGAGGATAACACCGGATAGGTCTGGGTTAGGTCTGGGTTATGCCCGCATCTGGCTCATGATTTTGCCTTCTTCGCATACTTGTTGGCCAGATCCTGGGTTTTTTTCGTGTTTGAATCACGTAGTAATGTGGTAACACAATGAAGCAGTCAATTAAACCTGGTTTCGATCAATATTTTAGAGGATAACACCGGTTAGGTCTGGGTTAGGTCTGGGATATGCGCACATCTGGCATATACTTTCGCCTTTTTCGCAAACTTGTTGGCTAGATCCTGGATTTTTTTCGTGATTGAATCACGTAGTAATGTGGTAACACACTGAAGCAGTCAATCAAACCTGGTTTCGATCAATATTTTAGAGGATAACACCGGTTAGGTATGGGTTAGGTCTGGGATATGCGCGCATCTGGCTTATACTTTCGCCTTTTTCGCAAACTTGTTGGCTAGATCCTGGATTTTTTTCGTGATTGAATCACGTAGTAATGTGGTAACACACTGAAGCAGTCAATCAAACCTGGTTTCGATCAATATTTTAGAGGATAACACCGGTTAGGTATGGGTTAGGTCTGGGATATGCGCGCATCTGGCTTATACTTTCGCCTTTTTCGCAAACTTGTTGGCCAGATCCTGGGTTTTTTCCGTGTTTGAATCACGTAGTAATGTGGTACCACACTGAGGCAGTCAATTAAACCTGGTTTCGATCAATATTTTAGAGGATAACACCGGTTAGGTCTGGGTTAGGTCTGGGTTATGCCCGCATCTGGCTCATGATTTTGCCTTTTTCGCAAACTTGTTGGCCAGATCCTGGGTTTTTTCCGTGTTTGAATCACGTAGTAATGTGGTAATACACTGAAGCAATCAATTAAACCTGGTTTCGATCAATATTTTAGAGGATAACACCGGTTAGGTCTAGGTTAGGTCTGGGTTATGCCCGCATCTGGCTCATGATTTTGCCTTCTTCGCATACTTGTTGGCCAGATCCTGGGTATTTTCCGTGTTTGAAACACGTAGTAATGTGGTAACACAATGAAGCAGTCAATTAAACCTGGTTTCGATCAATATTTTAGAGGATAACACCGGTTAGGTATGGGTTAGGTCTGGGATATGCGCGCATCTGGCTTATACTTTCGCCTTTTTCGCAAACTTGTTGGCCAGATCCTGGGTTTTTTCCGTGTTTGAATCACGTAGTAATGTGGTAATACACTGAAGCAATCAATTAAACCTGGTTTCGATCAATATTTTAGAGGATAACACCGGTTAGGTCTAGGTTAGGTCTGGGTTATGCCCGCATCTGGCTCATGATTTTGCCTTCTTCGCATACTTGTTGGCCAGATCCTGGGTTTTTTTCGTGTTTGAATCACGTAGTAATGTGGTAACACAATGAAGCAGGCAATTAACCCTGGTTTCGATCCATATTTTGGAGGATAACACCGGTTAGGTCTGGGTTAGGTCTGGGTTATGCCCGCATCTGGCTCATGATTTTGCCTTTTCCGCATACTTATTGGCCAGATCCTGGGTTTTTTTCGTGTTTGAATCACGTAGGAATGTGGTAACACACTGAAGCAGTCAATTAAACCTGATTTCGATCAATATTTCAGAGGATAACACCGGTTAGGTCTGGGTAAGGTCTGGGTTATGCCCGCATCTGGCTCATGATTATGCCTTAATCGCATACTTGTTGGCCAGATCCTGGGGCTTTCCGTGTTTGAATCACGTAGTAATGTGGTAATACACTGAAGCAGTCAATTAAACCTGGTTTCGATAAATTTTTTTGGAGGATAACACCGGTTAGGTCTAGGTTAGGTCTGGGTTATGCCCGCATCTGGCTCATGATTTTGCCTTCTTCGCATACTTGTTGGCCAGATCCTGGGTTTTTTTCGTGTTTGAATCACGTAGTAATGTGGTAACACACTGAAGCAGTCAATTAAACCAGGTTTCGATCAATATTTTAGAGGATAACACCGGTTAGGTCTGGCTTTGGTCTGGGTTATACCCGCATCTGGCTCATGATTTTGCCTTCTTCGCATACTTGTTGGCCAGATCCTGGGTTTTTTTCGTGTTTGAATCACGTAGTAATGTGGTAACACAATGAAGCAGTCAATTAAACCTGGTTTCGATCAATATTTTAGAGGATAACACCGGTTAGGTCTGGGTTAGGTCTGGGATATGCGCACATCTGGCATATACTTTCGCCTTTTTCGCAAACTTGTTTGCTAGATCCTGGATTTTTTTCGTGATTGAATCACGTAGTAATGTGGTAACACACTGAAGCAGTCAATCAAACCTGGTTTCGATCAATATTTTAGAGGATAACACCGGTTAGGTATGGGTTAGGTCTGGGATATGCGCGCATCTGGCTTATACTTTCACCTTTTTCGCAAACTTGTTGGCCAGATCCTGTGTTTTTTCCGTGATTGAATCACGTAGTTATGTGGTACCACACTGAGGCAGTCAATTAAACCTGGTTTCGATCAATATTTTAGAGGATAACACCGGTTAGGTCTGGGTTAGGTCTGGGTTATGCCCGCATCTGGCTTATGATTTTGCCTTCTTCGCATACTTGTTGGCCAGATCCTGGGTATTTTCCGTGTTTGAAACACGTAGTAATGTGGTAACACAATGAAGCAGTCAATTAAACCTGGTTTCGATCAATATTTTAGAGGATAACACCGGTTACGTATGGGTTAGGTCTGGGATATGCGCGCATCTGGCTTATACTTTCGCCTTTTTCGCAAACTTGTTGGCCAGATCCTGGGTTTTTTCCGTGTTTGAATCACGTAGTAATGTGGTAATACACTGAAGCAATCAATTAAACCTGGTTTCGATCAATATTTTAGAGGATAACACCGGTTAGGTCTAGGTTAGGTCTGGGTTATGCCCGCATCTGGCTCATGATTTTGCCTTCTTCGCATACTTGTTGGCCAGATCCTGGGTTTTTTTCGTGTTTGAATCACGTAGTAATGTGGTAACACAATGAAGCAGGCAATTAACCCTGGTTTCGATCCATATTTTGGAGGATAACACCGGTTAGCTCTGGGTTGGGTCTGGGTTATGCCCGCATCTGGCTCATGATTTTGCCTTTTTCGCATACTTATTGGCCAGATCCTGGGTTTTTTTCGTGTTTGAATCACGTAGGAATGTGGTAACACACTGAAGCAGTCAATTAAACCTGATTTCGATCAATATTTCAGAGGATAACACCGGTTAGGTCTGGGTTTCGTCTGGGTTATGCCCGCATCTGGCACATGTTTTTGCCTTCTTCGCATACTTGTTGGCCAGATCCTGGGTTTTTTACGGGTTTGAATAACGCAGTAATGTGGTAACACACTGAAGCAGTCAATTAAACCTGGTTTCGATCAATATTTCGGAGGATAACACCGGTTAGGTCTGGGTTAGGTCTGGGTTATGCCCGCATCTGGCTCATGATTTTGCCTTCATCGCATACTTGTTGGCCAGATCCTGGGTTTTTTCCGTGTTTGAATCACGTAGTAATGTTATACCACACTGAGGCAGTGAATTAAACCTGGATTCGGGCAGTATTTTAGAGGATAACACCGGTTAGGTCTGGGTTAGGTCTGGGTTATGCCCGCATCTGGCTCATGATTTTGCCTTCTTCGCATACTTGTTGGCCAGATCCTCGGATTTTTTCGTGTTTGAATCACGTAGAAATGTGGTAACACACTGAAGCAGTCAATTAAACCAGGTTTCGATCAATATTTTAGAGGATAACACCGGTTAGGTCTGGGTTAGGTCTGGGATATGCGCGCATCTGACTTATACTTTCGCCTTTTTCGCAAACTTGTTGGCCAGATCCCGGGTTTTTTCCGTGTTTGAATCACGTAGTAATGTGGTAACACACTGAAGCAGTCAATTAAACCTGGTTTCGATCAATATTTTACAGGATAACACCGGTTAGGTCCGGGTTAGGTCCGGGATATACCCGCATCTGGCTCATGATTTTGCCTTCTTCGCATACTTGTTGGCCAGATCCTGGGTTTTTTTCGTGTTTGAATCACGTAGTAATGTGGTAATACACTGAAGCAGTCAATTAAACCTGGTTTCGATCAATATTTTAGAGGATAACACCGGATAGGTCTGGGTTAGGTCTGGGTTATGCCCGCATCTGGCTCATGATTTTGCCATCTTCGCATACTTGTTGGCCAGATCCTGGGTTTTTTTCGTGTTTGAATCACGTAGTAATGTGGTAACACAATGAAGCAGTCAATTAAACCTGGTTTCGATCAATATTTTAGAGGATAACACCGGTTAGGTCTGGGTTAGGTCTGGGATATGCGCACATCTGGCATATACTTTCGCCTTTTTCGCAAACTTGTTGGCTAGATCCTGGATTTTTTTCGTGATAGAATCACGTAGTAATGTGGTAACACACTGAAGCAGTCAATCAAACCTGGTTTCGATCAATATTTTAGAGGATAACACCGGTTAGGTATGGGTTAGGTCTGGGATATGCGCGCATCTGGCTTATACTTTCGCCTTTTTCGCAAACTTGTTGGCCAGATCCTGGGTTTTTTCCGTGTTTGAATCACGTAGTAATGTGGTAATACACTGAAGCAATCAATTAAACCTGGTTTCGATCAATATTTTAGAGGATAACACCGGTTAGGTCTAGGTTAGGTCTGGGTTATGCCCGCATCTGGCTCATGATTTTGCCTTCTTCGCATACTTGTTGGCCAGATCCTGGGTTTTTTTCGTGTTTGAATCACGTAGTAATGTGGTAACACAATGAAGCAGGCAATTAACCCTGGTTTCGATCCATATTTTGGAGGATAACACCGGTTAGCTCTGGGTTGGGTCTGGGTTATGCCCGCATCTGGCTCATGATTTTGCCTTTTTCGCATACTTATTGGCCAGATCCTGGGTTTTTTTCGTGTTTGAATCACGTAGGAATGTGGTAACACACTGAAGCAGTCAATTAAACCTGATTTCGATCAATATTTCAGAGGATAACACCGGTTAGGTCTGGGTTTCGTCTGGGTTATGCCCGCATCTGGCACATGTTTTTGCCTTCTTCGCATACTTGTTGGCCAGATCCTGGGTTTTTTACGGGTTTGAATAACGCAGTAATGTGGTAACACACTGAAGCAGTCAATTAAACCTGGTTTCGATCAATATTTCGGAGGATAACACCGGTTAGGTCTGGGTTAGGTCTGGGTTATGCCCGCATCTGGCTCATGATTTTGCCTTCATCGCATACTTGTTGGCCAGATCCTGGGTTTTTTCCGTGTTTGAATCACGTAGTAATGTTATACCACACTGAGGCAGTGAATTAAACCTGGATTCGGGCAGTATTTTAGAGGATAACACCGGTTAGGTCTGGGTTAGGTCTGGGTTATGCCCGCATCTGGCTCATGATTTTGCCTTCTTCGCATACTTGTTGGCCAGATCCTGGGTTTTTTTCGTGTTTGAATCACGTAGTAATGTGGTAACACAATGAAGCAGGCAATTAACCCTGGTTTCGATCCATATTTTGGAGGATAACACCGGTTAGCTCTGGGTTGGGTCTGGGTTATGCCCGCATCTGGCTCATGATTTTGCCTTTTTCGCATACTTATTGGCCAGATCCTGGGTTTTTTTCGTGTTTGAATCACGTAGGAATGTGGTAACACACTGAAGCAGTCAATTAAACCTGATTTCGATCAATATTTCAGAGGATAACACCGGTTAGGTCTGGGTTTCGTCTGGGTTATGCCCGCATCTGGCACATGTTTTTGCCTTCTTCGCATACTTGTTGGCCAGATCCTGGGTTTTTTACGGGTTTGAATAACGCAGTAATGTGGTAACACACTGAAGCAGTCAATTAAACCTGGTTTCGATCAATATTTCGGAGGATAACACCGGTTAGGTCTGGGTTAGGTCTGGGTTATGCCCGCATCTGGCTCATGATTTTGCCTTCATCGCATACTTGTTGGCCAGATCCTGGGTTTTTTCCGTGTTTGAATCACGTAGTAATGTTATACCACACTGAGGCAGTGAATTAAACCTGGATTCGGGCAGTATTTTAGAGGATAACACCGGTTAGGTCTGGGTTAGGTCTGGGTTATGCCCGCATCTGGCTCATGATTTTGCCTTCTTCGCATACTTGTTGGCCAGATCCTCGGATTTTTTCGTGTTTGAATCACGTAGAAATGTGGTAACACACTGAAGCAGTCAATTAAACCAGGTTTCGATCAATATTTTAGAGGATAACACCGGTTAGGTCTGGGTTAGGTCTGGGATATGCGCGCATCTGACTTATACTTTCGCCTTTTTCGCAAACTTGTTGGCCAGATCCCGGGTTTTTTCCGTGTTTGAATCACGTAGTAATGTGGTAACACACTGAAGCAGTCAATTAAACCTGGTTTCGATCAATATTTTACAGGATAACACCGGTTAGGTCCGGGTTAGGTCCGGGATATACCCGCATCTGGCTCATGATTTTGCCTTCTTCGCATACTTGTTGGCCAGATCCTGGGTTTTTTTCGTGTTTGAATCACGTAGTAATGTGGTAATACACTGAAGCAGTCAATTAAACCTGGTTTCGATCAATATTTTAGAGGATAACACCGGATAGGTCTGGGTTAGGTCTGGGTTATGCCCGCATCTGGCTCATGATTTTGCCATCTTCGCATACTTGTTGGCCAGATCCTGGGTTTTTTTCGTGTTTGAATCACGTAGTAATGTGGTAACACAATGAAGCAGTCAATTAAACCTGGTTTCGATCAATATTTTAGAGGATAACACCGGTTAGGTCTGGGTTAGGTCTGGGATATGCGCACATCTGGCATATACTTTCGCCTTTTTCGCAAACTTGTTGGCTAGATCCTGGATTTTTTTCGTGATAGAATCACGTAGTAATGTGGTAACACACTGAAGCAGTCAATCAAACCTGGTTTCGATCAATATTTTAGAGGATAACACCGGTTAGGTATGGGTTAGGTCTGGGATATGCGCGCATCTGGCTTATACTTTCGCCTTTTTCGCAAACTTGTTGGCCAGATCCTGAGTTTTTTCCGTGTTTGAATCACGTAGTAATGTGGTAATACACTGAAGCAGTCAATTAAACCTGGTTTCGATCAATATTTTAGAGGATAACACCGGTTAGGTCTAGGTTAGGTCTGGGTTATGCCCGCATCTGGCTCATGATTTTGCCTTCTTCGCATACTTGTTGGCCAGATCCTCGGTTTTTTTCGTGTTTGAATCACGTAGTAATGTGGTAACACAATGAAGCAGTCAATTAACCCTGGTTTCGATCCATATTTTGGAGGATAACACCGGTTAGGTCTGGGTTAGGTCTGGGTTATGCCCGCATCTGGCTCATGATTTTGCCTTTTTCGCATACTTATTCGCCAGATCCTGGGTTTTTTTCGTGTTTGAATCACGTAGGAATGTGGTAACACACTGAAGCAGTCAATTAAACCTGATTTCGATCAATATTTCAGAGGATATCACCGGTTAGGTCTGGGTAAGGTCTGGGTTATGCCCGCATCTGGCTCATGATTATGCCTTAATCGCATACTTGTTGGCCAGATCCTGGGGCTTTCCGTGTTTGAATCACGTAGTAATGTGGTAATACACTGAAGCAGTCAATTAAACCTGGTTTCGATAAATTTTTTTGGAGGATAACACCGGTTAGGTCTAGGTTAGGTCTGGGTTATGCCCGCATCTGGCTCATGATTTTGCCTTCTTCGCATACTTGTTGGCCAGATCCTGGGTTTTTTTCGTGTTTGAATCACGTAGTAATGTGGTAACACAATGAAGCAGGCAATTAACCCTGGTTTCGATCCATATTTTGGAGGATAACACCGGTTAGCTCTGGGTTGGGTCTGGGTTATGCCCGCATCTGGCTCATGATTTTGCCTTTTTCGCATACTTATTGGCCAGATCCTGGGTTTTTTTCGTGTTTGAATCACGTAGGAATGTGGTAACACACTGAAGCAGTCAATTAAACCTGATTTCGATCAATATTTCAGAGGATAACACCGGTTAGGTCTGGGTTTCGTCTGGGTTATGCCCGCATCTGGCACATGTTTTTGCCTTCTTCGCATACTTGTTGGCCAGATCCTGGGTTTTTTACGGGTTTGAATAACGCAGTAATGTGGTAACACACTGAAGCAGTCAATTAAACCTGGTTTCGATCAATATTTCAGAGGATAACACCGGTTAGGTCTGGGTTAGGTCTGGGTTATGCCCGCATCTGGCTCATGATTTTGCCTTCATCGCATACTTGTTGGCCAGATCCTGGGTTTTTTCCGTGTTTGAATCACGTAGTAATGTTATACCACACTGAGGCAGTGAATTAAACCTGGATTCGGGCAGTATTTTAGAGGATAACACCGGTTAGGTCTGGGTTAGGTCTGGGTTATGCCCGCATCTGGCTCATGATTTTGCCTTCTTCGCATACTTGTTGGCCAGATCCTCGGATTTTTTCGTGTTTGAATCACGTAGAAATGTGGTAACACACTGAAGCAGTCAATTAAACCAGGTTTCGATCAATATTTTAGAGGATAACACCGGTTAGGTCTGGGTTAGGTCTGGGATATGCGCGCATCTGACTTATACTTTCGCCTTTTTCGCAAACTTGTTGGCCAGATCCCGGGTTTTTTCCGTGTTTGAATCACGTAGTAATGTGGTAACACACTGAAGCAGTCAATTAAACCTGGTTTCGATCAATATTTTACAGGATAACACCGGTTAGGTCCGGGTTAGGTCCGGGATATACCCGCATCTGGCTCATGATTTTGCCTTCTTCGCATACTTGTTGGCCAGATCCTGGGTTTTTTTCGTGTTTGAATCACGTAGTAATGTGGTAATACACTGAAGCAGTCAATTAAACCTGGTTTCGATCAATATTTTAGAGGATAACACCGGATAGGTCTGGGTTAGGTCTGGGTTATGCCCGCATCTGGCTCATGATTTTGCCATCTTCGCATACTTGTTGGCCAGATCCTGGGTTTTTTTCGTGTTTGAATCACGTAGTAATGTGGTAACACAATGAAGCAGTCAATTAAACCTGGTTTCGATCAATATTTTAGAGGATAACACCGGTTAGGTCTGGGTTAGGTCTGGGATATGCGCACATCTGGCATATACTTTCGCCTTTTTCGCAAACTTGTTGGCTAGATCCTGGATTTTTTTCGTGATAGAATCACGTAGTAATGTGGTAACACACTGAAGCAGTCAATCAAACCTGGTTTCGATCAATATTTTAGAGGATAACACCGGTTAGGTATGGGTTAGGTCTGGGATATGCGCGCATCTGGCTTATACTTTCGCCTTTTTCGCAAACTTGTTGGCCAGATCCTGAGTTTTTTCCGTGTTTGAATCACGTAGTAATGTGGTAATACACTGAAGCAGTCAATTAAACCTGGTTTCGATCAATATTTTAGAGGATAACACCGGTTAGGTCTAGGTTAGGTCTGGGTTATGCCCGCATCTGGCTCATGATTTTGCCTTCTTCGCATACTTGTTGGCCAGATCCTCGGTTTTTTTCGTGTTTGAATCACGTAGTAATGTGGTAACACAATGAAGCAGTCAATTAACCCTGCTTTCGATCCATATTTTGGAGGATAACACCGGTTAGGTCTGGGTTAGGTCTGGGTTATGCCCGCATCTGGCTCATGATTTTGCCTTTTTCGCATACTTATTCGCCAGATCCTGGGTTTTTTTCGTGTTTGAATCACGTAGGAATGTGGTAACACACTGAAGCAGTCAATTAAACCTGATTTCGATCAATATTTCAGAGGATATCACCGGTTAGGTCTGGGTAAGGTCTGGGTTATGCCCGCATCTGGCTCATGATTATGCCTTAATCGCATACTTGTTGGCCAGATCCTGGGGCTTTCCGTGTTTGAATCACGTAGTAATGTGGTAATACACTGAAGCAGTCAATTAAACCTGGTTTCGATAAATTTTTTTGGAGGATAACACCGGTTAGGTCTAGGTTAGGTCTGGGTTATGCCCGCATCTGGCTCATGATTTTGCCTTCTTCGCATACTTGTTGGCCAGATCCTGGGTTTTTCGTGTTTGAATCACGTAGTAATGTGGTAACACAATGAAGCAGTCAATTAACCCTGGTTTCGATCCATATTTTGGAGGATAACACCGGATAGGTCTGGGTTAGGTCTGGGTTATGCCCGCATCTGGCTCATGATTTTGCCTTCTTCGCATACTTGTTGGCCAGATCCTGGGTTTTTTTCGTGTTTGAATCACGTAGTAATGTGGTAACACACTGAAGGAGTCAATTAAACCTGGTTTCGATCATTATTTTAGAGGATAACACCGGTTAGGTCTGGGTTAGGTCTGGGTTATGCCCGCATCTGGCGCAAGATTTTGCATTCTTCGCATACTTGTTGGCCAGACCCCGGGTTTTTTTCGTGTTTGAATCACGTAGTAATGTGGTAACACCCTGAAGCAGTCAATTAAACCTGGTTTCGATCAATATTTTAGAGGATGACACCGGTTAGGTCTGGGTTAGGTCTGGGATATGCGCGTATCTGGCTTATACCTTCGCCCTTTCGCAAACTTTTTGGCCAGATCCTGGGTTTTTTCCGTGTTTGAATCACGTAGTAATGTGGTACCACACTGAGGCAGTCAATTAAACCTGGTTTCGATCAATATTTCACAGGATAACACCGGTTAGGTCTGTGTTAGGTCCGGGATATGCCCGCATCTGGCTCATGATTTTGCCTTCTTCGCATATTTGTTGGCCAGATCCTGGGTTTTTTTCGTGTTTGAATCACGTAGTAATGTGGTAACACACTGAAGCAGTCAATTAAACCAGGTTTCGGTGAATATTTTAGAGGATAACACCGGATAGGTCTGGGTTAGGTCTGGGATATGCGCGCATCTGGCTTATACTTTCCCCTTTTTCGCAAACTTGTTGGCCAGATCCTGGGTTTTTTCCGTGTTTGAATCACGTAGTAATGTGGTACCACACTGAGGCAGTCAATTAAACCTGGTTTCGATCAATATTTTAGAGGATAACACCGGTTAGGTCTGGGTTAGGTCTGGGTTATGCCCGCATCTGGCTCATGATTTTGCCTTCTTCGCATACTTGTTGGCCAGATCCTGGGTTTTTTTCGTGTTTGAATCACGTAGTAATGTGGTAACACACTGAAGCAGTCAATTAAACCTGGTTTCGAGCAATATTTTGCAGGATAACACCGGTTAGGTCCGGGTTAGGTCCGGGATATACCCGCATCTGGCTCATGATTTTGCTTTCTTCGCATACTTGTTGGCCAGATCCTGGGTTTTTTTCGTGTTTGAATCACGTAGTAATGTGGTAATACACTGAAGCAGTCAATTAAACCTGGTTTCGATCAATATTTTAGAGGATAACACCGGATAGGTCTGGGTTAGGTCTGGGTTATGCCCGCATCTGGCTCATGATTTTGCCTTCTTCGCATACTTGTTGGCCAGATCCTGGGTGTTTTTCGTGTTTGAATCACGTAGTAATGTGGTAACACAATGAAGCAGTCAATTAAACCTGGTTTCGATCAATATTTTAGAGGATAACACCGGTTAGGTCTGGGTTAGGTCTGGGATATGCGCACATCTGGCATATACTTTCGCCTTTTTCGCAAACTTGTTGGCTAGATCCTGGATTTTTTTCGTGATTGAATCACGTAGTAATGTGGTAACACACTGAAGCAGTCAATCAAACCTGGTTTCGATCAATATTTTAGAGGATAACACCGGTTAGGTATGGGTTAGGTCTGGGATATGCGAGCATCTGGCTTATACTTTCGCCTTTTTCGCAAACTTGATGGCCAGATCCTGGGTTTTTTGCGTGTTTGAATCACGTAGTAATGTGGTAGTACACTGAAGCAGTCAATTAAACCTGGTTTCGATCAATATTTTAGAGGATAACACCGGTTAGGTCTAGGTTAGGTCTGGGTTATGCCCGCATCTCGCTCATGATTTTGCCTTCTTCGCATACTTGTTGGCCAGATCCTGGGTTTTTTTCGTGTTTGGATCACGTAGTAATGTGGTAACACAATGAAGCAGTCAATTAACCCTGGTTTCGATCCATATTTTGGAGGATAACACCGGTTAGGTCTGGGTTAGGTCTGGGTTATGCCCGCATCTGGCTCATGATTTTGCCTTTTTCGCATACTTATTGGCAGATCCTGGGTTTTTTTCGTGTTTGAATCACGTAGGAATGTGGTAACACACTGAAGCAGTCAATTAAACCTGATTTCGATCAATATTTCAGAGGATATCACCGGTTAGGTCTGGGTTAGGTCTGGGTTATGCCCGCATCTGGCTCATGATTTTGCCTTCTTCGCATACTTGTTGGCCAGATCCTCGGTTTTTTTCGTGTTTGAATCACGTAGTAATGTGGTAACACAATGAAGCAGTCAATTAACCCTGGTTTCGATCCATATTTTGGAGGATAACACCGGTTAGGTCTGGGTTAGGTCTGGGTTATGCCCGCATCTGGCTCATGATTTTGCCTTTTTCGCATACTTATTCGCCAGATCCTGGGTTTTTTTCGTGTTTGAATCACGTAGGAATGTGGTAACACACTGAAGCAGTCAATTAAACCTGATTTCGATCAATATTTCAGAGGATATCACCGGTTAGGTCTGGGTAAGGTCTGGGTTATGCCCGCATCTGGCTCATGATTATGCCTTAATCGCATACTTGTTGGCCAGATCCTGGGGCTTTCCGTGTTTGAATCACGTAGTAATGTGGTAATACACTGAAGCAGTCAATTAAACCTGGTTTCGATAAATTTTTTTGGAGGATAACACCGGTTAGGTCTAGGTTAGGTCTGGGTTATGCCCGCATCTGGCTCATGATTTTGCCTTCTTCGCATACTTGTTGGCCAGATCCTGGGTTTTTTTCGTGTTTGAATCACGTAGTAATGTGGTAACACAATGAAGCAGGCAATTAACCCTGGTTTCGATCCATATTTTGGAGGATAACACCGGTTAGCTCTGGGTTGGGTCTGGGTTATGCCCGCATCTGGCTCATGATTTTGCCTTTTTCGCATACTTATTGGCCAGATCCTGGGTTTTTTTCGTGTTTGAATCACGTAGGAATGTGGTAACACACTGAAGCAGTCAATTAAACCTGATTTCGATCAATATTTCAGAGGATAACACCGGTTAGGTCTGGGTTTCGTCTGGGTTATGCCCGCATCTGGCACATGTTTTTGCCTTCTTCGCATACTTGTTGGCCAGATCCTGGGTTTTTTACGGGTTTGAATAACGCAGTAATGTGGTAACACACTGAAGCAGTCAATTAAACCTGGTTTCGATCAATATTTCAGAGGATAACACCGGTTAGGTCTGGGTTAGGTCTGGGTTATGCCCGCATCTGGCTCATGATTTTGCCTTCATCGCATACTTGTTGGCCAGATCCTGGGTTTTTTCCGTGTTTGAATCACGTAGTAATGTTATACCACACTGAGGCAGTGAATTAAACCTGGATTCGGGCAGTATTTTAGAGGATAACACCGGTTAGGTCTGGGTTAGGTCTGGGTTATGCCCGCATCTGGCTCATGATTTTGCCTTCTTCGCATACTTGTTGGCCAGATCCTCGGATTTTTTCGTGTTTGAATCACGTAGAAATGTGGTAACACACTGAAGCAGTCAATTAAACCAGGTTTCGATCAATATTTTAGAGGATAACACCGGTTAGGTCTGGGTTAGGTCTGGGATATGCGCGCATCTGACTTATACTTTCGCCTTTTTCGCAAACTTGTTGGCCAGATCCCGGGTTTTTTCCGTGTTTGAATCACGTAGTAATGTGGTAACACACTGAAGCAGTCAATTAAACCTGGTTTCGATCAATATTTTACAGGATAACACCGGTTAGGTCCGGGTTAGGTCCGGGATATACCCGCATCTGGCTCATGATTTTGCCTTCTTCGCATACTTGTTGGCCAGATCCTGGGTTTTTTTCGTGTTTGAATCACGTAGTAATGTGGTAATACACTGAAGCAGTCAATTAAACCTGGTTTCGATCAATATTTTAGAGGATAACACCGGATAGGTCTGGGTTAGGTCTGGGTTATGCCCGCATCTGGCTCATGATTTTGCCATCTTCGCATACTTGTTGGCCAGATCCTGGGTTTTTTTCGTGTTTGAATCACGTAGTAATGTGGTAACACAATGAAGCAGTCAATTAAACCTGGTTTCGATCAATATTTTAGAGGATAACACCGGTTAGGTCTGGGTTAGGTCTGGGATATGCGCACATCTGGCATATACTTTCGCCTTTTTCGCAAACTTGTTGGCTAGATCCTGGATTTTTTTCGTGATAGAATCACGTAGTAATGTGGTAACACACTGAAGCAGTCAATCAAACCTGGTTTCGATCAATATTTTAGAGGATAACACCGGTTAGGTATGGGTTAGGTCTGGGATATGCGCGCATCTGGCTTATACTTTCGCCTTTTTCGCAAACTTGTTGGCCAGATCCTGAGTTTTTTCCGTGTTTGAATCACGTAGTAATGTGGTAATACACTGAAGCAGTCAATTAAACCTGGTTTCGATCAATATTTTAGAGGATAACACCGGTTAGGTCTAGGTTAGGTCTGGGTTATGCCCGCATCTGGCTCATGATTTTGCCTTCTTCGCATACTTGTTGGCCAGATCCTCGGTTTTTTTCGTGTTTGAATCACGTAGTAATGTGGTAACACAATGAAGCAGTCAATTAACCCTGCTTTCGATCCATATTTTGGAGGATAACACCGGTTAGGTCTGGGTTAGGTCTGGGTTATGCCCGCATCTGGCTCATGATTTTGCCTTTTTCGCATACTTATTCGCCAGATCCTGGGTTTTTTTCGTGTTTGAATCACGTAGGAATGTGGTAACACACTGAAGCAGTCAATTAAACCTGATTTCGATCAATATTTCAGAGGATATCACCGGTTAGGTCTGGGTAAGGTCTGGGTTATGCCCGCATCTGGCTCATGATTATGCCTTAATCGCATACTTGTTGGCCAGATCCTGGGGCTTTCCGTGTTTGAATCACGTAGTAATGTGGTAATACACTGAAGCAGTCAATTAAACCTGGTTTCGATAAATTTTTTTGGAGGATAACACCGGTTAGGTCTAGGTTAGGTCTGGGTTATGCCCGCATCTGGCTCATGATTTTGCCTTCTTCGCATACTTGTTGGCCAGATCCTGGGTTTTTCGTGTTTGAATCACGTAGTAATGTGGTAACACAATGAAGCAGTCAATTAACCCTGGTTTCGATCCATATTTTGGAGGATAACACCGGATAGGTCTGGGTTAGGTCTGGGTTATGCCCGCATCTGGCTCATGATTTTGCCTTCTTCGCATACTTGTTGGCCAGATCCTGGGTTTTTTTCGTGTTTGAATCACGTAGTAATGTGGTAACACACTGAAGGAGTCAATTAAACCTGGTTTCGATCATTATTTTAGAGGATAACACCGGTTAGGTCTGGGTTAGGTCTGGGTTATGCCCGCATCTGGCGCAAGATTTTGCATTCTTCGCATACTTGTTGGCCAGACCCCGGGTTTTTTTCGTGTTTGAATCACGTAGTAATGTGGTAACACCCTGAAGCAGTCAATTAAACCTGGTTTCGATCAATATTTTAGAGGATGACACCGGTTAGGTCTGGGTTAGGTCTGGGATATGCGCGTATCTGGCTTATACCTTCGCCCTTTCGCAAACTTTTTGGCCAGATCCTGGGTTTTTTCCGTGTTTGAATCACGTAGTAATGTGGTACCACACTGAGGCAGTCAATTAAACCTGGTTTCGATCAATATTTCACAGGATAACACCGGTTAGGTCTGTGTTAGGTCCGGGATATGCCCGCATCTGGCTCATGATTTTGCCTTCTTCGCATATTTGTTGGCCAGATCCTGGGTTTTTTTCGTGTTTGAATCACGTAGTAATGTGGTAACACACTGAAGCAGTCAATTAAACCAGGTTTCGGTGAATATTTTAGAGGATAACACCGGATAGGTCTGGGTTAGGTCTGGGATATGCGCGCATCTGGCTTATACTTTCCCCTTTTTCGCAAACTTGTTGGCCAGATCCTGGGTTTTTTCCGTGTTTGAATCACGTAGTAATGTGGTACCACACTGAGGCAGTCAATTAAACCTGGTTTCGATCAATATTTTAGAGGATAACACCGGTTAGGTCTGGGTTAGGTCTGGGTTATGCCCGCATCTGGCTCATGATTTTGCCTTCTTCGCATACTTGTTGGCCAGATCCTGGGTTTTTTTCGTGTTTGAATCACGTAGTAATGTGGTAACACACTGAAGCAGTCAATTAAACCTGGTTTCGAGCAATATTTTGCAGGATAACACCGGTTAGGTCCGGGTTAGGTCCGGGATATACCCGCATCTGGCTCATGATTTTGCTTTCTTCGCATACTTGTTGGCCAGATCCTGGGTTTTTTTCGTGTTTGAATCACGTAGTAATGTGGTAATACACTGAAGCAGTCAATTAAACCTGGTTTCGATCAATATTTTAGAGGATAACACCGGATAGGTCTGGGTTAGGTCTGGGTTATGCCCGCATCTGGCTCATGATTTTGCCTTCTTCGCATACTTGTTGGCCAGATCCTGGGTGTTTTTCGTGTTTGAATCACGTAGTAATGTGGTAACACAATGAAGCAGTCAATTAAACCTGGTTTCGATCAATATTTTAGAGGATAACACCGGTTAGGTCTGGGTTAGGTCTGGGATATGCGCACATCTGGCATATACTTTCGCCTTTTTCGCAAACTTGTTGGCTAGATCCTGGATTTTTTTCGTGATTGAATCACGTAGTAATGTGGTAACACACTGAAGCAGTCAATCAAACCTGGTTTCGATCAATATTTTAGAGGATAACACCGGTTAGGTATGGGTTAGGTCTGGGATATGCGAGCATCTGGCTTATACTTTCGCCTTTTTCGCAAACTTGATGGCCAGATCCTGGGTTTTTTGCGTGTTTGAATCACGTAGTAATGTGGTAGTACACTGAAGCAGTCAATTAAACCTGGTTTCGATCAATATTTTAGAGGATAACACCGGTTAGGTCTAGGTTAGGTCTGGGTTATGCCCGCATCTCGCTCATGATTTTGCCTTCTTCGCATACTTGTTGGCCAGATCCTGGGTTTTTTTCGTGTTTGGATCACGTAGTAATGTGGTAACACAATGAAGCAGTCAATTAACCCTGGTTTCGATCCATATTTTGGAGGATAACACCGGTTAGGTCTGGGTTAGGTCTGGGTTATGCCCGCATCTGGCTCATGATTTTGCCTTTTTCGCATACTTATTGGCAGATCCTGGGTTTTTTTCGTGTTTGAATCACGTAGGAATGTGGTAACACACTGAAGCAGTCAATTAAACCTGATTTCGATCAATATTTCAGAGGATATCACCGGTTAGGTCTGGGTAAGGTCTGGGTTATGCCCGCATCTGGCTCATGATTATGCCTTAATCGCATACTTGTTGGCCAGATCCTGGGGCTTTCCGTGTTTGAATCACGTAGTAATGTGGTAATACACTGAAGCAGTCAATTAAACCTGGTTTCGATAAATTTTTTTGGAGGATAACACCGGTTAGGTCTAGGTTAGGTCTGGGTTATGCCCGCATCTGGCTCATGATTTTGCCTTCTTCGCATACTTGTTGGCCAGATCCTGGGTTTTTTTCGTGTTTGAATCACGTAGTAATGTGGTAATACACTGAAGCAGTCAATTAAACCTGGTTTCGATCAATATTTTAGAGGATAACACCGGTTAGGTCTAGGTTAGGTCTGGGTTATGCCCGCATCTGGCTCATGATTTTGCCTTCTTCGCATACTTGTTGGCCAGATCCTGGGTTTTTTTCGTGTTTGAATCACGTAGTAATGTGGTAACACAATGAAGCAGTCAATTAACCCTGGTTTCGATCCATATTTTGGAGGATAACACCGGTTAGGTCTGGGTTAGGTCTGGGTTATGCCCGCATCTGGCTCATGATTTTGCCTTTTTCGCATACTTATTGGCCAGATCCTGGGTTTTTTTCGTGTTTGAATCACGTAGGAATGTGGTAACACACTGAAGCAGTCAATTAAACCTGATTTCGATCAATATTTCAGAGGATATCACCGGATAGGTCTGGGTAAGGTCTGGGTTATGCCCGCATCTGGCTCATGATTATGCCTTAATCGCATACTTGTTGGCCAGATCCTGGGGCTTTCCGTGTTTGAATCACGTAGTAATGTGGTAATACACTGAAGCAGTCAATTAAACCTGGTTTCGATAAATTTTTTTGGAGGATAACACCGGTTAGGTCTAGGTTAGGTCTGGGTTATGCCCGCATCTGGCTCATGATTTTGCCTTCTTCGCATACTTGTTGGCCAGATCCTGGGTTTTTTTCGTGTTTGAATCACGTAGTAATGTGGTAACACAATGAAGCAGTCAATTAAACCTGATTTTGATCAATATTTCAGAGGATAACACCGGTTAGGTCTGGGTAAGGTCTGGGTTATGCCCGCATCTGGCTCATGATTATGCCTTAATCGCATACTTGTTGGCCAGATCCTGGGTCTTTCCGTGTTTGAATCACGTAGTAATGTGGTAATACACTGAAGCAGTCAATTAAACCTGGTTTCGATCAATATTTTAGAGGATAACACCGGTTAGGTCTGGGTTATGCCCGCATCTGGCTCCTGATTTTGCCTTCTTCGCATACTTGTTGGCCAGATCCTGGGTTTTTTTCGTGTTTGAATCACGTAGTAATGTGGTAATACACTGAAGCAGTCAATTAAACCTGGTTTCGATCAATATTTTAGAGGATAACACCGGATAGGTCTGGGTTAGGTCTGGGTTATGCCCGCATCTGGCTCATGATTTTGCCTTCTTCGCATACTTGTTGGCCAGATCCTGGGTTTTTTTCGTGTTTGAATCACGTAGTAATGTGGTAACACAATGAAGCAGTCAATTAACCCTGGTTTCGATCCATATTTTGGAGGATAACACCGGTTAGGTCTGGGTTAGGTCTGGGTTATGCCCGCATCTGGCTCATGATTTTGCCTTTTTCGCATACTTATTCGCCAGATCCTGGGTTGTTTTCGTGTTTGAATCACGTAGGAATGTGGTAACACACTGAAGCAGTCAATTAAACCTGATTTCGATCAATATTTCAGAGGATATCACCGGTTAGGTCTGGGTAAGGTCTGGGTTATGCCCGCATCTGGCTCATGATTATGCCTTAATCGCATACTTGTTGGCCAGATCCTGGGGCTTTCCGTGTTTGAATCACATAGTAATGTGGTAATACACTGAAGCAGTCAATTAAACCTGGTTTCGATAAATTTTTTTGGAGGATAACACCGGTTAGGTCTAGGTTAGGTCTGGGTTATGCCCGCATCTGGCACATGATTTTGCCTTCTTCGCATACTTGTTGGCCAGATCCTGGGTTTTTCGTGTTTGAATCACGTAGTAATGTGGTAACACAATGAAGCAGTCAATTAACCCTGGTTTCGATCCATATTTTGGAGGATAACACCGGTTAGGTCTGGGTTAGGTCTGGGTTATGCCCGCATCTGGCTCATGATTTTGCCTTCTTCGCATACTTGTTGGCCAGATCCTGGGTTTTTTTCGTGTTTGAATCACGTAGTAATGTGGTAACACACTGAAGGAGTCAATTAAACCTGGTTTCGATCATTATTTTAGAGGATAACACCGGTTAGGTCTGGGTTAGGTCTGGGTTATGCCCGCATCTGGCGCAAGATTTTGCATTCTTCGCATACTTGTTGGCCAGACCCCGGGTTTTTTTCGTGTTTGAATCACGTAGTAATGTGGTAACACCCTGAAGCAGTCAATTAAACCTGGTTTCGATCAATATTTTAGAGGATGACACCGGTTAGGTCTGGGTTAGGTCTGGGATATGCGCGTATCTGGCTTATACCTTCGCCCTTTCGCAAACTTTTTGGCCAGATCCTGGGTTTTTTCCGTGTTTGAATCACGTAGTAATGTGGTACCACACTGAGGCAGTCAATTAAACCTGGTTTCGATCAATATTTCACAGGATAACACCGGTTAGGTCTGTGTTAGGTCCGGGATATGCCCGCATCTGGCTCATGATTTTGCCTTCTTCGCATACTTGTTGGCCAGATCCTGGGTTTTTTTCGTGTTTGAATCACGTAGTAATGTGGTAACACACTGAAGCAGTCAATTAAACCAGGTTTCGGTGAATATTTTAGAGGATAACACCGGATAGGTCTGGGTTAGGTCTGGGATATGCGCGCATCTGGCTTATACTTTCCCCTTTTTCGCAAACTTGTTGGCCAGATCCTGGGTTTTTTCCGTGTTTGAATCACGTAGTAATGTGGTACCACACTGAGGCAGTCAATTAAACCTGGTTTCGATCAATATTTTAGAGGATAACACCGGTTAGGTCTGGGTTAGGTCTGGGTTATGCCCGCATCTGGCTCATGATTTTGCCTTCTTCGCATACTTGTTGGCCAGATCCTGGGTTTTTTTCGTGTTTGAATCACGTAGTAATGTGGTAACACAATGAAGCAGTCAATTAACCCTGGTTTCGATCCATATTTTGGAGGATAACACCGGTTAGGTCTGGGTTAGGTCTGGGTTATGCCCGCATCTGGCTCATGATTTTGCCTTTTTCGCATACTTATTGGCCAGATCCTGGGTTTTTTTCGTGTTTGAATCACGTAGGAATGTGGTAACACACTGAAGCAGTCAATTAAACCTGATTTCGATCAATATTTCAGAGGATATCACCGGTTAGGTCTGGGTAAGGTCTGGGTTATGCCCGCATCTGGCTCATGATTATGCCTTAATCGCATACTTGTTGGCCAGATCCTGGGGCTTTCCGTGTTTGAATCACGTAGTAATGTGGTAATACACTGAAGCAGTCAATTAAACCTGGTTTCGATAAATTTTTTTGGAGGATAACACCGGTTAGGTCTAGGTTAGGTCTGGGTTATGCCCGCATCTGGCTCATGATTTTGCCTTCTTCGCATACTTGTTGGCCAGATCCTGGGTTTTTTTCGTGTTTGAATCACGTAGTAATGTGGTAACACAATGAAGCAGTCAATTAACCCTGGTTTCGATCCATATTTTGGAGGATAACACCGGTTAGGTCTGGGTTAGGTCTGGGTTATGCCCGCATCTGGCTCATGATTTTGCCTTTTTCGCATACTTATTGGCCAGATCCTGGGTTTTTTTCGTGTTTGAATCACGTAGTAATGTGGTAACACACTGAAGCAGTCAATTAAACCTGATTTTGATCAATATTTCAGAGGATAACACCGGTTAGGTCTGGGTAAGGTCTGGGTTATGCCCGCATCTGGCTCATGATTATGCCTTAATCGCATACTTGTTGGCCAGATCCTGGGTCTTTCCGTGTTTGAATCACGTAGTAATGTGGTAATACACTGAAGCAGTCAATTAAACCTGGTTTCGATCCATATTTTGGAGGATAACACCGGTTAGGTCTGGGTTAGGTCTGGGTTATGCCCGCATCTGGCTCATGATTTTGCCTTTTTCGCATACTTATTGGCCAGACCCCGGGTTTTTTTCGTGTTTGAATCACGTAGTAATGTGGTAACACCCTGAAGCAGTCAATTAAACCTGGTTTCGATCAATATTTTAGAGGATGACACCGGTTAGGTCTGGGTTAGGTCTGGGATATGCGCGTATCTGGCTTATACTTTCGCCCTTTCGCAAACTTTTTGGCCAGATCCTGGGTTTTTTCCGTGTTTGAATCACGTAGTAATGTGGTACCACACTGAGGCAGTCAATTAAACCTGGTTTCGATCAATATTTCACAGGATAACACCGGTTAGGTCTGTGTTAGGTCCGGGATATGCCCGCATCTGGCTCATGATTTTGCCTTCTTCGCATACTTGTTGGCCAGATCCTGGGTGTTTTTCGTGTTTGAATCACGTAGTAATGTGGTAACACAATGAAGCAGTCAATTAAACCTGGTTTCGATCAATATTTTAGAGGATAACACCGGTTAGGTCTGGGTTAGGTCTGGGATATGCGCACATCTGGCATATATTTTCGCCTTTTTCGCAAACTTGTTGGCTAGATCCTGGATTTTTTTCGTGATTGAATCACGTAGTAATGTGGTAACACACTGAAGCAGTCAATCAAACCTGGTTTCGATCAATATTTTAGAGGATAACACCGGTTAGGTATGGGTTAGGTCTGGGATATCCGCGCATCTGGCTTATACTTTCGCCGTTTTCGCAAACTTGTTGGCCAGATCCTGGGTTTTTTCCGTGTTTGAATCACGTAGTAATGTGGTAGTACACTGAAGCAGTCAATTAAACCTGGTTTCGATCAATATTTTAGAGGATAACACCGGTTAGGTCTAGGTTAGGTCCGGGTTATGCCCGCATCTGGCTCATGATTTTGCCTTCTTCGCATACTTGTTGGCCAGATCCTGGGTTTTTTTCGTGTTTGAATCACGTAGTAATGTGGTAACACAATGAAGCAGTCAATTAACCCTGGTTTCGATCCATATTTTGGAGGATAACACCGGTTAGGTCTGGGTTAGGTCTGGGTTATGCCCGCATCTGGCTCATGATTTTGCCTTTTTCGCATACTTATTGGCCAGATCCTGGGTTTTTTTCGTGTTTGAATCACGTAGGAATGTGGCAACACACTGAAGCAGTCAATTAAACCTGATTTCGATCAATATTTCAGAGGATATCACCGGTTAGGTCTGGGTAAGGTCTGGGTTATGCCCGCATCTGGCTCATGATTATGCCTTAATCGCATACTTGTTGGCCAGATCCTGGGGCTTTCCGTGTTTGAATCACGTAGTAATGTGGTAATACACTGAAGCAGTCAATTAAACCTGGTTTCGATAAATTTTTTTGGAGGATAACACCGGTTAGGTCTAGGTTAGGTCTGGGTTATGCCCGCATCTGGCTCATGATTTTGCCTTCTTCGCATACTTGTTGGCCAGATCCTGGGTTTTTTTCGTGTTTGAATCACGTAGTAATGTGGTAACACAATGAAGCAGTCAATTAACCCTGGTTTCGATCCATATTTTGGAGGATAACACCGGTTAGGTCTGGGTTAGGTCTGGGTTATGCCCGCATCTGGCTCATGATTTTGCCTTTTTCGCATACTTATTGGCCAGATCCTGGGTTTTTTTCGTGTTTGAATCACGTAGTAATGTGGTAACACACTGAAGCAGTCAATTAAACCTGATTTTGATCAATATTTCAGAGGATAACACCGGTTAGGTCTGGGTAAGGTCTGGGTTATGCCCGCATCTGGCTCATGATTATGCCTTAATCGCATACTTGTTGGCCAGATCCTGGGTCTTTCCGTGTTTGAATCACGTAGTAATGTGGTAATACACTGAAGCAGTCAATTAAACCTGGTTTCGATCAATATTTTAGAGGATAACACCGGTTAGGTCTGGGTTATGCCCGCATCTGGCTCCTGATTTTGCCTTCTTCGCATACTTGTTGGCCAGATCCTGGGTTTTTTTCGTGTTTGAATCACGTAGTAATGTGGTAACACACTGAAGCAGTCAATTAAACCAGGTTTCGATCAATATTTTAGAGGATAACACCGGTTAGGTCTGGCTTTGGTCTGGGTTATACCCGCATCTGGCTCATGATTTTGCCTTCTTCGCATACTTGTTGGCCAGACCCCGGGTTTTTTTCGTGTTTGAATCACGTAGTAATGTGGTAACACCCTGAAGCAGTCAATTAAACCTGGTTTCGATCAATATTTTAGAGGATGACACCGGTTAGGTCTGGGTTAGGTCTGGGATATGCGCGTATCTGGCTTATACTTTCGCCCTTTCGCAAACTTTTTGGCCAGATCCTGGGTTTTTTCCGTGTTTGAATCACGTAGTAATGTGGTACCACACTGAGGCAGTCAATTAAACCTGGTTTCGATCAATATTTCACAGGATAACACCGGTTAGGTCTGTGTTAGGTCCGGGATATGCCCGCATCTGGCTCATGATTTTGCCTTCTTCGCATACTTGTTGGCCAGATCCTGGGTGTTTTTCGTGTTTGAATCACGTAGTAATGTGGTAACACAATGAAGCAGTCAATTAAACCTGGTTTCGATCAATATTTTAGAGGATAACACCGGTTAGGTCTGGGTTGGGCCGGGATATGCGCACATCTGGCATATACTTTCGCCTTTTTCGCAAACTTGTTGGCTAGATCCTGGATTTTTTTCGTGATTGAATCACGTAGTAATGTGGTAACACACTGAAGCAGTCAATCAAACCTGGTTTCGATCAATATTTTAGAGGATAACACCGGTTAGGTATGGGTTAGGTCTCGGATATGCGCGCATCTGGCTTATACTTTCGCCTTTTTCGCAAACTTGTTGGCCAGATCCTGGGTTTTTTCCGTGTTTGAATCACGTAGTAATGTGGTAGTACACTGAAGCAGTCAATTAAACCTGGTTTCGATCAATATTTTAGAGGATAACACCGGTTAGGTCTAGGTTAGGTCCGGGTTATGCCCGCATCTGGCTCATGATTTTGCCTTCTTCGCATACTTGTTGGCCAGATCCTGGGTTTTTTCCGTGTTTGAATCACGTAGTAATGTGGTAATACACTGAAGCAGTCAATTAAACCTGGTTTCGATCAATATTTTAGAGGATAACACCGGTTAGGTCTAGGTTAGGTCTGGGTTATGCCCGCATCTGGCTCATGATTTTGCCTTCTTCGCATACTTGTTGGCCAGATCCTGGGTTTTTTTCGTGTTTGAATCACGTAGTAATGTGGTAACACAATGAAGCAGTCAATTAACCCTGGTTTCGATGCATATTTTGGAGGATAACACCGGTTAGGTCTGGGTTAGGTCTGGGTTATGCCCGCATCTGGCTCATGATTTTGCCTTTTTCGCATACTCATTGGCCAGATCCTGGGTTATTTTCGTGTTTGAATCACGTAGGAATGTGGCAACACACTGAAGCAGTCAATTAAACCTGATTTCGATCAATATTTCAGAGGATATCACCGGTTAGGTCTGGGTAAGGTCTGGGTTATGCCCGCATCTGGCTCAAGATTTTGCATTCTTCGCATACTTGTTGGCCAGATCCCGGGTTTTTTTCGTGTTTGAATCACGTAGTAATGTGGTAACACACTGAAGCAGTCAATTAAACCTGGTTTCGATCATTATTTTAGAGGATAACACCGGTTAGGTCTGGGTTAGGTCTGGGTTATGCCCGCATCTGGCTCAAGATTTTGCATTCTTCGCATACTTGTTGGCCAGATCCCGGGTTTTTTTCGTGTTTGAATCACGTAGTAATGTGGTAACACACTGAAGCAGTCAATTAAACCTGGTTTCGATCAATATTTTAGAGGATGACACCGGTTAGGTCTGGGTTAGGTCTGGGATATGCGCGTATCTGGCTGATACTTTCGCCCTTTCGCAAACTTTTTGGCCAGATCCTGGGTTTTTTCCGTGTTTGAATCACGTAGTAATGTGGTACCACACTGAGGCAGTCAATTAAACCTGGTTTCGATCAATATTTCACAGGATAACACCGGTTAGGTCTGTGTTAGGTCCGGGATATGCCCGCATCTGGCTCATGATTTTGCCTTCTTCGCATACTTGTTGGCCAGATCCTGGGTTTTTTTCGTGTTTGAATCACGTAGTAATGTGGTAACACACTGAAGGAGTCAATCAAACCTGGTTTCGATCAATATTTTAGAGGATAACACCGGTTAGGTATGGGTTAGGTCTCGGATATGCGCGCATCTGGCTTATACTTTCGCCTTTTTCGCAAACTTGTTGGCCAGATCCTGGGTTTTTTCCGTGTTTGAATCACGTAGTAATGTGGTAGTACACTGAAGCAGTCAATTAAACCTGGTTTCGATCAATATTTTAGAGGATAACACCGGTTAGGTCTAGGTTAGGTCCGGGTTATGCCCGCATCTGGCTCATGATTTTGCCTTCTTCGCATACTTGTTGGCCAGATCCTGGGTTTTTTTCGTGTTTGAATCACGTAGTAATGTGGTAACACAATGAAGCAGTCAATTAACCCTGGTTTCGATCCATATTTTGGAGGATAACACCGGTTAGGTCTGGGTTAGGTCTGGGTTATGCCCGCATCTGGCTCATGATTTTGCCTTTTTCGCATACTTATTGGCCAGATCCTGGGTTTTTTTCGTGTTTGAATCACGTAGGAATGTGGTAACACACTGAAGCAGTCAATTAAACCTGATTTCGATCAATATTTCAGAGGATATCACCGGTTAGGTCTGGGTAAGGTCTGGGTTATGCCCGCATCTGGCTCATGATTATGCCTTAATCGCATACTTGTTGGCCAGATCCTGGGGCTTTCCGTGTTTGAATCACGTAGTAATGTGGTAATACACTGAAGCAGTCAATTAAACCTGGTTTCGATCAATATTTTAGAGGATAACACCGGTTAGGTCTGGGTTATGCCCGCATCTGGCTCCTGATTTTGCCATCTTCGCATACTTGTTGGCCAGATCCTGGGTTTTTTTCGTGTTTGAATCACGTAGTAATGTGGTAACACAATGAAGCAGTCAGTTAACCCTGGTTTCGATCCATATTTTGGAGGATAACTCCGGTTAGGTCTGGGTTAGGTCTGGGTTATGCCCGCATCTGGCTCATGATTTTGCCTTTTTCGCATACTTATTGGCCAGATCCTGGGTTTTTTTCGTGTTTGAATCACGTAGTAATGTGGTAACACACTGAAGCAGTCAATTAAACCTGATTTTGATCAATATTTCAGAGGATAACACCGGTTAGGTCTGGGTAAGGTCTGGGTTATGCCCGCATCTGGCTCATGATTATGCCTTAATCGCATACTTGTTGGCCAGATCCTGGGTCTTTCCGTGTTTGAATCACGTAGTAATGTGGTAATACACTGAAGCAGTCAATTAAACCTGGTTTCGATCAATATTTTAGAGGATAACACCGGTTAGGTCTGGGTTATGCCCGCATCTGGCTCCTGATTTTGCCATCTTCGCATACTTGTTGGCCAGATCCTGGGTTTTTTTCGTGTTTGAATCACGTTGTAATGTGGTAACACACTGAAGCAGTCAATTAAACCAGGTTTCGATCAATATTTTAGAGGATAACACCGGTTAGGTCTGGCTTTGGTCTGGGTTATACCCGCATCTGGCTCATGATTTTGCCTTCTTCGCATACTTGTTGGCCAGATCCTGGGTTTTTTCCGTGTTTGAATCACGTAGTAATGTGGTAATACACTGAAGCAGTCAATTAAACCTGGTTTCGATCAATATTTTAGAGGATAACACCGGTTAGGTCTAGGTTAGGTCTGGGTTATGCCCGCATCTGGCTCATGATTTTGCCTTCTTCGCATACTTGTTGGCCAGATCCTGGGTTTTTTTCGTGTTTGAATCACGTAGTAATGTGGTAACACAATGAAGCAGTCAATTAACCCTGGTTTCGATGCATATTTTGGAGGATAACACCGGTTAGGTCTGGGTTAGGTCTGGGTTATGCCCGCATCTGGCTCATGATTTTGCCTTTTTCGCATACTTATTGGCCAGATCCTGGGTTTTTTTCGTGTTTGAATCACGTAGGAATGTGGCAACACACTGAAGCAGTCAATTAAACCTGATTTCGATCAATATTTCAGAGGATATCACCGGTTAGGTCTGGGTAAGGTCTGGGTTATGCCCGCATCTGGCTCATGATTATGCCTTAATCGCATACTTGTTGGCCAGATCCTGGGGCTTTCCGTGTTTGAATCACGTAGTAATGTGGTAATACACTGAAGCAGTCAATTAAACCTGGTTTCGATAAATTTTTTTGGAGGATAACACCGGTTAGGTCTAGGTTAGGTCTGGGTTATGCCCGCATCTGGCTCATGATTTTGCCTTCTTCGCATACTTGTTGGCCAGATCCTGGGTTTTTTTCGTGTTTGAATCACGTAGTAATGTGGTAACACAATGAAGCAGTCAATTAACCCTGGTTTCGATCCATATTTTGGAGGATAACACCGGTTAGGTCTGGGTTAGGTCTGGGTTATGCCCGCATCTGGCTCATGATTTTGCCTTCTTCGCATACTTGTTGGCCAGATCCTCGGATTTTTTCGTGTTTGAATCACGTAGAAATGTGGTAACACACTGAAGCAGTCAATTAAACCAGGTTTCGATCAATATTTTGGAGGATAACACCGGTTAGGTCTGGGTTAGGTCTGGGATATGCGCGCATCTGACTTATACTTTCGCCTTTTTCGCAAACTTGTTGGCCAGATCCTGGGTTTTTTCCGTGTTTGAATCACGTAGTAATGTGGTACCACACTGAGGCAGTCAATTAAACCTGGTTTCGATCAATATTTCACAGGATAACACCGGTTAGGTCTGTGTTAGGTCCGGGATATGCCCGCATCTGGTTCATGATTTTTCCTTCTTCGCATACTTGTTGGCCAGATCCTGGGTTTTTTTCGTGTTTGAATCACGTAGTAATGTGGTAACACACTGAAGGAGTCAATTAAACCTGGTTTCGATCATTATTTTAGAGGATAACACCGGTTAGGTCTGGGTTAGGTCTGGGTTATGCCCGCATCTGGCTCAAGATTTTGCATTCTTCGCATACTTGTTGGCCAGATCCCGGGTTTTTTTCGTGTTTGAATCACGTAGTAGTGTGGTAACACACTGAAGCAGTCAATTAAACCTGGTTTCGATCAATATTTTAGAGGATGACACCGGTTAGGTCTGGGTTAGGTCTGGGATATGCGCGTATCTGGCTTATACTTTCGCCCTTTCGCAAACTTTTTGGCCAGATCCTGGGTTTTTTCCGTGTTTGAATCACGTAGTAATGTGGTACCACACTGAGGCAGTCAATTAAACCTGGTTTCGATCAATATTTCACAGGATAACACCGGTTAGGTCTGTGTTAGGTCCGGGATATGCCCGCATCTGGCTCATGATTTTGCCTTCTTCGCATACTTGTTGGCCAGATCCTGGGGTTTTTTCGTGTTTGAATCACGTAGTAATGTGGTAACACACTGAAGGAGTCAATTAAACCTGGTTTCGATCAATATTTTAGAGGATAACACCGGTTAGGTCTGGGTTAGGTCTGGGTTATGCCCGCATCTGGCTCATGATTTTGCCTTCTTCGCATACTTGTTGGCCAGATCCTGGGTTTTTTTCGTGTTTGAATCACGTAGTAATGTGGTAACACACTGAAGCAGTCACTTAAACCAGGTTTCGATGAATATTTTAGAGGATAACACCGGATAGGTCTGGGTTAGGTCTGGGATATGCGCGCATCTGGCTTATACTTTCCCCTTTTTCGCAAACTTGTTGGCCAGATCCTGGGTTTTTTCCGTGTTTGAATCACGTAGTAATGTGGTACCACACTGAGGCAGTCAATTAAACCTGGTTTCGATCAATATTTTAGAGGATAACACCGGTTATGTCTGCGTTAAGTCTGGGTTATGCCCGCATCTGGCTCATGATTTTGCCTTCTTCGCATACTTGTTGGCCAGATCCTGGGTTTTTTTCGTGTTTGAATCACGTAGTAATGTGGTAACACACTGAAGCAGTCAATTAAACCTGGTTTCGATCAATATTTTACAGGATTACACCGGTTAGGTCCGGGTTAGGTCCGGGATATACCCGCATCTGGCTCATGATTTTGCCTTCTTCGCATACTTGGTGGCCAGATCCTGGGTTTTTTTCGTGTTTGAATCACGTAGTAATGTGGTAATACACTGAAGCAGTCAATTAAACCTGGTTTCGATCAATATTTTAGAGGATAACACCGGATAGGTCTGGGTTAGGTCTGGGTTATGCCCGCATCTGGCTCATGATTTTGCCTTCTTCGCATACTTGTTGGCCAGATCCTGGGTTTTTTTCGTGTTTGAATCACGTAGTAATGTGGTAACACAATGAAGCAGTCAATTAAACCTGGTTTCGATCAATATTTTAGAGGATAACACCGGTTAGGTCTGGGTTAGGTCTGGGATATGCGCACATCTGGCATATACTTTCGCCTTTTTCGCAAACTTGTTGGCTAGATCCTGGATTTTTTTCGTGATTGAATCACGTAGTAATGTGGTAACACACTGAAGCAGTCAATCAAACCTGGTTTCGATCAATATTTTAGAGGATAACACCGGTTAGGTATGGGTCAGGTCTGGGATATGCGCGCATCTGGCTTATACTTTCGCCTTTTTCGCAAACTTGTTGGCCAGATCCTGGGTTTTTTCCGTGTTTGAATCACGTAGTAATGTGGTACCACACTGAGGCAGTCAATTAAACCTGGTTTCGATCAATATTTTAGAGGATAACACCGGTTAGGTCTGGCTTTGGTCTGGGTTATACCCGCATCTGGCTCATGATTTTGCCTTCTTCGCATACTTGTTGGCCAGATACTGGGTTTTTTTCGTGTTTGAATCACGTAGTAATGTGGTAATACACTGAAGCAGTCAATTAAACCTGGTTTCGATCAATATTTTAGAGGATAACACCGGTTAGGTCTAGGTTAGGTCTGAGTTATGCCCGCATCTGGCTCATGATTTTGCCTTCTTCGCATACTTGTTGGCCAGATCCTGGGTTTTTTTCGTGTTTGAATCACGTAGTAATGTGGTAACACAATGAAGCAGTCAATTAACCCTGGTTTCGATCCATATTTTGGAGGATAACACCGGTTAGGTCTGGGTTAGGTCTGGGTTATGCCCGCATCTGGCTCATGATTTTGCCTTTTTCGCATACTTATTCGCCAGATCCTGGGTTGTTTTCGTGTTTGAATCACGTAGGAATGTGGTAACACACTGAAGCAGTCAATTAAACCTGATTTCGATCAATATTTCAGAGGATATCACCGGTTAGGTCTGGGTAAGGTCTGGGTTATGCCCGCATCTGGCTCATGATTATGCCTTAATCGCATACTTGTTGGCCAGATCCTGGGGCTTTCCGTGTTTGAATCACGTAGTAATGTGGTAATACACTGAAGCAGTCAATTAAACCTGGTTTCGATAAATTTTTTTGGAGGATAACACCGGTTAGGTCTAGGTTAGGTCTGGGTTATGCCCGCATCTGGCTCATGATTTTGCCTTCTTCGCATACTTGTTGGCCAGATCCTGGGTTTTTTTCGTGTTTGAATCACGTAGTAATGTGGTAACACAATGAAGCAGTCAATAAACCCTGGTTTCGATCCATATTTTGGAGGATAACACCGGTTAGGTCTGGGTTAGGTCTGGGTTATGCCCGCATCTGGCTCATGATTTTGCCTTCTTCGCATACTTGTTGGCCAGATCCTCGGATTTTTTCGTGTTTGAATCACGTAGAAATGTGGTAACACACTGAAGCAGTCAATTAAACCAGGTTTCGATCAATATTTTAGAGGATAACGCCGGTTAGGGCTGGGTTAGGTCTGGGATATGCGCGCATCTGACTTATACTTTCGCCTTTTTCGCAAACTTGTTGGCCAGATCCTGGGTTTTTTCCGTGTTTGAATCACGTAGTAATGTGGTACCACACTGAGGCAGTCAATTAAACCTGGTTTCGATCAATATTTCACAGGATAACACCGGTTAGGTCTGTGTTAGGTCCGGGATATGCCCGCATCTGGTTCATGATTTTTCCTTCTTCGCATACTTGTTGGCCAGATCCTGGGTTTTTTTCGTGTTTGAATCACGTAGTAATGTGGTAACACACTGAAGGAGTCAATTAAACCTGGTTTCGATCATTATTTTAGAGGATAACACCGGTTAGGTCTGGGTTAGGTCTGGGTTATGCCCGCATCTGGCTCAAGATTTTGCATTCTTCGCATACTTGTTGGCCAGATCCCGGGTTTTTTTCGTGTTTGAATCACGTAGTAATGTGGTAACACACTGAAGCAGTCAATTAAACCTGGTTTCGATCAATATTTTAGAGGATGACACCGGTTAGGTCTGGGTTAGGTCTGGGATATGCGCGTATCTGGCTTATACTTTCGCCCTTTCGCAAACTTTTTGGCCAGATCCTGGGTTTTTTCCGTGTTTGAATCACGTAGTAATGTGGTACCACACTGAGGCAGTCAATTAAACCTGGTTTCGATCAATATTTCACAGGATAACACCGGTTAGGTCTGTGTTAGGTCCGGGATATGCCCGCATCTGGCTCATGATTTTGCCTTCTTCGCATACTTGTTGGCCAGATCCTGGGTTTTTTTCGTGTTTGAATCACGTAGTAATGTGGTAACACACTGAAGGAGTCAATTAAACCTGGTTTCGATCAATATTTTAGAGGATAACACCGGTTAGGTCTGGGTTAGGTCTGGGTTATGCCCGCATCTGGCTCATGATTTTGCCTTCTTCGCATACTTGTTGGCCAGATCCTGGGTTTTTTTCGTGTTTGAATCACGTAGTAATGTGGTAACACACTGAAGCAGTCACTTAAACCAGGTTTCGATGAATATTTTAGAGGATAACACCGGATAGGTCTGGGTTAGGTCTGGGATATGCGCGCATCTGGCTTATACTTTCCCCTTTTTCGCAAACTTGTTGGCCAGATCCTGGGTTTTTTCCGTGTTTGAATCACGTAGTAATGTGGTACCACACTGAGGCAGTCAATTAAACCTGGTTTCGATCAATATTTTAGAGGATAACACCGGTTATGTCTGCGTTAAGTCTGGGTTATGCCCGCATCTGGCTCATGATTTTGCCTTCTTCGCATACTTGTTGGCCAGATCCTGGGTTTTTTTCGTGTTTGAATCACGTAGTAATGTGGTAACACACTGAAGCAGTCAATTAAACCTGGTTTCGATCAATATTTTACAGGATTACACCGGTTAGGTCCGGGTTAGGTCCGGGATATACCCGCATCTGGCTCATGATTTTGCCTTCTTCGCATACTTGGTGGCCAGATCCTGGGTTTTTTTCGTGTTTGAATCACGTAGTAATGTGGTAATACACTGAAGCAGTCAATTAAACCTGGTTTCGATCAATATTTTAGAGGATAACACCGGATAGGTCTGGGTTAGGTCTGGGTTATGCCCGCATCTGGCTCATGATTTTGCCTTCTTCGCATACTTGTTGGCCAGATCCTGGGTTTTTTTCGTGTTTGAATCACGTAGTAATGTGGTAACACAATGAAGCAGTCAATTAAACCTGGTTTCGATCAATATTTTAGAGGATAACACCGGTTAGGTCTGGGTTAGGTCTGGGATATGCGCACATCTGGCATATACTTTCGCCTTTTTCGCAAACTTGTTGGCTAGATCCTGGATTTTTTTCGTGATTGAATCACGTAGTAATGTGGTAACACACTGAAGCAGTCAATCAAACCTGGTTTCGATCAATATTTTAGAGGATAACACCGGTTAGGTATGGGTTAGGTCTGGGATATGCGCGCATCTGGCTTATACTTTCGCCTTTTTCGCAAACTTGTTGGCCAGATCCTGGGTTTTTTCCGTGTTTGAATCACGTAGTAATGTGGTACCACACTGAGGCAGTCAATTAAACCTGGTTTCGATCAATATTTTAGAGGATAACACCGGTTAGGTCTGGCTTTGGTCTGGGTTATACCCGCATCTGGCTCATGATTTTGCCTTCTTCGCATACTTGTTGGCCAAATCCTGGGTTTTTTTCGTGTTTGAATCACGTAGTAATGTGGTAATACACTGAAGCAGTCAATTAAACCTGGTTTCGATCAATATTTTAGAGGATAACACCGGTTAGGTCTAGGTTAGGTCTGAGTTATGCCCGCATCTGGCTCATGATTTTGCCTTCTTCGCATACTTGTTGGCCAGATCCTGGGTTTTTTTCGTGTTTGAATCACGTAGTAATGTGGTAACACAATGAAGCAGTCAATTAACCCTGGTTTCGATCCATATTTTGGAGGATAACACCGGTTAGGTCTGGGTTAGGTCTGGGTTATGCCCGCATCTGGCTCATGATTTTGCCTTTTTCGCATACTTATTCGCCAGATCCTGGGTTGTTTTCGTGTTTGAATCACGTAGGAATGTGGTAACACACTGAAGCAGTCAATTAAACCTGATTTCGATCAATATTTCAGAGGATATCACCGGTTAGGTCTGGGTAAGGTCTGGGTTATGCCCGCATCTGGCTCATGATTATGCCTTAATCGCATACTTGTTGGCCAGATCCTGGGGCTTTCCGTGTTTGAATCACGTAGTAATGTGGTAATACACTGAAGCAGTCAATTAAACCTGGTTTCGATAAATTTTTTTGGAGGATAACACCGGTTAGGTCTAGGTTAGGTCTGGGTTATGCCCGCATCTGGCTCATGATTTTGCCTTCTTCGCATACTTGTTGGCCAGATCCTGGGTTTTTCGTGTTTGAATCACGTAGTAATGTGGTAACACAATGAAGCAGTCAATTAACCCTGGTTTCGATCCATATTTTGGAGGATAACACCGGTTAGGTCTGGGTTAGGTCTGGGTTATGCCCGCATCTGGCTCATGATTTTGCCTTCTTCGCATACTTGTTGGCCAGATCCTGGGTTTTTTTCGTGTTTGAATCACGTAGTAATGTGGTAACACACTGAAGGAGTCAATTAAACCTGGTTTCGATCATTATTTTAGAGGATAACACCGGTTAGGTCTGGGTTAGGTCTGGGTTATGCCCGCATCTGGCGCAAGATTTTGCATTCTTCGCATACTTGTTGGCCAGACCCCGGGTTTTTTTCGTGTTTGAATCACGTAGTAATGTGGTAACACCCTGAAGCAGTCAATTAAACCTGGTTTCGATCAATATTTTAGAGGATGACACCGGTTAGGTCTGGGTTAGGTCTGGGATATGCGCGTATCTGGCTTATACTTTCGCCCTTTCGCAAACTTTTTGGCCAGATCCTGGGTTTTTTCCGTGTTTGAATCACGTAGTAATGTGGTACCACACTGAGGCAGTCAATTAAACCTGGTTTCGATCAATATTTCACAGGATAACACCGGTTAGGTCTGTGTTAGGTCCGGGATATGCCCGCATCTGGCTCATGATTTTGCCTTCTTCGCATACTTGTTGGCCAGATCCTGGGTTTTTTTCGTGTTTGAATCACGTAGTAATGTGGTAACACACTGAAGCAGTCAATTAAACCAGGTTTCGGTGAATATTTTAGAGGATAACACCGGATAGGTCTGGGTTAGGTCTGGAATATGCGCGCATCTGGCTTATACTTTCCCCTTTTTCGCAAACTTGTTGGCCAGATCCTGGGGTTTTTCCGTGTTTGAATCACGTAGTAATGTGGTACCACACTGAGGCAGTCAATTAAACCTGGTTTCGATCAATATTTTAGAGGATAACACCGGATAGGTCTGGGTTAGGTCTGGGATATGCGCACATCTGGCATATACTTTCGCCTTTTTCGCAAACTTGTTGGCTAGATCCTGGATTTTTTTCGTGATTGAATCACGTAGTAATGTGGTAACACAATGAAGCAGTCAATTAAACCTGGTTTCGATCAATATTTTGCAGGATAACACCGGTTAGGTCCGGGTTAGGTCCGGGATATACCCGCATCTGGCTCATGATTTTGCCTTCTTCGCATACTTGTTGGCCAGATCCTGGGTTTTTTTCGTGTTTGAATCACGTAGTAATGTGGTAATACACTGAAGCAGTCAATTAAACCTGGTTTCGATCAATATTTTAGAGGATAACACCGGATAGGTCTGGGTTAGGTCTGGGTTATGCCCGCATCTGGCTCATGATTTTGCCTTCTTCGCATACTTGTTGGCCAGATCCTGGGTGTTTTTCGTGTTTGAATCACGTAGTAATGTGGTAACACAATGAAGCAGTCAATTAAACCTGGTTTCGATCAATATTTTAGAGGATAACACCGGTTAGGTCTGGGTTAGGTCTGGGATATGCGCACATCTGGCATATACTTTCGCCTTTTTCGCAAACTTGTTGGCTAGATCCTGGATTTTTTTCGTGATTGAATCACGTAGTAATGTGGTAACACACTGAAGCAGTCAATCAAACCTGGTTTCGATCAATATTTTAGAGGATAACACCGGTTAGGTATGGGTTAGGTCTGGGATATGCGAGCATCTGGCTTATACTTTCGCCTTTTTCGCAAACTTGATGGCCAGATCCTGGGTTTTTTGCGTGTCTGAATCACGTAGTAATGTGGTAGTACACTGAAGCAGTCAATTAAACCTGGTTTCGATCAATATTTTAGAGGATAACACCGGGTAGGTCTAGGTTAGGTCTGGGTTATGCCCGCATCTCGCTCATGATTTTGCCTTCTTCGCATACTTGTTGGCCAGATCCTGGGTTTTTTTCGTGTTTGAATCACGTAGTAATGTGGTAACACAATGAAGCAGTCAATTAACCCTGGTTTCGATCCATATTTTGGAGGATAACACCGGTTAGGTCTGGGTTAGGTCTGGGTTATGCCCGCATCTGGCTCATGATTTTGCCATTTTCGCATACTTATTGGCCAGATCCTGGGTTTTTTTCGTGTTTGAATCACGTAGGAATGTGGTAACACACTGAAGCAGTCAATTAAACCTGATTTCGATCAATATTTCAGAGGATATCACCGGTTAGGTCTGGGTAAGGTCTGGGTTATGCCCGCATCTGGCTCATGATTATGCCTTAATCGCATACTTGTTGGCCAGATCCTGGGGCTTTCCGTGTTTGAATCACGTAGTAATGTGGTAATACACTGAAGCAGTCAATTAAACCTGGTTTCGATAAATTTTTTTGGAGGATAACACCGGTTAGGTCTAGGTTAGGTCTGGGTTATGCCCGCATCTGGCTCATGATTTTGCCTTCTTCGCATACTTGTTGGCCAGATCCTGGGTTTTTTTCGTGTTTGAATCACGTAGTAATGTGGTAACACAATGAAGCAGTCAATTAACCCTGGTTTCGATTCATATTTTGGAGGATAACACCGGTTAGGTCTGGGTTAGGTCTGGGTTATGCCCGCATCTGGCTCATGATTTTGCCTTTTTCGCATACTTATTGGCCAGATCCTGGGTTTTTTTCGTGTTTGAATTACGTAGTAATGTGGTAACACACTGAAGCAGTCAATTAAACCTGATTTTGATCAATATTTTAGAGGATAACACCGGTTAGGTCTGGGTAAGGTCTGGGTTATGCCCGCATCTGGCTCATGATTATGCCTTAATCGCATACTTGTTGGCCAGATCCTGGGTCTTTCCGTGTTTGAATCACGTAGTAATGTGGTAATACACTGAAGCAGTCAATTAAACCTGGTTTCGATCAATATTTTAGAGGATAACACCGGTTAGGTCTGGGTTATGCCCGCATCTGGCTCCTGATTTTGCCTTCTTCGCATACTTGTTGGCCAGATCCTGGGTTTTTTTCGTGTTTGAATCACGTAGTAATGTGGTAACACACTGAAGCAGTCAATTAAACCAGGTTTCGATCAATATTTTAGAGGATAACACCGGTTAGGTCTGGCTTTGGTCTGGGTTATACCCGCATCTGGATCATGATTTTGCCTTCTTCGCATACTTGTTAGCCAGACCCCGGGTTTTTTTCGTGTTTGAATCACGTAGTAATGTGGTAACACCCTGAAGCAGTCAATTAAACCTGGTTTCGATCAATATTTTAGAGGATGACACCGGTTAGGTCTGGGTTAGGTCTGGGATATGCGCGTATCTGGCTTATACTTTCGCCCTTTCGCAAACTTTTTGGCCAGATCCTGGGTTTTTTCCGTGTTTGAATCACGTAGTAATGTGGTACCACACTGAGGCAGTCAATTAAACCTGGTTTCGATCAATATTTCACAGGATAACACCGGTTAGGTCTGTGTTAGGTCCGGGATATGCCCGCATCTGGCTCATGATTTTGCCTTCTTCGCATACTTGTTGGCCAGATCCTGGGTGTTTTTCGTGTTTGAATCACGTAGTAATGTGGTAACACAATGAAGCAGTCAATTAAACCTGGTTTCGATCAATATTTTAGAGGATAACACCGGTTAGGTCTGGGTTAGGTCTGGGATATGCGCACATCTGGCATATATTTTCGCCTTTTTCGCAAACTTGTTGGCTAGATCCTGGATTTTTTTCGTGATTGAATCACGTAGTAATGTGGTAACACACTGAAGCAGTCAATTAAACCTGGTTTCGATCAATATTTTAGAGGATAACACCGGTTAGGTCTAGGTTAGGTCCGGGTTATGCCCGCATCTGGCTCATGATTTTGCCTTCTTCGCATACTTGTTGGCCAGATCCTGGGTTTTTTTCGTGTTTGAATCACGTAGTAATGTGGTAACACAATGAAGCAGTCAATTAACCCTGGTTTCGATCCATATTTTGGAGGATAACACCGGTTAGGTCTGGGTTAGGTCTGGGTTATGCCCGCATCTGGCTCATGATTTTGCCTTTTTCGCATACTTATTGGCCAGATCCTGGGTTTTTTTCGTGTTTGAATCACGTAGGAATGTGGTAACACACTGAAGCAGTCAATTAAACCTGATTTCGATCAATATTTCAGAGGATATCACCGGTTAGGTCTGGGTAAGGTCTGGGTTATGCCCGCATCTGGCTCATGATTATGCCTTAATCGCATACTTGTTGGCCAGATCCTGGGTCTTTCCGTGTTTGAATCACGTAGTAATGTGGTAATACACTGAAGCAGTCAATTAAACCTGGTTTCGATCAATATTTTAGAGGATAACACCGGTTAGGTCTGGGTTAGGTCTGGGATATGCGCGTATCTGGCTTATACTTTCGCCCTTTCGCAAACTTTTTGGCCAGATCCTGGGTTTTTTCCGTGTTTGAATCACGTAGTAATGTGGTACCACACTGAGGCAGTCAATTAAACCTGGTTTCGATCAATATTTCACAGGATAACACCGGTTAGGTCTGTGTTAGGTCCGGGATATGCCCGCATCTGGCTCATGATTTTGCCTTCTTCGCATACTTGTTGGCCAGATCCTGGGTGTTTTTCGTGTTTGAATCACGTAGTAATGTGGTAACACAATGAAGCAGTCAATTAAACCTGGTTTCGATCAATATTTTAGAGGATAACACCGGTTAGGTCTGGGTTAGGTCTGGGATATGCGCACATCTGGCATATACTTTCGCCTTTTTCGCAAACTTGTTGGCTAGATCCTGGATTTTTTTCGTGATTGAATCACGTAGTAATGTGGTAACACACTGAAGCAGTCAATCAAACCTGGTTTCGATCAATATTTTAGAGGATAACACCGGTTAGGTCTGGGTTAGGTCTGGGTTATGCCCGCATCTGGCTCATGATTTTGCCTTTTTCGCATACTTATTGGCCAGATCCTGGGTTTTTTTCGTGTTTGAATCACGTAGTAATGTGGTAACACACTGAAGCAGTCAATTAAACCTGATTTTGATCAATATTTCAGAGGATAACACCGGTTAGGTCTGGGTAAGGTCTGGGTTATGCCCGCATCTGGCTCATGATTATGCCTTAATCGCATACTTGTTGGCCAGATCCTGGGTCTTTCCGTGTTTGAATCACGTAGTAATGTGGTAATACACTGAAGCAGTCAATTAAACCTGGTTTCGATCAATATTTTAGAGGATAACACCGGTTAGGTCTGGGTTATGCCCGCATCTGGCTCCTGATTTTGCCATCTTCGCATACTTGTTGGCCAGATCCTGGGTTTTTTTCGTGTTTGAATCACGTAGTAATGTGGTAACACACTGAAGCAGTCAATTAAACCAGGTTTCGATCAATATTTTAGAGGATAACACCGGTTAGGTCTGGCTTTGGTCTGGGTTATACCCGCATCTGGCTCATGATTTTGCCTTCTTCGCATACTTGTTGGCCAGATCCTGGGTTTTTTCCGTGTTTGAATCACGTAGTAATGTGGTAATACACTGAAGCAGTCAATTAAACCTGGTTTCGATCAATATTTTAGAGGATAACACCGGTTAGGTCTAGGTTAGGTCTGGGTTATGCCCGCATCTGACTCATGATTTTGCCTTCTTCGCATACTTGTTGGCCAGATCCTCGGTTTTTTTCGTGTTTGAATCACGTAGTAATGTGGTAACACAATGAAGCAGTCAATTAACCCTGGTTTCGATCCATATTTTGGAGGATAACACCGGTTAGGTCTGGGTTAGGTCTGGGTTATGCCCGCATCTGGCTCATGATTTTGCCTTTTTCGCATTCTTATTGGCCAGATCCTGGGTTTCTTTCGTGTTTGAATCACGTAGGAATGTGGCAACACACTGAAGCAGTCAATTAAACCTGATTTCGATCAATATTTCAGAGGATATCACCGGTTAGGTCTGGGTAAGGTCTGGGTTATGCCCGCATCTGGCTCATGATTATGCCTTAATCGCATACTTGTTGGCCAGATCCTGGGGCTTTCCGTGTTTGAATCACGTAGTAATGTGGTAATACACTGAAGCAGTCAATTAAACCTGGTTTCGATAAATTTTTTTGGAGGATAACACCGGTTAGGTCTAGGTTAGGTCTGGGTTATGCCCGCATCTGGCTCATGATTTTGCCTTCTTCGCATACTTGTTGGCCAGATCCTGGGTTTTTTTCGTGTTTGAATCACGTAGTAATGTGGTAACACAATGAAGCAGTCAATTAACCCTGGTTTCGATCCATATTTTGGAGGATAACACCGGTTAGGTCTGGGTTAGGTCTGGGTTATGCCCGCATCTGGCTCATGATTTTGCCTTCTTCGCATACTTGTTGGCCAGATCCTCGGATTTTTTCGTGTTTGAATCACGTAGAAATGTGGTAACACACTGAAGCAGTCAATTAAACCAGGTTTCGATCAATATTTTAGAGGATAACACCGGTTAGGTCTGGGTTAGGTCTGGGATATGCGCGCATCTGACTTATACTTTCGCCTTTTTCGCAAAGTTGTTGGCCAGATCCTGGGTTTTTTCCGTGTTTGAATCACGTAGTAATGTGGTACCACTCTGAGGCAGTCAATTAAACCTGGTTTCGATCAATATTTCACAGGATGACACCGGTTAGGTCTGGGTTAGGTCTGGGATATGCGCGTATCTGGCTTATACTTTCGCCCTTTCGCAAACTTTTTGGCCAGATCCTGGGTTTTTTCCGTGTTTGAATCACGTGGTAATGTGGTACCACACTGAGGCAGTCAATTAAACCTGGTTTCGATCAATATTTCACAGGATAACACCGGTTAGGTCTGTGTTAGGTCCGGGATATGCCCGCATCTGGCTCATGATTTTGCCTTCTTCGCATACTTGATGGCCAGATCCTGGGTTTTTTTCGTGTTTGAATCACGTAGTAATGTGGTAACACACTGAAGCAGTCAATTAAACCTGGTTTCGATCAATATTTTAGAGGATAACACCGGTTAGGTCTGGGTTAGGTCTGGGTTATGCCCGCATCTGGCTCATGATTTTGCCTTCTTCGCATACTTGTTGGCCAGATCCTGGGTTTTTTTCGTGTTTGAATCACGTAGTAATGTGGTAACACACTGAAGCAGTCACTTAAACCAGGTTTCGATGAATATTTTAGAGGATAACACCGGATAGGTCTGGGTTAGGTCTGGGATATGCGCGCATCTGGCTTATACTTTCCCCTTTTTCGCAAACTTGTTGGCCAGATCCTGGGTTTTTTCCGTGTTTGAATCACGTAGTAATGTGGTACCACACTGAGGCAGTCAATTAAACCTGGTTTCGATCAATATTTTAGAGGATAACACCGGTTATGTCTGCGTTAAGTCTGGGTTATGCCCGCATCTGACTTATACTTTCGCCTTTTTCGCAAAGTTGTTGGCCAGATCCTGGGTTTTTTCCGTGTTTGAATCACGTAGTAATGTGGTACCACACTGAGGCAGTCAATTAAACCTGGTTTCGATCAATATTTCACAGGATGACACCGGTTAGGTCTGGGTTAGGTCTGGGATATGCGCGTATCTGGCTTATACTTTCGCCCTTTCGCAAACTTTTTGGCCAGATCCTGGGTTTTTTCCGTGTTTGAATCACGTAGTAATGTGGTACCACACTGAGGCAGTCAATTAAACCTGGTTTCGATCAATATTTCACAGGATAACACCGGTTAGGTCTGTGTTAGGTCCGGGATATGCCCGCATCTGGCTCATGATTTTGCCTTCTTCGCATACTTGATGGCCAGATCCTGGGTTTTTTTCGTGTTTGAATCACGTAGTAATGTGGTAACACACTGAAGCAGTCAATTAAACCTGGTTTCGATCAATATTTTAGAGGATAACACCGGTTAGGTCTGGGTTAGGTCTGGGTTATGCCCGCATCTGGCTCATGATTTTGCCTTCTTCGCATACTTGTTGGCCAGATCCTGGGTTTTTTTCGTGTTTGAATCACGTAGTAATGTGGTAACACACTGAAGCAGTCACTTAAACCAGGTTTCGATGAATATTTTAGAGGATAACACCGGATAGGTCTGGGTTAGGTCTGGGATATGCGCGCATCTGGCTTATACTTTCCCCTTTTTCGCAAACTTGTTGGCCAGATCCTGGGTTTTTTCCGTGTTTGAATCACGTAGTAATGTGGTACCACACTGAGGCAGTCAATTAAACCTGGTTTCGATCAATATTTTAGAGGATAACACCGGTTATGTCTGCGTTAAGTCTGGGTTATGCCCGCATCTGGCTCATGATTTTGCCTTCTTCGCATACTTGTTGGCCAGATCCTGGGTTTTTTTCGTGTTTGAATCACGTAGTAATGTGGTAACACACTGAAGCAGTCACTTAAACCTGGTTTCGATCAATATTTTACAGGATAACACCGGTTAGGTCCGGGTTAGGTCCGGGATATACCCGCATCTGGCTCATGATTTTGCCTTCTTCGCATACTTGGTGGCCAGATCCTGGGTTTTTTTCGTGTTTGAATCACGTAGTAATGTGGTAATACACTGAAGCAGTCAATTAAACCTGGTTTCGATCAATATTTTAGAGGATAACACCGGATAGGTCTGGGTTAGGTCTGGGTTATGCCCGCATCTGGCTCATGATTTTGCCTTCTTCGCATACTTGTTGGCCAGATCCTGGGTTTTTTTCGTGTTTGAATCACGTAGTAATGTGGTAACACAATGAAGCAGTCAATTAAACCTGGTTTCGATCAATATTTTAGAGGATAACACCGGTTAGGTCTGGGTTAGGTCTGGGATATGCGCACATCTGGCATATACTTTCGCCTTTTTCGCAAACTTGTTGGCTAGATCCTGGATTTTTTTCGTGATTGAATCACGTAGTAATGTGGTAACACACTGAAGCAGTCAATCAAACCTGGTTTCGATCAATATTTTAGAGGATAACACCGGTTAGGTATGGGTTAGGTCTGGGATATGCGCGCATCTGGCTTATACTTTCGCCTTTTTCGCAAACTTGTTGGCCAGATCCTGGGTTTTTTCCGTGTTTGAATCACGTAGTAATGTGGTACCACACTGAGGCAGTCAATTAAACCTGGTTTCGATCAATATTTTAGAGGATAACACCGGTTAGGTCTGGGTTAGGTCTGGGTTATGCCCGCATCTGGCTCATGATTTTGCCTTCTTCGCATACTTGTTGGCCAGATCCTGGGTATTTTCCGTGTTTGAAACACGTAGTAATGTGGTAACACAATGAAGCAGTCAATTAAACCTGGTTTCGATCAATATTTTAGAGGATAACACCGGTTAGGTATGGGTTAGGTCTGGGATATGCGCGCATCTGGCTTATACTTTCGCCTTTTTCGCAAACTTGTTGGCCAGATCCTGGGTTTTTTCCGTGTTTGAATCACGTAGTAATGTGGTAATACACTGAAGCAATCAATTAAACCTGGTTTCGATCAATATTTTAGAGGATAACACCGGTTAGGTCTAGGTTAGGTCTGGGTTATGCCCGCATCTGGCTCATGATTTTGCCTTCTTCGCATACTTGTTGGCCAGATCCTGGGTTTTTTTCGTGTGTGAATCACGTAGTAATGTGGTAACACAATGAAGCAGGCAATTAACCCTGGTTTCGATCCATATTTTGGAGGATAACACCGGTTAGGTCTGGGTTAGGTCTGGGTTATGCCCGCATCTGGCTCATGATTTTGCCTTTTTCGCATACTTATTGGCCAGATCCTGGGTTTTTTTCGTGTTTGAATCACGTAGGAATGTGGTAACACACTGAAGCAGTCAATTAAACCAGGTTTCGATCAATATTTTAGAGGATAACACCGGTTAGGTCTGGCTTTGGTCTGGGTTATACCCGCATCTGGCTCATGATTATGCCTTAATCGCATACTTGTTGGCCAGATCCTGGGGCTTTCCGTGTTTGAATCACGTAGTAATGTGGTAATACACTGAAGCAGTCAATTAAACCTGGTTTCGATAAATTTTTTTGGAGGATAACACCGGTTAGGTCTAGGTTAGGTCTGGGTTATGCCCGCATCTGGCTCATGATTTTGCCTTCTTCGCATACTTGTTGGCCAGATCCTGGGTTTTTTTCGGGTTTGAATAATGCAGTAATGTGGTACCACACTGAAGCAGTCAATTAAACCTGGTTTCGATCAATATTTTAGAGGATAGCACCGGTTAGGTCTGGGTTTCGTCTGGGTTATGCCCGCATCTGGCTCATGATTTTGCCTTCTTCGCATACTTGTTGGCCAGATCCTGGGTTTTTTTCGTGTTTGAATCACGTAGTAATGTGGTAACACAATGAAGCAGGCAATTAACCCTGGTTTCGATCCATATTTTGGAGGATAACACCGGTTAGGTCTGGGTTAGGTCTGGGTTATGCCCGCATCTGGCTCATGATTTTGCCTTTTTCGCATACTTATTGGCCAGATCCTGGGTTTTTTTCGTGTTTGAATCACGTAGGAATGTGGTAACACACTGAAGCAGTCAATTAAACCTGATTTCGATCAATATTTCAGAGGATAACACCGGTTAGGTCTGGGTAAGGTCTGGGTTATGCCCGCATCTGGCTCATGATTATGCCTTAATCGCATACTTGTTGGCCAGATCCTGGGGCTTTCTGTGTTTGAATCACGTAGTAATGTGGTAATACACTGAAGCAGTCAATTAAACCTGGTTTCGATAAATTTTTTTGGAGGATAACACCGGTTAGGTCTAGGTTAGGTCTGGGTTATGCCCGCATCTGGCTCATGATTTTGCCTTCTTCGCATACTTGTTGGCCAGATCCTGGGTTTTTTTCGTGTTTGAATCACGTAGTAATGTGGTAACACACTGAAGCAGTCAATTAAACCAGGTTTCGATCAATATTTTAGAGGATAACACCGGTTAGGTCTGGCTTTGGTCTGGGTTATACCCGCATCTGGCTCATGATTTTGCCTTCTTCGCATACTTGGTGGCCAGATCCTGGGTTTTTTTCGGGTTTGAATAACGCAGTAATGTGGTACCACACTGAAGCAGTCAATTAAACCTGGTTTCGATCAATATTTTAGAGGATAGCACCGGTTAGGTCTGGGTTTCGTCTGGGTTATGCCCGCATCTGGCACATGTTTTTGCCTTCTTCGCATACTTGTTGGCCAGATCCTGGGTTTTTTTCGGGTTTGAATAACGCAGTAATGTGGTACCACACTGAAGCAGTCAATTAAACCTGGTTTCGATCAATATTTTAGAGGATAGCACCGGTTAGGTCTGGGTTTCGTCTGGGTTATGCCCGCATCTGGCTCCTGATTATGCCTTCTTCGCATACTTGTTGGCCAGATCCTGGGTTTTTTTCGTGTTTGAATCACGTAGTAATGTGGTAACACACTGAAGCAGTCAATTAAACCTGGTTTCGATCAATATTTCAGAGGATAACACCGGTTAGGTCTGGGTTAGGTCTGGGTTATGCCCGCATCTGGCTCATGATTTTGCCTTCATCGCATACTTGTTGGCCAGATCCTGGGTTTTTTCCGTGTTTGAATCACGTAGTAATGTGGTAACACACTGAAGCAGTCAATTAAACCTGGTTTCGATCAATATTTCAGAGGATAACACCGGTTAGGTCTGGGTTAGGTCTGGGTTATGCCCGCATCTGGCTCATGATTTTGCCTTCATCGCATACTTGTTGGCCAGATCCTGGGTTTTTTCCGTGTTTGAATCACGTAGTAATGTTATACCACACTGAGGCAGTGAATTAAACCTGGATTCGGGCAGTATTTTAGAGGATAACACCGGTTAGGTCTGGGTTAGGTCTGGGTTATGCCCGCATCTGGCTCATGATTTTGCCTTCTTCGCATACTTGTTGGCCAGATCCTCGGATTTTTTCGTGTTTGAATCACGTAGAAATGTGGTAACACACTGAAGCAGTCAATTAAACCAGGTTTCGATCAATATTTTAGAGGATAACACCGGTTAGGTCTGGGTTAGGTCTGGGATATGCACGCATCTGACTTATACTTTCGCCTTTTTCGCAAACTTGTTGGCCAGATCCTGGGTTTTTTCCGTGTTTGAATCACGTAGTAATGTGGTAACACACTGAAGCAGTCAATTAAACCTGGTTTCGATCAATATTTTACAGGATAACACCGGTTAGGTCCGGGTTAGGTCCGGGATATACCCGCATCTGGCTCATGATTTTGCCTTCTTCGCATACTTGTTGGCCAGATCCTGGGTTTTTTTCGTGTTTGAATCACGTAGTAATGTGGTAACACACTGAAGGAGTCAATTTAACCTGGTTTCGATCATTATTTTAGAGGATAACACCGGTTAGGTCTGGGTTAGGTCTGGGTTATGCCCGCATCTGGCTCAAGATTTTGCATTCTTCGCATACTTGTTGGCCAGATCCCGGGTTTTTTTCGTGTTTGAATCACGTAGTAATGTGGTAACACACTGAAGCAGTCAATTAAACCTGGTTTCGATCAATATTTTAGAGGATGACACCGGTTAGGTCTGGGTTAGGTCTGGGATATGCGCGTATCTGGCTTATACTTTCGCACTTTCGCAAACTTTTTGGCCAGATCCTGGGTTTTTTCCGTGTTTGAATCACGTAGTAATGTGGTACCACACTGAGGCAGTCAATTAAACCTGGTTTCGATCAATATTTCACAGGATAACACCGATTAGGTCTGTGTTAGGTCCGGGATATGCCCGCATCTGGCTCATGATTTTGCCTTCTTCGCATACTTGTTGGCCAGATCCTGGGTTTTTTTCGTGTTTGAATCACGTAGTAATGTGGTAATACACTGAAGCAGTCAATTAAACCTGGTTTCGATCAATATTTTAGAGGATAACACCGGTTAGGTCTGGGTTATGCCCGCATCTGGCTCCTGATTTTGCCTTCTTCGCATACTTGTTGGCCAGATCCTGGGTTTTTTTCGTGTTTGAATCACGTAGTAATGTGGTAACACACTGAAGCAGTCAATTAAACCAGGTTTCGATGAATATTTTAGAGGATAACACCGGATAGGTCTGGGTTAGGTCTGGGATATGCGCGCATCTGGCTTATACTTTCCCCTTTTTCGCAAACTTGTTGGCCAGATCCTGGGTTTTTTCCGTGTTTGAATCACGTAGTAATGTGGTACCACACTGAGGCAGTCAATTAAACCTGGTTTCGATCAATATTTTAGAGGATAACACCGGTTAGGTCTGCGTTAAGTCTGGGTTATGCCCGCATCTGGCTCATGATTTTGCCTTCTTCGCATACTTGTTGGCCAGATCCTGGGTTTTTTTCGTGTTTGAATCACGTAGTAATGTGGTAACACACTGAAGCAGTCAATTAAACCTGGTTTCGATCAATATTTTACAGGATAACACCGGTTAGGTCCGGGTTAGGTCCGGGATATACCCGCATCTGGCTCATGATTTTGCCTTCTTCGCATACTTGGTGGCCAGATCCTGGGTTTTTTTCGTGTTTGAATCACGTAGTAATGTGGTAATACACTGAAGCAGTCAATTAAACCTGGTTTCGATCAATATTTTAGAGGATAACACCGGATAGGTCTGGGTTAGGTCTGGGTTATGCCCGCATCTGGCTCATGATTTTGCCTTCTTCGCATACTTGTTGGCCAGATCCTGGGTTTTTTTCGTGTTTGAATCACGTAGTAATGTGGTAACACAATGAAGCAGTCAATTAAACCTGGTTTCGATCAATATTTTAGAGGATAACACCGGTTAGGTCTGGGTTAGGTCTGGGATATGCGCACATCTGGCATATACTTTCGCCTTTTTCGCAAACTTGTTGGCTAGATCCTGGATTTTTTTCGTGATTGAATCACGTAGTAATGTGGTAACACACTGAAGCAGTCAATCAAACCTGGTTTCGATCAATATTTTAGAGGATAACACCGGTTAGGTATGGGTTAGGTCTGGGATATGCGCGCATCTGGCTTATACTTTCGCCTTTTTCGCAAACTTGTTGGCCAGATCCTGGGTTTTTTCCGTGTTTGAATCACGTAGTAATGTGGTACCACACTGAGGCAGTCAATTAAACCTGGTTTCGATCAATATTTTAGAGGATAACACCGGTTAGGTCTGGGTTAGGTCTGGGTTATGCCCGCATCTGGCTCATGATTTTGCCTTCTTCGCATACTTGTTGGCCAGATCCTGGGTATTTTCCGTGTTTGAAACACGTAGTAATGTGGTAACACAATGAAGCAGTCAATTAAACCTGGTTTCGATCAATATTTTAGAGGATAACACCGGTTAGGTATGGGTTAGGTCTGGGATATGCGCGCATCTGGCTTATACTTTCGCCTTTTTCGCAAACTTGTTGGCCAGATCCTGGGTTTTTTCCGTGTTTGAATCACGTAGTAATGTGGTAATACACTGAAGCAATCAATTAAACCTGGTTTCGATCAATATTTTAGAGGATAACACCGGTTAGGTCTAGGTTAGGTCTGGGTTATGCCCGCATCTGGCTCATGATTTTGCCTTCTTCGCATACTTGTTGGCCAGATCCTGGGTTTTTTTCGTGTTTGAATCACGTAGTAATGTGGTAACACAATGAAGCAGGCAATTAACCCTGGTTTCGATCCATATTTTGGAGGATAACACCGGTTAGGTCTGGGTAAGGTCTGGGTTATGCCCGCATCTGGCTCATGATTATGCCTTAATCGCATACTTGTTGGCCAGATCCTGGGTCTTTCCGTGTTTGAATCACGTAGTAATGTGGTAATACACTGAAGCAGTCAATTAAACCTGGTTTCAATCAATATTTTAGAGGATAACACCGGTTCGGTCTGGGTTATGCCCGCATCTGGCTCCTGATTTTGCCTTCTTCGCATACTTGTTGGCCAGATCCTGGGTTTTTTTCGTGTTTGAATCACGTAGTAATGTGGTAACACACTGAAGCAGTCAATTAAACCAGGTTTCGATCAATATTTTAGAGGATAACACCGGTTAGGTCTGGCTTTGGTCTGGGTTATACCCGCATCTGGCTCATGATTTTGCCTTCTTCGCATACTTGTTGGCCAGATCCTGGGTTTTTTTCGTGTTTGAATCACGTAGTAATGTGGTAACACAATGAAGCAGTCAATTAACCCTGGTTTCGATCCATATTTTGGAGGATAACACCGGTTAGGTCTGGGTTAGGTCTGGGTTATGCCCGCATCTGGCTCATGATTTTGCCTTTTTCGCATACTTATTCGCCAGATCCTGGGTTGTTTTCGTGTTTGAATCACGTAGGAATGTGGTAACACACTGAAGCAGTCAATTAAACCTGATTTCGATCAATATTTCAGAGGATATCACCGGTTAGGTCTGGGTAAGGTCTGGGTTATGCCCGCATCTGGCTCATGATTATGCCTTAATCGCATACTTGTTGGCCAGATCCTGGGGCTTTCCGTGTTTGAATCACGTAGTAATGTGGTAATACACTGAAGCAGTCAATTAAACCTGGTTTCGATAAATTTTTTTGGAGGATAACACCGGTTAGGTCTAGGTTAGGTCTGGGTTATGCCCGCATCTGGCTCATGATTTTGCCTTCTTCGCATACTTGTTGGCCAGATCCTGGGTTTTTCGTGTTTGAATCACGTAGTAATGTGGTAACACAATGAAGCAGTCAATTAACCCTGGTTTCGATCCATATTTTGGAGGATAACACCGGTTAGGTCTGGGTTAGGTCTGGGTTATGCCCGCATCTGGCTCATGATTTTGCCTTCTTCGCATACTTGTTGGCCAGATCCTGGGTTTTTTTCGTGTTTGAATCACGTAGTAATGTGGTAACACACTGAAGGAGTCAATTAAACCTGGTTTCGATCATTATTTTAGAGGATAACACCAGTTAGGTCTGGGTTAGGTCTGGGATATGCGCGCATCTGGCTTATACTTTCGCCCTTTCGCAAACTTTTTGGCCAGATCCTGGGTTTTTTCCGCGTTTGAATCACGTAGTAATGTGGTACCACACTGAGGCAGTCAATTAAACCTGGTTTCGATCAATATTTCACAGGATAACACCGGTTAGGTCTGTGTTAGGTCCGGGATATGCCCGCATCTGGCTCATGATTTTGCCTTCTTCGCATACTTGTTGGCCAGATCCTGGGTTTTTTTCGTGTTTGAATCACGTAGTAATGTGGTAACACACTGAAGCAGTCAATTAAACCAGGTTTCGGTGAATATTTTAGAGGATAACACCGGATAGGTCTGGGTTAGGTCTGGGATATGCGCGCATCTGGCTTATAGTATCCCCTTTTTCGCAAACTTGTTGGCCAGATCCTGGGTTTTTTCCGTGTTTGAATCACGTAGTAATGTGGTACCACACTGAGGCAGTCAATTAAACCTGGTTTCGATCAATATTTTAGAGGATAACACCGGTTAGGTCTGGGTTAGGTCTGGGTTATGCCCGCATCTGGCTCATGATTTTGCCTTCTTCGCATACTTGTTGGCCAGATCCTGGGTTTTTTTCGTGTTTGAATCACGTAGTAATGTGGTAACACACTGAAGCAGTCAATTAAACCTGGTTTCGATCAATATTTTGCAGGATAACACCGGTTAGGTCCGGGTTAGGTCCGGGATATACCCGCATCTGGCCCATGATTTTGCCTTCTTCGCATACTTGTTGGCCAGATCCTGGGTTTTTTTCGTGTTTGAATCACGTAGTAATGTGGTAATACACTGAAGCAGTCAATTAAACCTGGTTTCGATCAATATTTTAGAGGATAACACCGGATAGGTCTGGGTTAGGTCTGGGTTATGCCCGCATCTGGCTCATGATTTTGCCTTCTTCGCATACTTGTTGGCCAGATCCTGGGTGTTTTTCGTGTTTGAATCACGTAGTAATGTGGTAACACAATGAAGCAGTCAATTAAACCTGGTTTCGATCAATATTTTAGAGGATAACACCGGTTAGGTCTGGGTTAGGTCTGGGATATGCGCACATCTGGCATATACTTTCGCCTTTTTCGCAAACTTGTTGGCTAGATCCTGGATTTTTTTCGTGATTGAATCACGTAGTAATGTGGTAACACACTGAAGCAGTCAATCAAACCTGGTTTCGATCAATATTTTAGAGGATAACACCGGTTAGGTCTGGGTTAGGTCTGGGATATGCGCGCATCTGGCTTATACTTTCCCCTTTTTCGCAAACTTGTTGGCCAGATCCTGGGTTTTTTCCGTGTTTGAATCACGTAGTAATGTGGTACCACACTGAGGCAGTCAATTAAACCTGGTTTCGATCAATATTTTAGAGGATAACACCGGTTAGGTCTGGGTTAGGTCTGGGTTATGCCCGCATCTGGCTCATGATTTTGCCTTCTTCGCATACTTGTTGGCCAGATCCTGGGTTTTTTCCGTGTTTGAATCACGTAGTAATGTGGTACCACACTGAAGCAGTCAATTAAACCTGGTTTCGATCAATATTTTAGAGGATAACACCGGTTAGGTCTAGGTTAGGTCTGGGTTATGCCCGCATCTCGCTCATGATTTTGCCTTCTTCGCATACTTGTTGGCCAGATCCTGGGTTTTTTTCGTGTTTGAATCACGTAGTAATGTGGTAACACAATGAAGCAGTCAATTAACCCTGGTTTCGATCCATATTTTGGAGGATAACACCGGTTAGGTCTGGGTTAGGTCTGGGTTATGCCCGCATCTGGCTCATGATTTTGCCTTCTTCGCATACTTGTTGGCCAGATCCTGGGTTTTTTTCGTGTTTGAATCACGTAGTAATGTGGTAACACAATGAAGCAGTCAATTAACCCTGGTTTCGATCCATATTTTGGAGGATAACACCGGTTAGGTCTGGGTTAGGTCTGGGTTATGCCCGCATCTGGCTCATGATTTTGCCTTTTTCGCATACTTATTGGCCAGATCCTGGGTTTTTTTCGTGTTTGAATCACGTAGGAATGTGGTAACACACTGAAGCAGTCAATTAAACCTGATTTCGATCAATATTTCAGAGGATATCACCGGTTAGGTCTGGGTAAGGTCTGGGTTATGCCCGCATCTGGCTCATGATTATGCCTTAATCGCATACTTGTTGGCCAGATCCTGGGGCTTTCCGTGTTTGAATCACGTAGTAATGTGGTAATACACTGAAGCAGTCAATTAAACCTGGTTTCGATAAATTTTTTTGGAGGATAACACCGGTTAGGTCTAGGTTAGGTCTGGGTTATGCCCGCATCTGGCTCATGATTTTGCCTTCTTCGCATACTTGTTGGCCAGATCCTGGGTTTTTTTCGTGTTTGAATCACGTAGTAATGTGGTAACACAATGAAGCAGTCAACTAACCCTGGTTTCGATCCATATTTTGGAGGATAACACCGGTTAGGTCTGGGTTAGGTCTGGGTTATGCCCGCATCTGGCTCATGATTTTGCCTTTTTCGCATACTTATTGGCCAGATCCTGGGTTTTTTTCGTGTTTGAATCACGTAGTAATGTGGTAACACACTGAAGCAGTCAATTAAACCTGATTTTGATCAATATTTCAGAGGATAACACCGGTTAGGTCTGGGTAAGGTCTGGGTTATGCCCGCATCTGGCTCATGATTATGCCTTAATCGCATACTTGTTGGCCAGATCCTGGGTCTTTCCGTGTTTGAATCACGTAGTAATGTGGTAATACACTGAAGCAGTCAATTAAACCTGGTTTCGATCAATATTTTAGAGGATAACACCGGTTAGGTCCGGGTTATGCCCGCATCTGGCTCCTGATTTTGCCTTCTTCGCATACTTGTTGGCCAGATCCTGGGTTTTTTTCGTGTTTGAATCACGTAGTAATGTGGTAACACACTGAAGCAGTCAATTAAACCAGGTTTCGATCAATATTTTAGAGGATAACACCGGTTAGGTCTGGCTTTGGTCTGGGTTATACCCGCATCTGGCTCATGATTTTGCCTTCTTCGCATACTTGTTGGCCAGACCCCGGGTTTTTTTCGTGTTTGAATCACGTAGTAATGTGGTAACACCCTGAAGCAGTCAATTAAACCTGGTTTCGATCAATATTTTAGAGGATGACACCGGTTAGGTCTGGGTTAGGTCTGGGATATGCGCGTATCTGGCTTATACTTTCGCCCTTTCGCAAACTTTTTGGCCAGATCCTGGGTTTTTTCCGTGTTTGAATCACGTAGTAATGTGGTACCACACTGAGGCAGTCAATTAAACCTGGTTTCGATCAATATTTCACAGGATAACACCGGTTAGGTCTGTGTTAGGTCCGGGATATGCCCGCATCTGGCTCATGATTTTGCCTTCTTCGCATACTTGTTGGCCAGATCCTGGGTGTTTTTCGTGTTTGAATCACGTAGTAATGTGGTAACACAATGAAGCAGTCAATTAAACCTGGTTTCGATCAATATTTTAGAGGATAACACCGGTTAGGTCTGGGTTAGGTCTGGGATATGCGCACATCTGGCATATACTTTCGCCTTTTTCGCAAACTTGTTGGCTAGATCCTGGATTTTTTTCGTGATTGAATCACGTAGTAATGTGGTAACACACTGAAGCAGTCAATCAAACCTGGTTTCGATCAATATTTTAGAGGATAACACCGGTTAGGTATGGGTTAGGTCTGGGATATGCGCGCATCTGGCTTATACTTTCGCCTATTTCGCAAACTTGTTGGCCAGATCCTGGGTTTTTTCCGTGTTTGAATCACGTAGTAATGTGGTAGTACACTGAAGCAGTCAATTAAACCTGGTTTCGATCAATATTTTAGAGGATAACACCGGTTAGGTCTAGGTTAGGTCCGGGTTATGCCCGCATCTGGCTCATGATTTTGCCTTCTTCGCATACTTGTTGGCCAGATCCTGGGTTTTTTTCGTGTTTGAATCACGTAGTAATGTGGTAACACAATGAAGCAGTCAATTAACCCTGGTTTCGATCCATATTTTGGAGGATAACACCGGTTAGGTCTGGGTTAGGTCTGGGTTATGCCCGCATCTGGCTCATGATTTTGCCTTTTTCGCATACTTATTGGCCAGATCCTGGGTTTTTTTCGTGTTTGAATCACGTAGGAATGTGGTAACACACTGAAGCAGTCAATTAAACCTGGTTTCGATAAATTTTTTTGGAGGATAACACCGGTTAGGTCTAGGTTAGGTCTGGGTTATGCCCGCATCTGGCTCATGATTTTGCCTTCTTCGCATACTTGTTGGCCAGATCCTGGGTTTTTTTCGTGTTTGAATCACGTAGTAATGTGGTAACACAATAAAGCAGTCAATTAACCCTGGTTTCGATCCATATTTTGGAGGATAACACCGGTTAGGTCTGGGTTAGGTCTGGGTTATGCCCGCATCTGGCTCATGATTTTGCCTTTTTCGCATACTTATTGGCCAGATCCTGGGTTTTTTTCGTGTTTGAATCACGTAGTAATGTGGTAACACACTGAAGCAGTCAATTAAACCTGATTTTGATCAATATTTCAGAGGATAACACCGGTTAGGTCTGGGTAAGGTCTGGGTTATGCCCGCATCTGGCTCATGATTATGCCTTAATCGCATACTTGTTGGCCAGATCCTGGGTCTTTCCGTGTTTAAGTCACGTAGTAATGTGGTAATACACTGAAGCAGTCAATTAAACCTGGTTTCGATCAATATTTTAGAGGATAACACCGGTTAGGTCTGGGTTATGCCCGCATCTGGCACCTGATTTTGCCTTCTTCGCATACTTGTTGGCCAGATCCTGGGTTTTTTTCGTGTTTGAATCACGTAGTAATGTGGTAACACACTGAAGCAGTCAATTAAACCAGGTTTCGATCAATATTTTAGAGGATAACACCGGTTAGGTCTGGCTTTGGTCTGGGTTATACCCGCATCTGGCTCATGATTTTGCCTTCTTCGCATACTTGTTGGCCAGACCCTGGGTTTTTTTCGTGTTTGAATCACGTAGTAATGTGGTAACACCCTGAAGCAGTCAATTAAACCTGGTTTCGATCAATATTTTAGAGGATGACACCGGTTAGGTCTGGGTTAGGTCTGGGATATGCGCGTATCTGGCTTATACTTTCGCCCTTTCGCAAACTTTTTGGCCAGATCCTGGGTTTTTTCCGTGTTTGAATCACGTAGTAATGTGGTACCACACTGAGGCAGTCAATTAAACCTGGTTTCGATCAATATTTCACAGGATAACACCGGTTAGGTCTGTGTTAGGTCCGGGATATGCCCGCATCTGGCTCATGATTTTGCCTTCTTCGCATACTTGTTGGCCAGATCCTGGGTGTTTTTCGTGTTTGAATCACGTAGTAATGTGGTAACACAATGAAGCAGTCAATTAAACCTGGTTTCGATCAATATTTTAGAGGATAACACCGGTTAGGTCTGGGTTAGGTCTGGGATATGCGCACATCTGGCATATACTTTCGCCTTTTTCGCAAACTTGTTGGCTAGATCCTGGATTTTTTTCGTGATTGAATCACGTAGTAATGTGGTAACACACTGAAGCAGTCAATCAAACCTGGTTTCGATCAATATTTTAGAGGATAACACCGGTTAGGTATGGGTTAGGTCTGGGATATGCGCGCATCTGGCTTATACTTTCGCCTTTTTCGCAAACTTGTTGGCCAGATCCTGGGTTTTTTCCGTGTTTGAATCACGTAGTAATGTGGTAGTACACTGAAGCAGTCAATTAAACCTGGTTTCGATCAATATTTTAGAGGATAACACCGGTTAGGTCTAGGTTAGGTCCGGGTTATGCCCGCATCTGGCTCATGATTTTGCCTTCTTCGGATACTTGTTGGCCAGATCCTGGGTTTTTTTCGTGTTTGAATCACGTAGTAATGTGGTAACACAATGAAGCAGTCAATTAACCCTGGTTCCGATCCATATTTAGGAGGATAACACCGGTTAGGTCTGGGTTAGGTCTGGGTTATGCCCGCATCTGGCTCATGATTTTGCCTTTTTCGCATACTTATTGGCCAGATCCTGGGTTTTTTTCGTGTTTGAATCACGTAGGAATGTGGTAACACACTGAAGCAGTCAATTAAACCTGATTTCGATCAATATTTCAGAGGATATCACCGGTTAGGTCTGGGTAAGGTCTGGGTTATGCCCGCATCTGGCTCATGATTATGCCTTAATCGCATACTTGTTGGCCAGATCCTGGGGCTTTCCGTGTTTGAATCACGTAGTAATGTGGTATTACACTGAAGCAGTCAATTAAACCTGGTTTCGATCAATATTTTAGAGGATAACACCGGTTAGGTCTGGGTTATGCCCGCATCTGGCTCCTGATTTTGCCTTCTTCGCATACTTGTTGGCCAGATCCTGGGTTTTTTTCGTGTTTGAATCACGTAGTAATGTGGTAACACACTGAAGCAGTCAATTAAACCAGGTTTCGATCAATATTTTAGAGGATAACACCGGTTAGGTCTGGCTTTGGTCTGGGTTATACCCGCATCTGGCTCATGATTTTGCCTTCTTCGCATACTTGTTGGCCAGACCCCGGGTTTTTTTCGTGTTTGAATCACGTAGTAATGTGGTAACACCCTGAAGCAGTCAATTAAACCTGGTTTCGATCAATATTTTAGAGGATGACACCGGTTAGGTCTGGGTTAGGTCTGGGATATGCGCGTATCTGGCTTATACTTTCGCCCTTTCGCAAACTTTTTGGCCAGATCCTGGGTTTTTTCCGTGTTTGAATCACGTAGTAATGTGGTACCACACTGAGGCAGTCAATTAAACCTGGTTTCGATCAATATTTCACAGGATAACACCGGTTAGGTCTGTGTTAGGTCCGGGATATGCCCGCATCTGGCTCATGATTTTGCCTTCTTCGCATACTTGTTGGCCAGATCCTGTGTGTTTTTCGTGTTTGAATCACGTAGTAATGTGGTAACACAATGAAGCAGTCAATTAAACCTGGTTTCGATCAATATTTTAGAGGATAACACCGGTTAGGTCTGGGTTAGGTCTGGGATATGCGCACATCTGGCATATACTTTCGCCTTTTTCGCAAACTTGTTGGCTAGATCCTGGATTTTTTTCGTGATTGAATCACGTAGTAATGTGGTAACACACTGGAGCAGTCAATCAAACCTGGTTTCGATCAATATTTTAGAGGATAACACCGGTTAGGTATGGGTTAGGTCTGGGATATGCGCGCATCTGGCTTATACTTTCGCCTTTTTCGCAAACTTGTTGGCCAGATCCTGGGTTTTTTCCGTGTTTGAATCACGTAGTAATGTGGTAGTACACTGAAGCAGTCAACTAAACCTGGTTTCGATCAATATTTTAGAGGATAACACCGGTTAGGTCTAGGTTAGGTCCGGGTTATGCCCGCATCTGGCTCATGATTTTGCCTTCTTCGCATACTTGTTGGCCAGATCCTGGGTTTTTTTCGTGTTTGAATCACGTAGTAATGTGGTAACACAATGAAGCAGTCAATTAACCCTGGTTTCGATCCATATTTTGGAGGATAACACCGGTTAGGTCTGGGTTAGGTCTGGGTTATGCCCGCATCTGGCTCATGATTTTGCCTTTTTCGCATACTTATTGGCCAGATCCTGGGTTTTTTTCGTGTTTGAATCACGTAGGAATGTGGTAACACACTGAAGCAGTCAATTAAACCTGATTTCGATCAATATTTCAGAGGATATCACCGGTTAGGTCTGGGTAAGGTCTGGGTTATGCCCGCATCTGGCTCATGATTATGCCTTAATCGCATACTTGTTGGCCAGATCCTGGGGCTTTCCGTGTTTGAATCACGTAGTAATGTGGTAATACACTGAAGCAGTCAATTAAACCTGGTTTCGATAAATTTTTTTGGAGGATAACACCGGTTAGGTCTAGGTTAGGTCTGGGTTATGCCCGCATCTGGCTCATGATTTTGCCTTCTTCGCATACTTGTTGGCCAGATCCTGGGTTTTTTTCGTGTTTGAATCACGTAGTAATGTGGTAACACAATGAAGCAGTCAATTAACCCTGGTTTCGATCAATATTTTAGAGGATAACACCGGTTAGGTCTGGGTTATGCCCCCATCTGGCTCATGATTTTGCCTTCTTCGCATACTTGTTGGCCAGATCCTGGGTTTTTTTCGTGTTTGAATCACGTAGTAATGTGGTAACACAATGAAGCAGTCAGTTAACCCTGGTTTCGATCCATATTTTGGAGGATAACACCGGTTAGGTCTGGGTTAGGTCTGGGTTATGCCCGCATCTGGCTCATGATTTTGCCTTTTTCGCATACTTATTGGCCAGATCCTGGGTTTTTTTCGTGTTTGAATCACGTAGTAATGTGGTAACACACTGAAGCAGTCAATTAAACCTGATTTTGATCAATATTTCAGAGGATAACACCGGTTAGGTCTGGGTAAGGTCTGGGTTATGCCCGCATCTGGCTCATGATTATGCCTTAATCGCATACTTGTTGGCCAGATCCTGGGTCTTTCCGTGTTTGAATCACGTAGTAATGTGGTAATACACTGAAGCAGTCAATTAAACCTGGTTTCGATCAATATTTTAGAGGATAACACCGGTTAGGTCTGGGTTATGCCCGCATCTGGCTCCTGATTTTGCCATCTTCGCATACTTGTTGGCCAGATCCTGGGTTTTTTTCGTGTTTGAATCACGTAGTAATGTGGTAACACACTGAAGCAGTCAATTAAACCAGGTTTCGATCAATATTTTAGAGGATAACACCGGTTAGGTCTAGGTTAGGTCTGGGTTATGCCCGCATCTGGCTCATGATTTTGCCTTCTTCGCATACTTGTTGGCCAGATCCTGGGTTTTTTTCGTGTTTGAATCACGTAGTAATGTGGTAACACAATGAAGCAGTCAATTAACCCTGGTTTCGATCCATATTTTGGAGGATAACACCGGTTAGGTCTGGGTTAGGTCTGGGTTATGCCCGCATCTGGCTCATGACTTTGCCTTTTTCGCATATTTATTCGCCAGATCCTGGGTTGTTTTCGTGTTTGAATCACGTAGGAATGTGGTAACACACTGAAGCAGGCAATTAAACCTGATTTCGATCAATATTTCAGAGGATATCACGGGTTAGGTCTGGGTAAGGTCTGGGTTATGCCCGCATCTGGCTCATGATTATGCCTTAATCGCATACTTGTTGGCCAGATCCTGGGGCTTTCCGTGTTTGAATCACGTAGTAATGTGGTAATACACTGAAGCAGTCAATTAAACCTGGTTTCGATAAATTTTTTTGGAGGATAACACCGGTTAGGTCTAGGTTAGGTCTGGGTTATGCCCGCATCTGGCTCATGATTTTGCCTTCTTCGCATACTTGTTGGCCAGATCCTGGGTTTTTCGTGTTTGCATCACGTAGTAATGTGGTAACACAATGAAGCAGTCAATTAACCCTGGTTTCGATCCATATTTTGGAGGATAACACCGGTTAGGTCTGGGTTAGGTCTGGGTTATGCCCGCATCTGGCTCATGATTTTGCCTTCTTCGCATACTTGTTGGCCAGATCCTGGGTTTTTTTCGTGTTTGAATCACGTAGTAATGTGGTAACACACTGAAGGAGTCAATTAAACCTGGTTTCGATCATTATTTTAGAGGATAACACCGGTTAGGTCTGGGTTAGGTCTGTGTTATGCCCGCATCTGGCTCAAGATTTTGCATTCTTCGCATACTTGTTGGCCAGACCCCGGGTTTTTTTCGTGTTTGAATCACGTAGTAATGTGTTAACACCCTGAAGCAGTCAATTAAACCTGGTTTCGATCAATATTTTAGAGGATGACACCGGTTAGGTCTGGGTTAGGTCTGGGATATGCGCGTATCTGGCTTATACTTTCGCCCTTTCGCAAACTTTTTGGCCAGATCCTGGGTTTTTTCCGTGTTTGAATCACGTAGTAATGTGGTACCACACTGAGGCAGTCAATTAAACCTGGTTTCGATCAATATTTCACAGGATAACACCGGTTAGGTCTGTGTTAGGTCCGGGATATGCCCGCATCTGGCTCATGATTTTGCCTTCTTCGCATACTTGTTGGCCAGATCCTGGGTTTTTTTCGTGTTTGAATCACGTAGTAATGTGGTAACACACTGAAGCAGTCAATTAAACCAGGTTTCGGTGAATATTTTAGAGGATAACACCGGATAGGTCTGGGTTAGGTCTGGGATATGCGCGCATCTGGCTTATACTTTCCCCTTTTTCGCAAACTTGTTGGCCAGATCCTGGGTTTTTTCCGTGTTTGAATCACGTAGTAATGTGGTACCACACTGAGGCAGTCAATTAAACCTGGTTTCGATCAATATTTTAGAGGATAACACCGGTTAGGTCTGGGTTAGGTCTGGGTTATGCCCGCATCTGGCTCATGATTTTGCCTTCTTCGCATACTTGTTGGCCAGATCCTGGGTTTTTTTCGTGTTTGAATCACGTAGGAATGTGGTAACACACTGAAGCAGTCAATTAAACCTGGTTTCGATCAATATTTTGCAGGATAACACCGGTTAGGTCCGGGTTAGGTCCGGGATATACCCGCATCTGGCTCATGATTTTGCCTTCTTCGCATACTTGTTGGCCAGATCCTGGGTTTTTTTCGTGTTTGAATCACGTAGTAATGTGGTAATACACTGAAGCAGTCAATTAAACCTGGTTTCGATCAATATTTTAGAGGATAACACCGGATAGGTCTGGGTTAGGTCTGGGTTATGCCCGCATCTGGCTCATGATTTTGCCTTCTTCGCATACTTGTTAGCCAGATCCTGGGTGTTTTTCGTGTTTGAATCACGTAGTAATGTGGTAACACAATGAAGCAGTCAATTAAACCTGGTTTCGATCAATATTTTATAGGATAACACCGGTTAGGTCTGGGTTAGGTCTGGGATATGCGCACATCTGGCATATACTTTCGCCTTTTTCGCAAACTTGTTGGCTAGATCCTGGATTTTTTTCGTGATTGAATCACGTAGTAATGTGGTAACACACTGAAGCAGTCAATCAAACCTGGTTTCGATCAATATTTTAGAGGATAACACCGGTTAGGTATGGGTTAGGTCTGGGATATGCGCGCATCTGGCTTATACTTTCGCCTTTTTCGCAAACTTGTTGGCCAGATCCTGGGTTTTTTCCGTGTTTGAATCACGTAGTAATGTGGTAGTACACTGAAGCAGTCAATTAAACCTGGTTTCGATCAATATTTTAGAGGATAACACCGGTTAGGTCTAGGTTAGGTCTGGGTTATGCCCGCATCTGGCTCATGATTTTGCCTTCTTCGCATACTTGTTGGCCAGATCCTGGGTTTTTTTCGTGTTTGAATCACGTAGTAATGTGGTAACACAATGAAGCAGTCAATTAACCCTGGTTTCGATCCATATTTTGGAGGATAACACCGGTTAGGTCTGGGTTAGGTCTGGGTTATGCCCGCATCTGGCTCATGATTTTGCCTTTTTCGCATACTTATTGGCCAGATCCTGGGTTTTTTTCGTGTTTGAATCACGTAGGAATGTGGTAACACACTGAAGCAGTCAATTAAACCTGATTTCGATCAATATTTCAGAGGATATCACCGGTTAGGTCTGGGTAAGGTCTGGGTTATGCCCGCATCTGGCTCATGATTATGCCTTAATCGCATACTTGTTGGCCAGATCCTGGGGCTTTCCGTGTTTGAATCACGTAGTAATGTGGTAATACACTGAAGCAGTCAATTAAACCTGGTTTCGATAAATTTTTTTGGAGGATAACACCGGTTAGGTCTAGGTTAGGTCTGGGTAATGCCCGCATCTGGCTCATGATTTTGCCTTCTTCGCATACTTGTTGGCCAGATCCTGGGTTTTTTTCGTGTTTGAATCACGTAGTAATGTGGTAACACAATGAAGCAGTCAATTAACCCTGGTTTCGATCAATATTTTAGAGGATAACACCGGTTAGGTCTGGGTTAGGTCTGGGTTATGCCCGCATCTGGCTCATGATTTTGCCTTCTTCGCATACTTGTTGGCCAGATCCTGGGTTTTTTTCGTGTTTGAATCACGTAGTAATGTGGTAACACAATGAAGCAGTCAATTAACCCTGGTTTCGATCAATATTTTAGAGGATAACACCGGTTAGGTCTGGGTTAGGTCTGGGTTATGCCCGCATCTGGCTCATGATTTTGCCTTCTTCGCATACTTATTGGCCAGATCCTGGGTTTTTTTCGTGTTTGAATCACGTAGTAATGTGGTAACACACTGAAGCAGTCAATTAAACCTGATTTTGATCAATATTTCAGAGGATAACACCGGTTAGGTCTGGGTAAGGTCTGGGTTATGCCCGCATCTGGCTCATGATTATGCCTTAATCGCATACTTGTTGGCCAGATCCTGGGTCTTTCCGTGTTTGAATCACGTAGTAATGTGGTAATACACTGAAGCAGTCAATTAAACCTGGTTTCGATCAATATTTTAGAGGATAACACCGGTTAGGTCTGGGTTATGCCCGCATCTGGCTCCTGATTTTGCCTTCTTCGCATACTTGTTGGCCAGATCCTGGGTTTTTTTCGTGTTTGAATCACGTAGTAATGTGGTAACACACTGAAGCAGTCAATTAAACCAGGTTTCGATCAATATTTTAGAGGATAACACCGGTTAGGTCTGGCTTTGGTCTGGTTTATACCCGCATCTGGCTCATGATTTTGCCTTCTTCGCATACTTGTTGGCCAGATCCTGGGTTTTTTTCGTGTTTGAATCACGTAGTAATGTGGTAACACACTGAAGCAGTCAATTAAACCAGGTTTCGATCAATATTTTAGAGGATAACACCGGTTAGGTCTGGCTTTGGTCTGGTTTATACCCGCATCTGGCTCATGATTTTGCCTTCTTCGCATACTTGTTGGCCAGATCCTGGGTGTTTTTCGTGTTTGAATCACGTAGTAATGTGGTAACACAATGAAGCAGTCAATTAAACCTGGTTTCGATCAATATTTTAGAGGATAACACCGGTTAGGTCTGGGTTAGGTCTGGGATATGCGCACATCTGGCATATACTTTCGCCTTTTTCGCAAACTTGTTGGCTAGATCCTGGATTTTTTTCGTGTTTGAATCACGTAGTAATGTGGTAACACACTGAAGCAGTCAATCAAACCTGGTTTCGATCAATATTTTAGAGGATAACACCGGTTAGGTATGGGTTAGGTCTGGGATATGCGCGCATCTGGCTTATACTTTCGCCTTTTTCGCAAACTTGTTGGCCAGATCCTGGGTTTTTTCCGTGTTTGAATCACGTAGTAATGTGGTAGTACACTGAAGCAGTCAATTAAACCTGGTTTCGATCAATATTTTAGAGGATAACACCGGTTAGGTCTAGGTTAGGTCTGGGTTATGCCCGCATCTGGCTCATGATTTTGCCTTCTTCGCATACTTGTTGGCCAGATCCTGGGTTTTTTTCGTGTTTGAATCACGTAGTAATGTGGTAACACAATGAAGCAGTCAATTAACCCTGGTTTCGATCCATATTTTGGAGGATAACACCGGTTAGGTCTGGGTTAGGTCTGGGTTATGCCCGCATCTGGCTCATGATTTTGCCTTTTTCGCATACTTATTGGCCAGATCCTGGGTTTTTTTCGTGTTTGAATCACGTAGGAATGTGGTAACACACTGAAGCAGTCAATTAAACCTGATTTCGATCAATATTTCAGAGGATATCACCGGTTAGGTCTGGGTAAGGTCTGGGTTATGCCCGCATCTGGCTCATGATTATGCCTTAATCGCATACTTGTTTGCCAGATCCTGGGGCTTTCCGTGTTTGAATCACGTAGTAATGTGGTAATACACTGAAGCAGTCAATTAAACCTGGTTTCGATAAATTTTATTGGAGGATAACACCGGTTAGGTCTAGGTTAGGTCTGGGTTATGCCCGCATCTGGCTCATGATTTTGCCTTCTTCGCATACTTGTTGGCCAGATCCTGGGTTTTTTTCGTGTTTGAATCACGTAGTAATGTGGTAACACAATGAAGCAGTCAATTAACCCTGGTTTCGATCAATATTTTAGAGGATAACACCGGTTAGGTCTGTGTTAGGTCAGGGTTATGCCCGCATCTGGCTCATGATTTTGCCTTCTTCGCATACTTGTTGGCCAGATCCTGGGTTTTTTTCGTGTTTTTGAATCACGTAGTAATGTGGTAACACAATGAAGCAGTCAATTAACCCTGGTTTCGATCCATATTTTGGAGGATAACACCGGTTAGGTCTGGGTTAGGTCTGGGTTATGCCCGCATCTGGCTCATGATTTTGCCTTTTTCGCATACTTATTGGCCAGATCCTGGGTTTTTTTCGTGTTTGAATCACGTAGTAATGTGGTAACACACTGAAGCAGTCAATTAAACCTGATTTTGATCAATATTTCAGAGGATAACACCGGTTAGGTCTGGGTAAGGTCTGGGTTATGCCCGCATCTGGCTCATGATTATGCCTTAATCGCATACTTGTTGGCCAGATCCTGGGTCTTTCCGTGTTTGAATCACGTAGTAATGTGGTAATACACTGAAGCAGTCAATTAAACCTGGTTTCGATAAATTTTATTGGAGGATAACACCGGTTAGGTGTGGGTTATGCCCGCATCTGGCTCCTGATTTTGCCTTCTTCGCATACTTGTTGGCCAGATCCTGGGTTTTTTTCGTGTTTGAATCACGTAGTAATGTGGTAACACACTGAAGCAGTCAATTAAACCAGGTTTCGATCAATATTTTAGAGGATAACACCGGTTAGGTCTGGCTTTGGTCTGGGTTATACCCGCATCTGGCTCATGATTTTGCCTTCTTCGCATACTTGTTGGCCAGATCCTGGGTTTTTTTCGTGTTTGAATCACGTAGTAATGTGGTAGTACACTGAAGCAGTCAATTAAACCTGGTTTCGATCAATATTTTAGAGGATAACACCGGTTAGGTCTAGGTTAGGTCTGGGTTATGCCCGCATCTGGCTCATGATTTTGCCTTCTTCGCATACTTGTTGGCCAGATCCTGGGTTTTTTTCGTGTTTGAATCACGTAGTAATGTGGTAACACAATGAAGCAGTCAATTAACCCTGGTTTCGATCCATATTTTGGAGGATAACACCGGTTAGGTCTGGGTTAGGTCTGGGTTATGCCCGCATCTGGCTCATGATTTTGCCTTTTTCGCATACTTATTCGCCAGATCCTGTGTTGTTTTCGTGTTTGAATCACGTAGGAATGTGGTAACACACTGAAGCAGTCAATTAAACCTGATTTCGATCAATATTTCAGAGGATATCACCGGTTAGGTCTGGGTAAGGTCTGGGTTATGCCCGCATCTGGCTCATGATTATGCCTTAATCGCATACTTGTTGGCCAGATCCTGGGGCTTTCCGTGTTTGAATCACGTAGTAATGTGGTAATACACTGAAGCAGTCAATTAAACCTGGTTTCGATAAATTTTTTTGGAGGATAACACCGGTTAGGTCTAGGTTAGGTCTGAGTTATGCCCGCATCTGGCTCATGATTTTGCCTTCTTCGCATACTTGTTGGCCAGATCCTGGGTTTTTCGTGTTTGAATCACGTAGTAATGTGGTAACACAATGAAGCAGTCAATTAACCCTGGTTTCGATCCATATTTTGGAGGATAACACCGGTTAGGTCTGGGTTAGGTCTGGGTTATGCCCGCATCTGGCTCATGATTTTGCCTTCTTCGCATACTTGTTGGCCAGATCCTGGGTTTTTTTCGTGTTTGAATCACGTAGTAATGTGGTAACACACTGAAGGAGTCAATTAAACCTGGTTTCGATCATTATTTTAGAGGATAACACCGGTTAGGTCTGGGTTAGGTCTGGGTTATGCCCGCATCTGGCTCAAGATATTGCATTCTTCGCATACTTGTTGGCCAGACCCCGGGTTTTTTTCGTGTTTGAATCACGTAGTAATGTGGTAACACACTGAAGCAGTCAATTAAACCTGGTTTCGATCAATATGTTAGAGGATGACACCGTTTAGGTCTGGGTTAGGTCTGGGATATGCGCGTATCTGGCTTATACTTTCGCCCTTTCGCAAACTTTTTGGCCAGATCCTGGGTTTTTTCCGTGTTTGAATCACGTAGTAATGTGGTACCACACTGAGGCAGTCAATTAAACCTGGTTTCGATCAATATTTCACAGGATAACACCGGTTAGGTCTGTGTTAGGTCCGGGATATGCCCGCATCTGGCTCATGATTTTGCCTTCTTCGCATACTTGTTGGCCAGATCCTGGGTTTTTTTCGTGTTTGAATCACGTAGTAATGTGGTAACACACTGAAGCAGTCAATTAAACCAGGTTTCGGTGAATATTTTAGAGGATAACACCGGATAGGTCTGGGTTAGGTCTGGGATATGCGCGCATCTGGCTTATACTTTCCCCTTTTTCGCAAACTTGTTGGCCAGATCCTGGGTTTTTTTCGTGTTTGAATCACGTAGTAATGTGGTAATACACTGAAGCAGTCAATTAAACCTGGTTTCGATCAATATTTTGCAGGATAACACCGGTTAGGTCCGGGTTAGGTCCGGGATATACCCGCATCTGGCTCATGATTTTGCCTTCTTCGCATACTTGTTGGCCAGATCCTGGGTTTTTTCGTGTTTGAATCACGTAGTAATGTGGTAACACACTGAAGCAGTCAATTAAACCTGGTTTCGATCAATATTTTGCAGGATAACACCGGTTAGGTCCGGGTTAGGTCCGGGATATACCCGCATCTGGCTCATGATTTTGCCGTCTTCGCATACTTGTTGGCCAGATCCTGGGTTTTTTTCGTGTTTGAATCACGTAGTAATGTGGTAATACACTGAAGCAGTCAATTAAACCTGGTTTCGATCAATATTTTAGAGGATAACACCGGATAGGTCTGGGTTAGGTCTGGGTTATGCCCGCATCTGGCTCATGATTTTGCCTTCTTCGCATACTTGTTGGCCAGATCCTGGGTGTTTTTCGTGTTTGAATCACGTAGTAATGTGGTAACACAATGAAGCAGTCAATTAAACCTGGTTTCGATCAATATTTTAGAGGATAACACCGGTTAGGTCTGGGTTAGGTCTGGGATATGCGCACATCTGGCATATACTTTCGCATTTTTCGCAAACTTGTTGGCTAGATCCTGGATTTTTTTCGTGATTGAATCACGTAGTAATGTGGTAACACACTGAAGCAGTCAATCAAACCTGGTTTCGATCAATATTTTAGAGGATAACTCCGGTTAGGTATGGGTTAGGTCTGGGATATGCGCGCATCTGGCTTATACTTTCGCCTTTTTCGCAAACTTGTTGGCCAGATCCTGGGTTTTTTCCGTGTTTGAATCACGTAGTAACGTGGTAGTACACTGAAGCAGTCAATTAAACCTGGTTTCGATCAATATTTTAGAGGATAACACCGGTTAGGTCTAGGTTAGGTCTGGGTTATGCCCGCATCTGGCTCATGATTTTGCCTTCTTCGCATACTTGTTGGCCAGATCCTGGGTTTTTTTCGTGTTTGAATCACGTAGTAATGTGGTAACACAATGAAGCAGTCAATTAACCCTGGTTTCGATCCATATTTTGGAGGATAACACCGGTTAGGTCTGGGTTAGGTCTGGGTTATGCCCGCATCTGGCTCATGATTTTGCCTTTTTCGCATACTTATTGGCCAGATCCTGGGTTTTTTTCGTGTTTGAATCACGTAGGAATGTGGTAACACACTGAAGCAGTCAATTAAACCTGATTTCGATCAATATTTCAGAGGATATCACCGGTTAGGTCTGGGTAAGGTCTGGGTTATGCCCGCATCTGGCTCATGATTATGCCTTAATCGCATACTTGTTGGCCAGATCCTGGGGCTTTCCGTGTTTGAATCACGTAGTAATGTGGTAATACACTGAAGCAGTCAATTAAACCTGGTTTCGATAAATTTTTTTGGAGGATAACACCGGTTAGGTCTAGGTTAGGTCTGGGTTATGCCCGCATCTGGCTCATGATTTTGCCTTCTTCGCATACTTGTTGGCCAGATCCTGGGTTTTTTTCGTGTTTGAATCACGTAGTAATGTGGTAACACAATGAAGCAGTCAATTAACCCTGGTTTCGATCCATATTTTGGAGGATAACACCGGTTAGGTCTGGGTTAGGTCTGGGTTATGCCCGCATCTGGCTCATGATTTTGCCTTTTTCGCATACTTATTGGCCAGATCCTGGGTTTTTTTCGTGTTTGAATCACGTAGTAATGTGGTAACACACTGAAGCAGTCAATTAAACCTGATTTCGATCAATATTTTAGAGGATAACACCGGTTAGGTCTGGGTTAGGTCTGGGTTATGCCCGCATCTGGCTCCTGATTTTGCCTTCTTCGCAAACTTGTTGGCCAGATCCTGGGTTTTTTTCGTGTTTGAATCACGTAGTAATGTGGTAACACACTGAAGCAGTCAATTAAACCAGGTTTCGATCAATATTTTAGAGTATAACACCGGTTAGGTCTGGCTTTGGTCTGGGTTATACCCGCATCTGGCTCATGATTTTGCCTTCTTCGCATACTTGTTGGCCAGATCCTGGGTTTTTTTCGTGTTTGAATGACGTAGTAATGTGGTAATACACTGAAGCAGTCAATTAAACCTGGTTTCGATCAATATTTTAGAGGATAACACCGGTTAGGTCTAGGTTAGGTCTGGGTTATGCCCGCATCTGGCTCATGATTTTGCCTTCTTCGCATACTTGTTGGCCAGATCCTGGGTTTTTCGTGTTTGAATCACGTAGTAATGTGGTAACACAATGAAGCAGTCAATTAACCCTGGTTTCGATCCATATTTTGGAGGATAACACCGGTTAGGTCTGGGTTAGGTCTGGGTTATGCCCGCATCTGGCTCATGATTTTGCCTTTTTCGCATACTTATTGGCCAGATCCTGGGTTTTTTTCGTGCTTGAATCACGTAGTAATGTGATAACACACTGAAGCAGTCAATTAAACCAGGTTGCGATCAATATTTTAGAGGATAACACCGGTAAGGTCTGGCTTTGGTCTGGGTTATACCCGCATCTGGCTCATGATTTTGCCTTCTTCGCATACTTGTTGGCCAGATCCTGGGTTTTTTTCGGGTTTGAATAACGCAGTAATGTGGTACCACACTGAAGCAGTCAATTAAACCTGGTTTCGATCAATATTTTAGAGGATAGCACCGGTTAGGTCTGGGTTTCGTCTGGGTTATGCCCGCATCTGGCTCATGTTTTTGCCTTCTTCGCATACTTGTTGGCCAGATCCTGGGTTTTTTTCGTGTTTGAATCACGTAGTAATGTGGTAATACACTGAAGCAGTCAATTAAACCTGGTTTCGATCAATATTTCAGAGGATAACACCGGTTAGGTCTGGGTTAGGTCCGGGAAATGCCCGCATCTGGCTCATGATTTTGCCCTCTTCGCATACTTGTTGGCCAGATCCTGGGTTTTTTTCGTGTTTGAATCACGTAGTAATGTGGTAACACACTGAAGGAGTCAATTAAACCTGGTTTCGATCAATATTTTAGAGGATAACACCGGTTAGGTCTGGGTTATGCCCGCATCTGGCTCATGATTTTGCCTTCTTCGCATACTTGTTGGCCAGATCCTGGTTTTTTTTCGTGTTTGAATCACGTAGTAATGTGGTAACACACTGAAGCAGTCAATTAAACCTGGTTTCGATCAATATTTTAGAGGATAACACCGGTTAGGTCTGGGTTATGCCCGCATCTGGCTCCTGGTTTTGCCTTCTTCGCATACTTGTTGGCCAGATCCTGGGTTTTTTTCGTGTTTGAATCACGTAGTAATGTGGTAACACACTGAAGCAGTCAATTAACCCTGGTTTCGATCAATATTTTAGAGGATAACACCGGTTAGGTCTGGGTTAGGTCTGGGTTATGCCCGCATCTGGCTCATGATTTTGCCTTCTTCGCATACTTGTTGGCCAGATCCTGGGTTTTTTTCGTGTTTGAATCACGTAGTAATGTGGTAACACAATGAAGCAGTCAATTAACCCTGGTTTCGATCCATATTTTGGAGGATAACACCGGTTAGGTCTGGGTTAGGTCTGGGTTATGCCCGCATCTGGCTCATGATTTTGCCTTTTTCGCATACTTATTCGCCAGATCCTGTGTTGTTTTCGTGTTTGAATCACGTAGGAATGTGGTAACACACTGAAGCAGTCAATTAAACCTGATTTCGATCAATATTTCAGAGGATATCACCGGTTAGGTCTGGGTAAGGTCTGGGTTATGCCCGCATCTGGCTCATGATTATGCCTTAATCGCATACTTGTTGGCCAGATCCTGGGGCTTTCCGTGTTTGAATCACGTAGTAATGTGGTAATACACTGAAGCAGTCAATTAAACCTGGTTTCGATAAATTTTTTTGGAGGATAACACCGGTTAGGTCTAGGTTAGGTCTGAGTTATGCCCGCATCTGGCTCATGATTTTGCCTTCTTCGCATACTTGTTGGCCAGATCCTGGGTTTTTCGTGTTTGAATCACGTAGTAATGTGGTAACACAATGAAGCAGTCAATTAACCCTGGTTTCGATCCATATTTTGGAGGATAACACCGGTTAGGTCTAGGTTAGGTCTGGGTTATGCCCGCATCTGGCTCATGATTTTGCCTTCTTCGCATACTTGTTGGCCAGATCCTGGGTTTTTTTCGTGTTTGAATCACGTAGTAATGTGGTAACACACTGAAGGAGTCAATTAAACCTGGTTTCGATCATTATTTTAGAGGATAACACCGGTTAGGTCTGGGTTAGGTCTGGGTTATGCCCGCATCTGGCTCAAGATTTTGCATTCTTCGCATACTTGTTGGCCAGACCCCGGGTTTTTTTCGTGTTTGAATCACGTAGTAATGTGGTAACACACTGAAGCAGTCAATTAAACCTGGTTTCGATCAATATTTTAGAGGATGACACCGGTTAGGTCTGGGTTAGGTCTGGGATATGCGCGTATCTGGCTTATACTTTCGCCCTTTCGCAAACTTTTTGGCCAGATCCTGGGTTTTTTCCGTGTTTGAATCACGTAGTAATGTGGTACCACACTGAGGCAGTCAATTAAACCTGGTTTCGATCAATATTTCACAGGATAACACCGGTTAGGTCTGTGTTAGGTCCGGGATATGCCCGCATCTGGCTCATGATTTTGCCTTCTTCGCATACTTGTTGGCCAGATCCTGGGTTTTTTTCGTGTTTGAATCACGTAGTAATGTGGTAACACACTGAAGCAGTCAATTAAACCAGGTTTCGGTGAATATTTTAGAGGATAACACCGGATAGGTCTGGGTTAGGTCTGGGATATGCGCGCATCTGGCTTATACTTTCCCCTTTTTCGCAAACTTGTTGGCCAGATCCTGGGTTTTTTCCGTGTTTGAATCACGTAGTAATGTGGTACCACACTGAGGCAGTCAATTAAACCTGGTTTCGATCAATATTTTAGAGGATAACACCGGTTAGGTCTGGGTTAGGTCTGGGTTATGCCCGCATCTGGCTCATGATTTTGCCTTCTTCGCATACTTGTTGGCCAGATCCTGGGTTTTTTCGTGTTTGAATCACGTAGTAATGTGGTAACACACTGAAGCAGTCAATTAAACCTGGTTTCGATCAATATTTTGCAGGATAACACCGGTTAGGTCCGGGTTAGGTCCGGGATATACCCGCATCTGGCTCATGATTTTGCCTTCTTCGCATACTTGTTGGCCAGATCCTGGGTTTTTTTCGTGTTTGAATCACGTAGTAATGTGGTAATACACTGAAGCAGTCAATTAAACCTGGTTTCGATCAATATTTTAGAGGATAACACCGGATAGGTCTGGGTTAGGTCTGGGTTATGCCCGCATCTGGCTCATGATTTTGCCTTCTTCGCATACTTGTTGGCCAGATCCTGGGTGTTTTTCGTGTTTGAATCACGTAGTAATGTGGTAACACAATGAAGCAGACAATTAAACCTGGTTTCGATCAATATTTTAGAGGATAACACCGGTTAGGTCTGGGTTAGGTCTGGGATATGCGCACATCTGGCATATACTTTCGCCTTTTTCGCAAACTTGTTGGCTAGATCCTGGATTTTTTTCGTGATTGAATCACGTAGTAATGTGGTAACACACTGAAGCAGTCAATCAAACCTGGTTTCGATCAATATTTTAGAGGATAACACCGGTTAGGTATGGGATAGGTCTGGGATATGCGCGCATCTGGCTTATACTTTCGCCTTTTTCGCAAACTTGTTGGCCAGATCCTGGGTTTTTTCCGTGTTTGAATCACGTAGTAATGTGGTAACACAATGAAGCAGTCAATTAACCCTGGTTTCGATCCATATTTTGGAGGATAACACCGGTTAGGTCTGGGTTAGGTCTGGGTTATGCCCGCATCTGGCTCATGATTTTGCCTTTTTCGCATACTTATTGGCCAGATCCTGGGTTTTTTTCGTGTTTGAATCACGTAGGAATGTGGTAACACACTGAAGCAGTCAATTAAACCTGATTTCGATCAATATTTCAGAGGATATCACCGGTTAGGTCTGGGTAAGGTCTGGGTTATGCCCGCATCTGGCTCATGATTATGCCTTAATCGCATACTTGTTGGACAGATCCTGGGGCTTTCCGTGTTTGAATCACGTAGTAATGTGGTAATACACTGAAGCAGTCAATTAAACCTGGTTTCGATAAATTTTTTTGGAGGATAACACCGGTTAGGTCTAGGTTAGGTCTGGGTTATGCCCGCATCTGGCTCATGATTTTGCCTTCTTCGCATACTTGTTGGCCAGATCCTGGGTTTTTTTCGTGTTTGAATCACGTAGTAATGTGGTAACACAATGAAGCAGTCAATTAACCCTGGTTTCGATCCATATTTTGGAGGATAACACCGGTTAGGTCTGGGTTAGGTCTGGGTTATGCCCGCATCTGGCTCATGATTTTGCCTTTTTCGCATACTTATTGGCCAGATCCTGGGTTTTTTTCGTGTTTGAATCACGTAGTAATGTGGTAACACACTGAAGCAGTCAATTAAACCTGATTTCGATCAATATTTTAGAGGATAACACCGGTTAGGTCTGGGTTAGGTCTGGGTTATGCCCGCATCTGGCTCCTGATTTTGCCTTCTTCGCAAACTTGTTGGCCAGATCCTGGGTTTTTTTCGTGTTTGAATCACGTAGTAATGTGGTAACACACTGAAGCAGTCAATTAAACCAGGTTTCGATCAATATTTTAGAGGATAACACCGGTTAGGTCTGGCTTTGGTCTGGGTTATACCCGCATCTGGCTCATGATTTTGCCTTCTTCGCATACTTGTTGGCCAGATCCTGGGTTTTTTTCGTGTTTGAATGACGTAGTAATGTGGTAATACACTGAAGCAGTCAATTAAACCTGGTTTCGATCAATATTTTAGAGGATAACACCGGTTAGGTCTAGGTTAGGTCTGGGTTATGCCCGCATCTGGCTCATGATTTTGCCTTCTTCGCATACTTGTTGGCCAGATCCTGGGTTTTTCGTGTTTGAATCACGTAGTAATGTGGTAATACACTGAAGCAGTCAATTAAACCTGGTTTCGATCAATATTTTAGAGGATAACACCGGTTAGGTCTGGGTTAGGTCTGGGTTATGCCCGCATCTGGCTCCTGATTTTGCCTTCTTCGCAAACTTGTTGGCCAGATCCTGGGTTTTTTTCGTGTTTGAATCACGTAGTAATGTGGTAACACACTGAAGCAGTCAATTAAACCAGGTTTCGATCAATATTTTAGAGGATAACACCGGTTAGGTCTGGCTTTGGTCTGGGTTATACCCGCATCTGGCTCATGATTTTGCCTTCTTCGCATACTTGTTGGCCAGATCCTGGGTTTTTTTCGTGTTTGAATGACGTAGTAATGTTGTAATACACTGAAGCAGTCAATTAAACCTGGTTTCGATCAATATTTTAGAGGATAACACCGGTTAGGTCTAGGTTAGGTCTGGGTTATGCCCGCATCTGGCTCATGATTTTGCCTTCTTCGCATACTTGTTGGCCAGATCCTGGGTTTTTCGTGTTTGAATCACGTAGTAATGTGGTAACACAGTGAAGCAGTCAATTAACCCTGGTTTCGATCCATATTTTGGAGGATAACACCGGTTAGGTCTGGGTTAGGTCTGGGTTATGCCCGCATCTGGCTCATGATTTTGCCTTTTTCGCATACTTATTGGCCAGATCCTGGGTTTTTTTCGTGCTTGAATCACGTAGTAATGTGGTAACACACTGAAGCAGTCAATTAAACCAGGTTGCGATCAATATTTTAGAGGATAACACCGGTAAGGTCTGGCTTTGGTCAGGGTTATACCCGCATCTGGCTCATGATTTTGCCTTCTTCGCATACTTGTTGGCCAGATCCTGGGTTTTTTTCGGGTTTGAATAACGCAGTAATGTGGTACCACACTGAAGCAGTCAATTAAACCTGGTTTCGATCAATATTTTAGAGGATAGCACCGGTTAGGTCTGGGTTTCGTCTGGGTTATGCCCGCATCTGGCTCATGTTTTTGCCTTCTTCGCATACTTGTTGGCCAGATCCTGGGTTTTTTTCGTGTTTGAATCACGTAGTAATGTGGTAATACACTGAAGCAGTCAATTAAACCTGGTTTCGATCAATATTTCAGAGGATAACACCGGTTAGGTCTGGGTTAGGTCCGGGAAATGCCCGCATCTGGCTCATGATTTTGCCCTCTTCGCATACTTGTTGGCCAGATCCTGGGTTTTTTTCGTGTTTGAATCACGTAGTAATGTGGTAACACACTGATGGAGTCAATTAAACCTGGTTTCGATCAATATTTTAGAGGATAACACCGGTTAGGTCTGGGTTAGGTCTGGGTTATGCCCGCATCTGGCTCATGATTTTGCCTTCTTCGCATACTTGTTGGCCAGATCCTGGGTTTTTTTCGTGTTTGAATCACGTAGTAATGTGGTAACACACTGAAGCAGTCAATTAAACCTGGTTTCGATCAATATTTTACAGGATAGCACCGGTTAGGTCCGGGTTAGGTCCGGGATATGCCCGCATCTGGCTCATGATTTTGCCTTCTTCGCATACTTGTTGGCCAGATCCTGGGTTTTCTTCGTGTTTGAATCACGTAGTAATGTGGTAATACACTGAAGCAGTCAATTAAACCTGGATTCGATCAATATTTTAGAGGATAACACCGGATAGGTCTGGGATAGGTCTGGGTTATGCCCGCATCTGGCTCATGATTTTGCCTTCTTCGCATACTTGTTGGCCAGATCCCGGGTTTTTTTCGTGTTTGAATCACGTAGTAATGTGGTAACACAATGAAGCAGTCAATTAAACCTGGTTTCGATCAATATTTTAGAGGATAACACCGGTTAGATATGGGTGAGGTCTGGGATATGCACGCATCTGGCTTATACTTTCGCCTTATTCGCAAAATTGTTGGCCAGATCCTGGGTTTTTCCGTGTTTGAATCACGTAGTAATGTGGTAATACACTGAAGCAGTCAATTAAACCTGGTTTCGATCAATATTTTAGAGGATAACACCGGTTAGGTCTAGGTTAGGTCTGGGTTATGCCCGCATCTGGCTCATGATTTTGCCTTCTTCGCATACTTGTTGGCCAGATCCTGTGTTTTTTTCGTGTTTGAATCACGTAGTAATGTGGTAACACAATGAAGCAGTCAATTAAACCTGATTTCGATCAATATTTCAGAGGATAACACCGGTTAGGTCTGGGTAAGGTCTGGGTTATGCCCGCATCTGGCTCATGATTATGCCTTAATCGCATACTTGTTGGCCAGATCCTGGGGCTTTCCGTGTTTGAATCACGTAGTAATGTGGTAATACACTGAAGCAGTCAATTAAACCTGGTTTCGATAAATTTTTTTGGAGGATAACACCGGTTAGGTCTAGGATAGGTCTGGGTTATGCCCGCATCTGGCTCATGATTTTGCCTTCTTCGCATACTTGTTGGCCAGATCCTGGGTTTTTTTCGTGTTTGAATCACGTAGTAATGTGGTAACACAATGAAGCAGTCAATTAACCCTGGTTTCGATCCATATTTTGGAGGATAAAACCGGTTAGGTCTGGGTTAGGTCTGGGTTATGCCCGCATCTGGCTCATGATTTTGCCTTTTTCGCATACTTATTGGCCAGATCCTGGGTTTTTTTCGTGTTTGAATCACGTAGTAATGTGGTAACACACTGAAGCAGTCAATTAAACCTGATTTCGATCAATATTTCAGAGGATAACACCGGTTAGGTCTGGGTAACGTCTGGGTTATGCACGCATCTGGCTCATGATTATGACTTAATCGCATACTCGTTGGCCAGATCCTGTGTCTTTCCGTGTTTGAATCACGTAGTAATGTGGTAATACACTGAAGCAGTCAATTAAACCTGGTTTCGATCAATATTTCAGAGGATAACACCGGTTAGGTCTGGGTTAGGTCTGGGTTATGCCCGCATCTGGCTCCTGATTTTGCCTTCTTCGCATACTTGTTGGCCAGATCCTGGATTTTTTTCGTGTTTGAATCACGTAGTAATGTGGTAACACACTGAAGCAGTCAATTAAACCAGGTTTCGATCAATATTTTAGAGGATAACACCGGTTAGGTCTGGCTTTGGTCTGGGTTATACCCGCATCTGGCTCATGATTTTGCCTTCTTCGCATACTTGTTGGCCAGATCCTGGGTTTTTTTCGGGTTTGAATAACGCAGTAATGTGGTACCACACTGAAGCAGTCAATTAAACCTGGTTTCGATCAATATTTTAGAGGATAGCACCGGTGAGGTCTGGGTTTCGTCTGGGTTATGCCCGCATCTGGCTCATGTTTTTGCCTTCTTCGCATACTTGTTGGCCAGATCCTGGGTTTTTTTCGTGTTTGAATCACGTAGTAATATGGTAATACACTGAAGCAGTCAATTAAATCTGGTTTCGATCAATATTTCAGAGGATAACACCGGTTAGGTCTGGGTTAGGTCTGGGTTATGCCCGCATCTGGCTCATGATTTTACCTTCTTCGCATACTTGTTGGCCAGATCCTGGGTTTTTTTCGTGATTGAATCATGTAGTAATGTGGTAACACACTGAAGGAGTCAATTAAACCTGGTTTCGATCAATATTTTAGAGGATAACACCGGTTTGGTCTGGGTTAGGTCTGGGTTATGCCCGCATCTGGCTCATGATTTTGCCTTCTTCGCATACTTGTTGGCCAGATCCTGGGTTTTTTTCGTGTTTGAATCACGTAGTAATGTGGTAACACACTGAAGCAGTCAATTAAACCTGGTTTCGATCAATATTTTAGAGGATGACACCGGTTAGGTCTGGGTTAGGTCTGGGTTATGCCCGCATCTGGCTCATGATTTTGCCTTCTTCGCATACTTGTTGGCCAGATCCTGGATTTTTTTCGTGTTTGAATCACGTAGTAATGTGGTAACACACTAGAGCAGTCAATTAAACCAGGTTTCGATCATTATTTTAGAGGATAACACCGGATAGGTCTGGGTTAGGTCTGGGTTATGCCCGCATCTGGCTCATGATTTTGCCTTCTTCGCATACTTGTTGGCCAGATCCTGGGTGTTTTTCGTGTTTGAATCACGTAGTAATGTGGTAACACAATGAAGCAGTCAATTAAACCTGGTTTCGATCAATATTTTAGAGGATAACACCGGTTAGGTCTGGGTTAGGTCTGGGATATGCGCACATCTGGCATATACTTTCGCCTTTTTCGCAAACTTGTTGGCTAGATCCTGGATTTTTTTCGTGATTGAATCACGTAGTAATGTGGTAACACACTGCAGCAGTCAATCAAACCTGGTTTCGATCAATATTTTAGAGGATAACACCGGTTAGGTATGGGTTAGGTCTGGGATATGCGCGCATCTGGCTTATACTTTCGCCTTTTTCGCAAACTTGTTGGCCAGATCCTGGGTTTTTTCCGTGTTTGAATCACGTAGTAATGTGGTAGTACAATGAAGCAGTCAATTAAACCTGGTTTCGATCAATATTTTAGAGGATAACACCGGTTACGTCTAGGTTAGGTCTGGGTTATGCCCGCATCTGGCTCATGATTTTGCCTTCTTCGCATACTTGTTGGCCAGATCCTGGGTTTTTTTCGGGTTTGAATAACGCAGTAATGTGGTACCACACTGAAGCAGTCAATTAAACCTGGTTTCGATCAATATTTTAGAGGATAGCACCGGTGAGGTCTGGGTTTCGTCTGGGTTATGCCCGCATCTGGCTCATGTTTTTGCCTACTTCGCATACTTGTTGGCCAGATCCTGGGTTTTTTTCGTGTTTGAATCACGTAGTAATATGGTAATACACTGAAGCAGTCAATTAAATCTGGTTTCGATCAATATTTCAGAGGATAACACCGGTTAGGTCTGGGTTAGGTCTGGGTTATGCCCGCATCTGGCTCATGATTTTACCTTCTTCGCATTCTTGTTGGCCAGATCCGGGGTTTTTTTCGTGATTGAATCATGTAGTAATGTGGTAACACACTGAAGGAGTCAATTAAACCTGGTTTCGATCAATATTTTAGAGGATAACACCGGTTAGGTCTGGGTTAGGTCTGGGTTATGCCCGCATCTGGCTCATGATTTTGCCTTCTTCGCATACTTGTTGGCCAGATCCTGGGTTTTTTTCGTGTTTGAATCACGTAGTAATGTGGTAACACACTGAAGCAGTCAATTAAACCTGGTTTCGATCAATATTTTAGAGGATGACACCGGTTAGGTCTGGGTTAGGTCTGGGTTATGCCCGCATCTGGCTCATGATTTTGCCTTCTTCGCATACTTGTTGGCCAGATCCTGGATTTTTTTCGTGTTTGAATCACGTAGTAATGTGGTAACACACTAGAGCAGTCAATTAAACCAGGTTTCGATCATTATTTTAGAGGATAACACCGGATAGGTCTGGGTTAGGTCTGGGTTATGCCCGCATCTGGCTCATGATTTTGCCTTCTTCGCATACTTGTTGGCCAGATCCTGGGTGTTTTTCGTGTTTGAATCACGTAGTAATGTGGTAACACGATGAAGCAGTCAATTAAACCTGGTTTCGATCAATATTTTAGAGGATAACACCGGTTAGGTCTGGGTTAGGTCTGGGATATGCGCACATCTGGCATATACTTTCGCCTTTTTCGCAAACTTGTTGGCTAGATCCTGGATTTTTTTCGTGATTGAATCACGTAGTAATGTGGTAACACACTGCAGCAGTCAATCAAACCTGGTTTCGATCAATATTTTAGAGGATAACACCAGTTAGGTATGGGTTAGGTCTGGGATATGCGCGCATCTGGCTTATACTTTCGCCTTTTTCGCAAACTTGTTGGCCAGATCCTGGGTTTTTTCCGTGTTTGAATCACGTAGTAATGTGGTAGTACAATGAAGCAGTCAATTAAACCTGGTTTCGATCAATATTTTAGAGGATAACACCGGTTACGTCTAGGTTAGGTCTGGGTTATGCCCGCATCTGGCTCATGATTTTGCCTTCTTCGCATACTTGTTGGCCAGATCCTGGGTTTTTTTCGTGTTTGAATCACGTAGTAATGTGGTAACACAATGAAGCAGTCAATTAACCCTGGTTTCGATCCATATTTTGGAGGATAACACCGGTTAGGTCTGGGTTAGGTCTGGGTTATGCCCGCATCTGGCTCATGATTTTGCCTTTTTCGCATACTTATTGGCCAGATCCTGGGTTTTTTTCGTGTTTGAATCACGTAGGAATGTGGTAACACACTGAAGCAGTCAATTAAACCTGATTTCGATCAATATTTCAGAGGATATCACCGGTTAGGTCTGGGTAAGGTCTGGGTTATGCCCGCATCTGGCTCATGATTATGCCTTAATCGCATACTTGTTGGCCAGATCCTGGGGCTTTCCGTGTTTGAATCACGTAGTAATGTGGTAATACACTGAAGCAGTCAATTAAACCTGGTTTCGATAAATTTTATTGGAGGATAACACCGGTTAGGTCTAGGTTAGGTCTGGGTTATGCCCGCATCTGGCTCATGATTTTGCCTTCTTCGCATACTTGTTGGCCAGATCCTGGGTTTTTTTCGTGTTTGAATCACGTCGTAATGTGGTAACACAATGAAGCAGTCAATTAACCCTGGTTTCGATCAATATTTTAGAGGATAACACCGGTTAGGTCTGGGTTAGGTCTGGGTTATGCCCGCATCTGGCTCATGATTTTGCCTTCTTCGCATACTTGTTGGCCAGATCCTGGGTTTTTTTCGTGTTTGAATCACGTAGTAATGTGGTAACACAATGAAGCAGTCAATTAACCCTGGTTTCGATCCATATTTTGGAGGATAACACCGGTTAGGTCTGGGTTAGGTCTGGGTTATGCCCGCATCTGGCTCATGATTTTGCCTTTTTCGCATACTTATTGGCCAGATCCTGGGTTTTTTTCGTGTTTGAATCACGTAGTAATGTGGTAACACACTGAAGCAGTCAATTAAACCTGATTTTGATCAATATTTCAGAGGATAACACCGGTTAGGTCTGGGTAAGGTCTGGGTTATGCCCGCATCTGGCTCATGATTATGCCTTAATCGCATACTTGTTGGCCAGATCCTGGGTCTTTCCGTGTTTGAATCACGTAGTAATGTGGTAATACACTGAAGCAGTCAATTAAACCTGGTTTCGATCAATATTTTAGAGGATAACACCGGTTAGGTCTGGCTTTGGTCTGGGTTATACCCGCATCTGGCTCATGATTTTGCCTTCTTCGCATACTTGTTGGCCAGATCCTGGGTTTTTTTCGTGTTTGAATCACGTAGTAATGTGGTAATACACTGAAGCAGTCAATTAAACCTGGTTTCGATCAATATTTTAGAGGATAACACCGGTTAGGTCTAGGTTAGGTCTGGGTTATGCCCGCATCTGGCTCATGATTTTGCCTTCTTCGCATACTTGTTGGCCAGATCCTGGGTTTTTTTCGTGTTTGAATCACGTAGTAATGTGGTAACACAATGAAGCAGTCAATTAACCCTGGTTTCGATCCATATTTTGGAGGATAACACCGGTTAGGTCTGGGTTAGGTCTGGGTTATGCCCGCATCTGGCTCATGATTTTGCCTTTTTCGCATACTTATTGGCCAGATCCTGGGTTTTTTTCGTGTTTGAATCACGTAGGAATGTGGTAACACACTGAAGCAGTCAATTAAACCTGATTTCGATCAATATTTCAGAGGATAACACCGGTTAGGTCTGGGTAAGGTCTGGGTTATGCCCGCATCTGGCTCATGATTATGCCTTAATCGCATACTTGTTGGCCAGATCCTGGGTCTTTCCGTGTTTGAATCACGTAGTAATGTGGTAATACACTGAAGCAGTCAATTAAACCTGGTTTCGATCAATATTTTAGAGGATAACACCGGTTAGGTCTGGGTTATGCCCGCATCTGGCTCCTGATTTTGCCTTCTTCGCATACTTGTTGGCCAGATCCTGGGTTTTTTTCGTGTTTGAATCACGTAGTAATGTGGTAACACACTGAAGCAGTCAATTAAACCAGGTTTCGATCAATATTTTAGAGGATAACACCGGTTAGGTCTGGCTTTGGTCTGGGTTATACCCGCATCTGGCTCATGATTTTGCCTTCTTCGCATACTTGTTGGCCAGATCCTGGGTTTTTTTCGTGTTTGAATCACGTAGTAATGTGGTAATACACTGAAGCAGTCAATTAAACCTGGTTTCGATCAATATTTTAGAGGATAACACCGGTTAGGTCTAGGTTAGGTCTGGGTTATGCCCGCATCTGGCTCATGATTTTGCCTTCTTCGCATACTTGTTGGCCAGATCCTGGGTTTTTTTCGTGTTTGAATCACGTAGTAATGTGGTAACACAATGAAGCAGTCAATTAACCCTGGTTTCGATCATTATTTTAGAGGATAACACCGGTTAGGTCTGGGTTAGGTCTGGGTTATGCCCGCATCTGGCTCATGATTATGCCTTAATCGCATACTTGTTGGCCAGATCCTGGGGCTTTCCGTGTTTGAATCACGTAGTAATGTGGTAATACACTGAAGCAGTCAATTAAACCTGGTTTCGATAAATTTTTTTGGAGGATAACACCGGTTAGGTCTAGGATAGGTCTGGGTTATGCCCGCATCTGGCTCATGATTTTGCCTTCTTCGCATACTTGTTGGCCAGATCCTGGGTTTTTTTCGTGTTTGAATCACGTAGTAATGTGGTAACACAATGAAGCAGTCAATTAACCCTGGTTTCGATCCATATTTTGGAGGATAAAACCGGTTAGGTCTGGGTTAGGTCTGGGTTATGCCCGCATCTGGCTCATGATTTTGCCTTTTTCGCATACTTATTGGCCAGATCCTGGGTTTTTTTCGTGTTTGAATCACGTAGTAATGTGGTAACACACTGAAGCAGTCAATTAAACCTGATTTCGATCAATATTTCAGAGGATAACACCGGTTAGGTCTGGGTAAGGTCTGGGTTATGCACGCATCTGGCTCATGATTATGACTTAATCGCATACTCGTTGGCCAGATCCTGTGTCTTTCCGTGTTTGAATCACGTAGTAATGTGGTAATACACTGAAGCAGTCAATTAAACCTGGTTTCGATCAATATTTCAGAGGATAACACCGGTTAGGTCTGGGTTAGGTCTGGGTTATGCCCGCATCTGGCTCCTGATTTTGCCTTCTTCGCATACTTGTTGGCCAGATCCTGGATTTTTTTCGTGTTTGAATCACGTAGTAATGTGGTAACACACTGAAGCAGTCAATTAAACCAGGTTTCGATCAATATTTTAGAGGATAACACCGGTTAGGTCTGGCTTTGGTCTGGGTTATACCCGCATCTGGCTCATGATTTTGCCTTCTTCGCATACTTGTTGGCCAGATCCTGGGTTTTTTTCGGGTTTGAATAACGCAGTAATGTGGTACCACACTGAAGCAGTCAATTAAACCTGGTTTCGATCAATATTTTAGAGGATAGCACCGGTGAGGTCTGGGTTTCGTCTGGGTTATGCCCGCATCTGGCTCATGTTTTTGCCTTCTTCGCATACTTGTTGGCCAGATCCTGGGTTTTTTTCGTGTTTGAATCACGTAGTAATATGGTAATACACTGAAGCAGTCAATTAAATCTGGTTTCGATCAATATTTCAGAGGATAACACCGGTTAGGTCTGGGTTAGGTCTGGGTTATGCCCGCATCTGGCTCATGATTTTACCTTCTTCGCATACTTGTTGGCCAGATCCTGGGTTTTTTTCGTGATTGAATCATGTAGTAATGTGGTAACACACTGAAGGAGTCAATTAAACCTGGTTTCGATCAATATTTTAGAGGATAACACCGGTTTGGTCTGGGTTAGGTCTGGGTTATGCCCGCATCTGGCTCATGATTTTGCCTTCTTCGCATACTTGTTGGCCAGATCCTGGGTTTTTTTCGTGTTTGAATCACGTAGTAATGTGGTAACACACTGAAGCAGTCAATTAAACCTGGTTTCGATCAATATTTTAGAGGATGACACCGGTTAGGTCTGGGTTAGGTCTGGGTTATGCCCGCATCTGGCTCATGATTTTGCCTTCTTCGCATACTTGTTGGCCAGATCCTGGATTTTTTTCGTGTTTGAATCACGTAGTAATGTGGTAACACACTAGAGCAGTCAATTAAACCAGGTTTCGATCATTATTTTAGAGGATAACACCGGATAGGTCTGGGTTAGGTCTGGGTTATGCCCGCATCTGGCTCATGATTTTGCCTTCTTCGCATACTTGTTGGCCAGATCCTGGGTGTTTTTCGTGTTTGAATCACGTAGTAATGTGGTAACACAATGAAGCAGTCAATTAAACCTGGTTTCGATCAATATTTTAGAGGATAACACCGGTTAGGTCTGGGTTAGGTCTGGGATATGCGCACATCTGGCATATACTTTCGCCTTTTTCGCAAACTTGTTGGCTAGATCCTGGATTTTTTTCGTGATTGAATCACGTAGTAATGTGGTAACACACTGCAGCAGTCAATCAAACCTGGTTTCGATCAATATTTTAGAGGATAACACCGGTTAGGTATGGGTTAGGTCTGGGATATGCGCGCATCTGGCTTATACTTTCGCCTTTTTCGCAAACTTGTTGGCCAGATCCTGGGTTTTTTCCGTGTTTGAATCACGTAGTAATGTGGTAGTACAATGAAGCAGTCAATTAAACCTGGTTTCGATCAATATTTTAGAGGATAACACCGGTTACGTCTAGGTTAGGTCTGGGTTATGCCCGCATCTGGCTCATGATTTTGCCTTCTTCGCATACTTGTTGGCCAGATCCTGGGTTTTTTTCGGGTTTGAATAACGCAGTAATGTGGTACCACACTGAAGCAGTCAATTAAACCTGGTTTCGATCAATATTTTAGAGGATAGCACCGGTGAGGTCTGGGTTTCGTCTGGGTTATGCCCGCATCTGGCTCATGTTTTTGCCTACTTCGCATACTTGTTGGCCAGATCCTGGGTTTTTTTCGTGTTTGAATCACGTAGTAATATGGTAATACACTGAAGCAGTCAATTAAATCTGGTTTCGATCAATATTTCAGAGGATAACACCGGTTAGGTCTGGGTTAGGTCTGGGTTATGCCCGCATCTGGCTCATGATTTTACCTTCTTCGCATACTTGTTGGCCAGATCCTGGGTTTTTTTCGTGATTGAATCATGTAGTAATGTGGTAACACACTGAAGGAGTCAATTAAACCTGGTTTCGATCAATATTTTAGAGGATAACACCGGTTAGGTCTGGGTTAGGTCTGGGTTATGCCCGCATCTGGCTCATGATTTTGCCTTCTTCGCATACTTGTTGGCCAGATCCTGGGTTTTTTTCGTGTTTGAATCACGTAGTAATGTGGTAACACACTGAAGCAGTCAATTAAACCTGGTTTCGATCAATATTTTAGAGGATGACACCGGTTAGGTCTGGGTTAGGTCTGGGTTATGCCCGCATCTGGCTCATGATTTTGCCTTCTTCGCATACTTGTTGGCCAGATCCTGGATTTTTTTCGTGTTTGAATCACGTAGTAATGTGGTAACACACTAGAGCAGTCAATTAAACCAGGTTTCGATCATTATTTTAGAGGATAACACCGGATAGGTCTGGGTTAGGTCTGGGTTATGCCCGCATCTGGCTCATGATTTTGCCTTCTTCGCATACTTGTTGGCCAGATCCTGGGTGTTTTTCGTGTTTGAATCACGTAGTAATGTGGTAACACGATGAAGCAGTCAATTAAACCTGGTTTCGATCAATATTTTAGAGGATAACACCGGTTAGGTCTGGGTTAGGTCTGGGATATGCGCACATCTGGCATATACTTTCGCCTTTTTCGCAAACTTGTTGGCTAGATCCTGGATTTTTTTCGTGATTGAATCACGTAGTAATGTGGTAACACACTGCAGCAGTCAATCAAACCTGGTTTCGATCAATATTTTAGAGGATAACACCGGTTAGGTATGGGTTAGGTCTGGGATATGCGCGCATCTGGCTTATACTTTCGCCTTTTTCGCAAACTTGTTGGCCAGATCCTGGGTTTTTTCCGTGTTTGAATCACGTAGTAATGTGGTAGTACAATGAAGCAGTCAATTAAACCTGGTTTCGATCAATATTTTAGAGGATAACACCGGTTACGTCTAGGTTAGGTCTGGGTTATGCCCGCATCTGGCTCATGATTTTGCCTTCTTCGCATACTTGTTGGCCAGATCCTGGGTTTTTTTCGTGTTTGAATCACGTAGTAATGTGGTAACACAATGAAGCAGTCAATTAACCCTGGTTTCGATCCATATTTTGGAGGATAACACCGGTTAGGTCTGGGTTAGGTCTGGGTTATGCCCGCATCTGGCTCATGATTTTGCCTTTTTCGCATACTTATTGGCCAGATCCTGGGTTTTTTTCGTGTTTGAATCACGTAGGAATGTGGTAACACACTGAAGCAGTCAATTAAACCTGATTTCGATCAATATTTCAGAGGATATCACCGGTTAGGTCTGGGTAAGGTCTGGGTTATGCCCGCATCTGGCTCATGATTATGCCTTAATCGCATACTTGTTGGCCAGATCCTGGGGCTTTCCGTGTTTGAATCACGTAGTAATGTGGTAATACACTGAAGCAGTCAATTAAACCTGGTTTCGATAAATTTTATTGGAGGATAACACCGGTTAGGTCTAGGTTAGGTCTGGGTTATGCCCGCATCTGGCTCATGATTTTGCCTTCTTCGCATACTTGTTGGCCAGATCCTGGGTTTTTTTCGTGTTTGAATCACGTCGTAATGTGGTAACACAATGAAGCAGTCAATTAACCCTGGTTTCGATCAATATTTTAGAGGATAACACCGGTTAGGTCTGGGTTAGGTCTGGGTTATGCCCGCATCTGGCTCATGATTTTGCCTTCTTCGCATACTTGTTGGCCAGATCCTGGGTTTTTTTCGTGTTTGAATCACGTAGTAATGTGGTAACACAATGAAGCAGTCAATTAACCCTGGTTTCGATCCATATTTTGGAGGATAACACCGGTTAGGTCTGGGTTAGGTCTGGGTTATGCCCGCATCTGGCTCATGATTTTGCCTTTTTCGCATACTTATTGGCCAGATCCTGGGTTTTTTTCGTGTTTGAATCACGTAGTAATGTGGTAACACACTGAAGCAGTCAATTAAACCTGATTTTGATCAATATTTCAGAGGATAACACCGGTTAGGTCTGGGTAAGGTCTGGGTTATGCCCGCATCTGGCTCATGATTATGCCTTAATCGCATACTTGTTGGCCAGATCCTGGGTCTTTCCGTGTTTGAATCACGTAGTAATGTGGTAATACACTGAAGCAGTCAATTAAACCTGGTTTCGATCAATATTTTAGAGGATAACACCGGTTAGGTCTGGCTTTGGTCTGGGTTATACCCGCATCTGGCTCATGATTTTGCCTTCTTCGCATACTTGTTGGCCAGATCCTGGGTTTTTTTCGTGTTTGAATCACGTAGTAATGTGGTAATACACTGAAGCAGTCAATTAAACCTGGTTTCGATCAATATTTTAGAGGATAACACCGGTTAGGTCTAGGTTAGGTCTGGGTTATGCCCGCATCTGGCTCATGATTTTGCCTTCTTCGCATACTTGTTGGCCAGATCCTGGGTTTTTTTCGTGTTTGAATCACGTAGTAATGTGGTAACACAATGAAGCAGTCAATTAACCCTGGTTTCGATCCATATTTTGGAGGATAACACCGGTTAGGTCTGGGTTAGGTCTGGGTTATGCCCGCATCTGGCTCATGATTTTGCCTTTTTCGCATACTTATTGGCCAGATCCTGGGTTTTTTTCGTGTTTGAATCACGTAGGAATGTGGTAACACACTGAAGCAGTCAATTAAACCTGATTTCGATCAATATTTCAGAGGATAACACCGGTTAGGTCTGGGTAAGGTCTGGGTTATGCCCGCATCTGGCTCATGATTATGCCTTAATCGCATACTTGTTGGCCAGATCCTGGGTCTTTCCGTGTTTGAATCACGTAGTAATGTGGTAATACACTGAAGCAGTCAATTAAACCTGGTTTCGATCAATATTTTAGAGGATAACACCGGTTAGGTCTGGGTTATGCCCGCATCTGGCTCCTGATTTTGCCTTCTTCGCATACTTGTTGGCCAGATCCTGGGTTTTTTTCGTGTTTGAATCACGTAGTAATGTGGTAACACACTGAAGCAGTCAATTAAACCAGGTTTCGATCAATATTTTAGAGGATAACACCGGTTAGGTCTGGCTTTGGTCTGGGTTATACCCGCATCTGGCTCATGATTTTGCCTTCTTCGCATACTTGTTGGCCAGATCCTGGGTTTTTTTCGTGTTTGAATCACGTAGTAATGTGGTAATACACTGAAGCAGTCAATTAAACCTGGTTTCGATCAATATTTTAGAGGATAACACCGGTTAGGTCTAGGTTAGGTCTGGGTTATGCCCGCATCTGGCTCATGATTTTGCCTTCTTCGCATACTTGTTGGCCAGATCCTGGGTTTTTTTCGTGTTTGAATCACGTAGTAATGTGGTAACACAATGAAGCAGTCAATTAACCCTGGTTTCGATCCATATTTTGGAGGATAACACCGGTTAGGTCTGGGTTAGGTCTGGGTTATGCCCGCATCTGGCTCATGATTTTGCCTTTTTCGCATACTTATTCGCCAGATCCTGTGATGTTTTCGTGTTTGAATCACGTAGGAATGTGGTAACACACTGAAGCAGTCAACTAAACCTGATTTCGATCAATATTTCAGAGGATATCACCGGTTAGGTCTGGGTAAGGTCTGGGTTATGCCCGCATCTGGCTCATGATTATGCCTTAATCGCATACTTGTTGGCCAGATCCTGGGGCTTTCCGTGTTTGAATCACGTAGTAATGTGGTAATACACTGAAGCAGTCAATTAAACCTGGTTCCGATAAATTTTTTTGGAGGATAACACCGGTTAGGTCTAGGTTAGGTCTGAGTTATGCCCGCATCTGGCTCATGATTTTGCCTTCTTCGCATACTTGTTGGCCAGATCCTGGGTTTTTCGTGTTTGAATCACGTAGTAATGTGGTAACACAATGAAGCAGTCAATTAACCCTGGTTTCGATCCATATTTTGGAGGATAACACCGGTTAGGTCTGGGTTAGGTCTGGGTTATGCCCGCATCTGGCTCATGATTTTGCCTTCTTCGCATACTTGTTGGCCAGATCCTGGGTTTTTTTCGTGTTTGAATCACGTAGTAATGTGGTAACACACTGAAGGAGTCAATTAAACCTGGTTTCGATCATTATTTTAGAGGATAACACCGGTTAGGTCTGGGTTAGGTCTGGGTTATGCCCGCATCTGGCTCAAGATTTTGCATTCTTCGCATACTTGTTGGCCAGACCACGGGTTTCTTTCGTGTTTGAATCACGTAGTAATGTGGTAACACACTGAAGCAGTCAATTAAACCTGGTTTCGATCAATATTTTAGAGGATGACACCGGTTAGGTCTGGGTTAGGTCTGGGATATGCGCGTATCTGGCTTATACTTTCGCCCATTCGCAAACTTTTTGGCCAGATCCTGGGTTTTTTCCGTGTTTGAATCACGTAGTAATGTGGTACCACACTGAGGCAGTCAATTAAACCTGGTTTCGATCAATATTTCACAGGATAACACCGGTTAGGTCTGTGTTAGGTCCGGGATATGCCCGCATCTGGCTCATGATTTTGCCTTCTTCGCATACTTGTTGGCCAGATCCTGGGTTTTTTTCGTGTTTGAATCACGTAGTAATGTGGTAACACACTGAAGCAGTCAATTAAACCAGGTTTCGGTGAATATTTTAGAGGATAACACCGGATAGGTCTGGGTTAGGTCTGGGATATGCGCGCATCTGGCTTATACTTTCCCCTTTTTCGCAAACTTGTTGGCCAGATCCTGGGTTTTTTCCGTGTTTGAATCACGTAGTAATGTGGTACCACACTGAGGCAGTCAATTAAACCTGGTTTCGATCAATATTTTAGAGGATAACACCGGTTAGGTCTGGGTTAGGTCTGGGTTATGCCCGCATCTGGCTCATGATTTTGCCTTCTTCGCATACTTGTTGGCCAGATCCTGGGTTTTTTCGTGTTTGAATCACGTAGTAATGTGGTAACACACTGAAGCAGTCAATTAAACCTGGTTTCGATCAATATTTTGCAGGATAACACCGGTTAGGTCCGGGTTAGGTCCGGGATATACCCGCATCTGGCTCATGATTTTGCCTTCTTCGCATACTTGTTGGCCAGATCCTGGGTTTTTTTCGTGTTTGAATCACGTAGTAATGTGGTAATACACTGAAGCAGTCAATTAAACCTGGTTTCGATCAATATTTTAGAGGATAACACCGGATAGGTCTGGGTTAGGTCTGGGTTATGCCCGCATCTGGCTCATGATTTTGCCTTCTTCGCATACTTGTTGGCCAGATCCTGGGTGTTTTTCGTGTTTGAATCACGTAGTAATGTGGTAACACAATGAAGCAGTCAATTAAACCTGGTTTCGATCAATATTTTAGAGGATAACACCGGTTAGGTCTGGGTTAGGTCTGGGATATGCGCACATCTGGCATATACTTTCGCCTTTTTCGCAAACTTGTTGGCTAGATCCTGGATTTTTTTCGTGATTGAATAACGCAGTAATGTGGTACCACACTGAAGCAGTCAATTAAACCTGGTTTCGATCAATATTTTAGAGGATAGCACCGGTTAGGTCTGGGTTTCGTCTGGGTTATGCCCGCATCTGGCTCATGTTTTTGCCTTCTTCGCATACTTGTTGGCCAGATCCTGGGTTTTTTTCGTGTTTGAATCACGTAGTAATGTGGTAATACACTGAAGCAGTCAATTAAACCTGGTTTCGATCAATATTTCAGAGGATAACACCGGTTAGGTCTGGGTTAGGTCCGGGAAATGCCCGCATCTGGCTCATGATTTTGCCCTCTTCGCATACTTGTTGGCCAGATCCTGGGTTTTTTTCGTGTTTGAATCACGTAGTAATGTGGTAACACACTGAAGGAGTCAATTAAACCTGGTTTCGATCAATATTTTAGAGGATAACACCGGTTAGGTCTGGGTTATGCCCGCATCTGGCTCATGATTTTGCCTTCTTCGCAAACTTGTTGGCCAGATCCTGGATTTTTTTCGTGTTTGAATCACGTAGTAATGTGGTAACACACTGAAGCAGTCAATTAAACCAGGTTTCGATGAATATTTTAGAGGATAACACCGGATAGGTCTGGGTTAGGTCTGGGATATGCGCGCATCTGGCTTATACTTTCGCCTTTTTCGCAAACTTGTTGGCCAGATCCTGGGTTTTTTCCGTGTTTGAATCACGTAGTAATGTGGTACCACACTGAGGCAGTCAATTAAACCTGGTTTCGATCAATATTTTAGAGGATAACACCGGTTAGGTCTGGGTTAGGTCTGGGTTATGCCCGCATCTGGCTCATGATTTTGCCTTCTTCGCATACTTGTTGGCCAGATCCTGGGTTTTTTTCGTGTTTGAATCACGTAGTAATGTGGTAACACACTGAAGCAGTCAATTAAACCTGGTTTCGATCAATATTTTACAGGATAGCACCGGTTAGGTCCGGGTTAGGTCCGGGATATGCCCGCATCTGGCTCATGATTTTGCCTTCTTCGCATACTTGTTGGCCAGATCCTGGGTTTTTTTCGTGTTTGAATCACGTAGTAATGTGGTAATACACTGAAGCAGTCAATTAAACCTGGATTCGATCAATATTTTAGAGGATAACACCGGATAGGTCTGGGTTAGGTCTGGGTTATGCCCGCATCTGGCTCATGATTTTGCCTTCTTCGCATACTTGTTGGCCAGATCCTGGGTTTTTTTCGTGTTTGAATCACGTAGTAATGTGGTAACACAATGAAGCAGTCAATTAAACCTGGTTTCGATCAATATTTTAGAGGATAACACCGGTTAGGTATGGGTGAGGTCTGGGATATGCGCGCATCTGGCTTATACTTTCGCCTTATTCGCAAAATTGTTGGCCAGATCCTGGGTTTTTTCCGTGTTTGAATCACGTAGTAATGTGGTAATACACTGAAGCAGTCAATTAAACCTGGTTTCGATCAATATTTTAGAGGATAACACCGGTTAGGTCTAGGTTAGGTCTGGGTTATGCCCGCATCTGGCTCATGATTTTGCCTTCTTCGCATACTTGTTGGCCAGATCCTGTGTTTTTTTCGTGTTTGAATCACGTAGTAATGTGGTAACACAATGAAGCAGTCAATTAACCCTGGTTTCGATCCATATTTTGGAGGATAACACCGGTTAGGTCTGGGTTAGGTCTGGGTTATGCCCGCATCTGGCTCATGATTTTGCCTTTTTCGCATACTTATTGGCCAGATCCTGGGTTTTTTTCGTGTTTGAATCACGTAGGAATGTGGTAACACACTGAAGCAGTCAATTAAACCTGATTTCGATCAATATTTCAGAGGATAACACCGGTTACGTCTGGGTAAGGTCTGGGTTATGCCCGCATCTGGCTCATGATTATGCCTTAATCGCATACTTGTTGGCCAGATCCTGGGGCTTTCCGTGTTTGAATCACGTAGTAATGTGGTAATACACTGAAGCAGTCAATTAAACCTGGTTTCGATAAATTTTTTTGGAGGATAACACCGGTTAGGTCTAGGATAGGTCTGGGTTATGCCCGCATCTGGCTCATGATTTTGCCTTCTTCGCATACTTGTTGGCCAGATCCTGGGTTTTTTTCGTGTTTGAATCACGTAGTAATGTGGTAACACAATGAAGCAGTCAATTAACCCTGGTTTCGATCAATATTTTAGAGGATAAAACCGGTTAGGTCTGGGTTAGGTCTGGGTTATGCCCGCATCTGGCTCATGATTTTGCCTTTTTCGCATACTTATTGGCCAGATCCTGGGTTTTTTTCGTGTTTGAATCACGTAGTAATGTGGTAACACACTGAAGCAGTCAATTAAACCTGATTTCGATCAATATTTCAGAGGACAACACCGGTTAGGTCTGGGTAAGGTCTGGGTTATGCACGCATCTGGCTCATGATTATGACTTAATCGCATACTTGTTGGCCAGATCCTGTGTCTTTCCGTGTTTGAATCACGTAGTAATGTGGTAATACACTGAAGCAGTCAATTAAACCTGGCTTCGATCAATATTTCAGAGGATAACACCGGTTAGGTCTGGGTTAGGTCTGGGTTATGCCCGCATCTGGCTCCTGATTTTGCCTTCTTCGCATACTTGTTGGCCAGATCCTGGATTTTTTTCGTGTTTGAATCACGTAGTAATGTGGTAACACACTGAAGCAGTCAATTAAACCAGGTTTCGATCAATATTTTAGAGGATAACACCGGTTAGGTCTGGCTTTGGTCTGGGTTATACCCGCATCTGGCTCATGATTTTGCCTTCTTCGCATACTTGTTGGCCAGATCCTGTGTTTTTTTCGGGTTTGAATAACGCAGTAATGTGGTACCACACTGAAGCAGTCAATTAAACCTGGTTTCGATCAATATTTTAGAGGATAGCACCGGTGAGGTCTGGGTTTCGTCTGGGTTATGCCCGCATCTGGCTCATGTTTTTGCCTTCTTCGCATACTTGTTGGCCAGATCCTGGGTTTTTTTCGTGTTTGAATCACGTAGTAATATGGTAATACACTGAAGCAGTCAATTAAATCTGGTTTCGATCAATATTTCAGAGGATAACACCGGTTAGGTCTGGGTTAGGTCTGGATTATGCCTGCATCTGGCTCATGATTTTACCTTCTTCGCATACTTGTTGGCCAGATCCTGGGTTTTTTTCGTGATTGAATCACGTAGTAATGTGGTAACACACTGAAGGAGTCAATTAAACCTGGTTTCGATCAATATTTTAGAGGATAACACCGGTTAGGGCTGGGTTAGGTCTGGGTTATGCCCGCATCTGGCTCATGATTTTGCCTTCTTCGCATACTTGTTGGCCAGATCCTGGGTTTTTTTCGTGTTTGAATCACGTAGTAATGTGGTAACACACTGAAGCAGTCAATTAAACCTGGTTTCGATCAGTATTTTAGAGGATGACACCGGTTAGGTCTGGGTTAGGTCTGGGTTATGCCCGCATCTGGCTCATGATTTTGCCTTCTTCGCATACTTGTTGGCCAGATCCTGGATTTTTTTCGTGTTTGAATCACGTAGTAATGTGGTAACACACTAGAGCAGTCAATTAAACCAGGTTTCGATCATTATTTTAGAGGATAACACCGGTTAGGTCTGGGTTAGGTCTGGGATATGCGCGCATCTGGCTTATACTTTCGCCTTTTTCGCAAACTTTTGGCCAGATCCTGGGTTTTTTCCGTGTTTGAATCACGTAATAATGTGGTAACACACTGTGGTAGTCAATTAAACCTGGTTTCGATCAATATTTCAGAGGATAACACCGGTTAGGTCTGGGTTAGGTCCGGGAAATGCACGCATCTGGCTCATGATTTCGTCATTTTCGCAAACTTGTTGGCCAGATCCTGGGTTTTTTCCGTGTTTGAATCACGTAGTAATGTTATACCACACTGAGGCAGTGAATTAAACCTGGATTCGGGCAGTATTTTAGAGGATAGCACCGGTGAGGTCTGGGTTTCGTCTGGGTTATGCCCGCATCTGGCTCATGTTTTTGCCTTCTTCGCATACTTGTTGGCCAGATCCTGGGTTTTTTTCGTGTTTGAATCACGTAGTAATATGGTAATACACTGAAGCAGTCAATTAAATCTGGTTTCGATCAATATTTCAGAGGATAACACCGGTTAGGTCTGGGTTAGGTCTGGATTATGCCTGCATCTGGCTCATGATTTTACCTTCTTCGCATACTTGTTGGCCAGATCCTGGGTTTTTTTCGTGATTGAATCACGTAGTAATGTGGTAACACACTGAAGGAGTCAATTAAACCTGGTTTCGATCAATATTTTAGAGGATAACACCGGTTAGGGCTGGGTTAGGTCTGGGTTATGCCCGCATCTGGCTCATGATTTTGCCTTCTTCGCATACTTGTTGGCCAGATCCTGGGTTTTTTTCGTGTTTGAATCACGTAGTAATGTGGTAACACACTGAAGCAGTCAATTAAACCTGGTTTCGATCAATATTTTAGAGGATGACACCGGTTAGGTCTGGGTTAGGTCTGGGTTATGCCCGCATCTGGCTCATGATTTTGCCTTCTTCGCATACTTGTTGGCCAGATCCTGGATTTTTTTCGTGTTTGAATCACGTAGTAATGTGGTAACACACTAGAGCAGTCAATTAAACCAGGTTTCGATCATTATTTTAGAGGATAACACCGGTTAGGTCTGGGTTAGGTCTGGGATATGCGCGCATCTGGCTTATTCTTTCGCCTTTTTCGCAAACTTTTGGCCAGATCCTGGGTTTTTTCCGTGTTTGAATCACGTAATAATGTGGTAACACACTGTGGTAGTCAATTAAACCTGGTTTCGATCAATATTTCAGAGGATAACACCGGTTAGGTCTGGGTTAGGTCCGGGAAATGCCCGCATCTGGCTCATGATTTTGCCCTCTTCGCATACTTGTTGGCCAGATCCTGGGTTTTTTTCGTGTTTGAATCACGTAGTAATGTGGTAACACACTGAAGGAGTCAATTAAACCTGGTTTCGATCAATATTTTAGAGGATAACAACGGTTAGGTCTGGGTTATGCCCGCATCTGGCTCATGATTTTGCCTTCTTCGCATACTTGTTGGCCAGATCCTGGTTTTTTTTCGTGTTTGAATCACGTAGTAATGTGGTAACACACTGAAGCAGTCAATTAAACCAGGTTTCGATGAATATTTTAGAGGATAACACCGGATAGGTCTGGGTTAGGTCTGGGATATGCGCGCATCTGGCTTATACTTTCGCCTTTTTCGCAAACTTGTTGGCCAGATCCTGGGTTTTTTCCGTGTTTGAATCACGTAGTAATGTGGTACCACACTGAGGCAGTCAATTAAACCTGGTTTCGATCAATATTTTAGAGGATAACACCGGTTAGGTCTGGGTTAGGTCTGGGTTATGCCCGCATCTGGCTCATGATTTTGCCTTCTTCGCATACTTGTTGGCCAGATCCTGGGTTTTTTTCGTGTTTGAATCACGTAGTAATGTGGTAACACACTGAAGCAGTCAATTAAACCTGGTTTCGATCAATATTTTACAGGATAGCACCGGTTAGGTCCGGGTTAGGTCCGGGATATGCCCGCATCTGGCTCATGATTTTGCCTTCTTCGCATACTTGTTGGCCAGATCCTGGGTTTTTTTCGTGTTTGAATCACGTAGTAATGTGGTTATACACTGAAGCAGTCAATTAAACCTGGATTCGATCAATATTTTAGAGGATAACACCGGATAGGTCTGGGTTAGGTCTGGGTTATGCCCGCATCTGGCTCATGATTTTGCCTTCTTCGCATACTTGTTGGCCAGATCCTGGGTTTTTTTCGTGTTTGAATCACGTAGTAATGTGGTAACACAATGAAGCAGTCAATTAAACCTGGTTTCGATCAATATTTTAGAGGATAACACCGGTTAGGTATGGGTGAGGTCTGGGATATGCGCGCATCTGGCTTATACTTTCGCCTTATTCGCAAAATTGTTGGCCAGATCCTGGGTTTTTTCCGTGTTTGAATCACGTAGTAATGTGGTAATACACTGAAGCAGTCAATTAAACCTGGTTTCGATCAATATTTTAGAGGATAACTCCGGTTAGGTCTGGGTTAGGTCTGGGTTATGCCCGCATCTGGCTCATGATTTTGCCTTCTTCGCATACTTGTTGGCCAGATCCTCGGATTTTTTCGTGTTTGAATCACGTAGTAATGTGGTAACACACTGAAGCAGTCAATTAAACCAGGTTTCGATCAATATTTCAGAGGATAACACCGGTTAGGTCTGGGTTAGGTCCGGGAAATGCCCGCATCTGGCTCATGATTTTGCCCTCTTCGCATACTTGTTGGCCAGATCCTGGGTTTTTTTCGTGTTTGAATCACGTAGTAATGTGGTAACACACTGAAGGAGTCAATTAAACCTGGTTTCGATCAATATTTTAGAGGATAACACCGGTTAGGTCTGGGTTATGCCTGCATCTGGCTCATGATTTTGCCTTCTTCGCATACTTGTTGGCCAGATCCTGGTTTTTTTTCGTGTTTGAATCACGTAGTAATGTGGTAACACACTGAAGCAGTCAATTAAACCAGGTTTCGATGAATATTTTAGAGGATAACACCGGATAGGTCTGGGTTAGGTCTGGGATATGCGCGCATCTGGCTTATACTTTCGCCTTTTTCGCAAACTTGTTGGCCAGATCCTGGGTTTTTTCCGTGTTTGAATCACGTAGTAATGTGGTACCACACTGAGGCAGTCAATTAAACCTGGTTTCGATCAATATTTTAGAGGATAACACCGGTTAGGTCTGGGTTAGGTCTGGGTTATGCCCGCATCTGGCTCATGATTTTGCCTTCTTCGCATACTTGTTGGCCAGATCCTGGGTTTTTTTCGTGTTTGAATCACGTAGTAATGTGGTAACACACTGAAGCAGTCAATTAAACCTGGTTTCGATCCATATTTTGGAGGATAACACCGGTTAGGTCTGGGTTAGGTCTGGGTTATGCCCGCATCTGGCTCATGATTTTGCCTTTTTCGCATACTTATTGGCCAGATCCTGGGTTTTTTTCGTGTTTGAATCACGTAGGAATGTGGTAACACACTGAAGCAGTCAATTAAACCTGATTTCGATCAATATTTCAGAGGATAACACCGGTTACGTCTGGGTAAGGCCTGGGTTATGCCCGCATCTGGCTCATGATTATGCCTTAATCGCATACTTGTTGGCCAGATCCTGGGGCTTTCCGTGTTTGAATCACGTAGTAATGTGGTAATACACTGAAGCAGTCAATTATACCTGGTTTCGATAAATTTTTTTGGAGGATAACACCGGTTAGGTCTAGGATAGGTCTGGGTTATGCCCGCATCTGGCTCATGATTTTGCCTTCTTCGCATACTTGTTGGCCAGATCCTGGGTTTTTTTCGTGTTTGAATCACGTAGTAATGTGGTAACACAATGAAGCAGTCAATTAACCCTGGTTTCGATCAATATTTTAGAGGATAAAACCGGTTAGGTCTGGGTTAGGTCTGGGTTATGCCCGCATCTGGCTCATGATTTTGCCTTTTTCGCATACTTATTGGCCAGATCCTGGGTTTTTTTCGTGTTTGAATCACGTAGTAATGTGGTAACACACTGAAGCAGTCAATTAAACCTGATTTCGATCAATATTTCAGAGGACAACACCGGTTAGGTCTGGGTAAGGTCTGGGTTATGCACGCATCTGGCTCATGATTATGACTTAATCGCATACTTGTTGGCCAGATCCTGTGTTTTTCCGTGTTTGAATCACGTAGTAATGTGGTAATACACTGAAGCAGTCAATTAAACCTGGTTTCGCTCAATATTTCAGAGGATAACACCGGTTAGGTCTGGGTTAGGTCTGGGTTATGCCCGCATCTGGCTCCTGATTTTGCCTTCTTCGCATACTTGTTGGCCAGATCCTGGATTTTTTTCGTGTTTGAATCACGTAGTAATGTGGTAACACACTGAAGCAGTCAATTAAACCAGGTTTCGATCAATATTTTAGAGGATAACACCGGTTAGGTCTGGGTTAGGTCCGGGAAATGCCCGCATCTGGCTCATGATTTTGCCCTCTTCGCATACTTGTTGGCCAGATCCTGGGTTTTTTTCGTGTTTGAATCACGTAGTAATGTGGTAACACACTGAAGGAGTCAATTAAACCTGGTTTCGATCAATATTTTAGAGGATAACACCGGTTAGGTCTGGGTTATGCCCGCATCTGGCTCATGATTTTGCCTTCTTCGCATACTTGTTGGCCAGATCCTGGGTTTTTTTCGTGTTTGAATCACGTAGTAATGTGGTAACACACTGAAGCAGTCAATTAAACCTGATTTCGATCAATATTTCAGAGGATAACACCGGTTAGGTCTGGGTAAGGTCTGGGTTATGCACGCATCTGGCTCATGATTATGACTTAATCGCATACTTGTTGGCCAGATCCTGGGTCTTTCCGTGTTTGAATCACGTAGTAATGTGGTAATACACTGAAGCAGTCAATTAAACCTGGTTTCGATCAATATTTCAGAGGATAACACCGGTTAGGTCTGGGTTAGGTCTGGGTTATGCCCGCATCTGGCTCCTGATTTTGCCTTCTTCGCATACTTGTTGGCCAGATCCTGGATTTTTTTCGTGTTTGAATCACGTAGTAATGTGGTAACACACTGAAGCAGTCAATTAAACCAGGTTTCGATCAATATTTTGGAGGATAACACCGGTTAGGTCTGGCTTTGGTCTGGGTTATACCCGCATCTGGCTCATGTTTTTGCCTTCTTCGCATACTTGTTGGCCAGATCCTGGGTTTTTTCCGTGTTTGAATCACGTAGTAATGTGGTACCACACTGAGGCAGTCAATTAAACCTGGTTTCGATCAATATTTTAGAGGATAACACCGGTTAGGTCTGGGTTAGGTCTGGGTTATGCCCGCATCTGGCTCATGATTTTGCCTTCTTCGCATACTTGTTGGCCAGATCCTGGGTTTTTTTCGTGTTTGAATCACGTAGTAATGTGGTAACACACTGAAGCAGTCAATTAAACCTGGTTTCGATCAATATTTTACAGGATAGCACCGGTTAGGTCCGGGTTAGGTCCGGGATATGCCCGCATCTGGCTCATGATTTTGCCTTCTTCGCATACTTGTTGGCCAGATCCTGGGTTTTTTTCGTGTTTGAATCACGTAGTAATGTGGTAACACACTGAAGGAGTCAATTAAACCTGGTTTCGATCAATATTTTAGAGGATAACACCGGTTAGGTCTGGGTTAGGTCCGGGAAATGCACGCATCTGGCTCATGATTTCGTCATTTTCGCAAACTTGTTGGCCAGATCCTCGGATTTTTTCGTGTTTGAATCACGTAGTAATGTGGTAACACACTGAAGCAGTCAATTAAACCAGGTTTCGATCAATATTTTAGAGGATAACACCGGTTAGGTCTGGGTTATGCCCGCATCTGGCTCATGATTTTGCCTTCTTCGCATACTTGTTGGCCAGATCCTGGTTTTTTTTCGTGTTTGAATCACGTAGTAATGTGGTAACACACTGAAGCAGTCAATTAAACCAGGTTTCGACGAATATTTTAGAGGATAACACCGGATAGGTCTGGGTTAGGTCTGGGATATGCGCGCATCTGGCTTATACTATCGCCTTTTTCGCAAACTTGTTGGCCAGATCCTGGGTTTTTTCCGTGTTTGAATCACGTAGTAATGTGGTACCACACTGAGGCAGTCAATTAAACCTGGTTTCGATCAATATTTTAGAGGATAACACCGGTTAGGTCTGGGTTAGGTCTGGGTTATGCCCGCATCTGGCTCATGATTTTGCCTTCTTCGCATACTTGTTGGCCAGATCCTGGGTTTTTTTCGTGTTTGAATCACGTAGTAATGTGGTAACACACTGAAGCAGTCAATTAAACCTGGTTTCGATCAATATTTTAGAGGATGACACCGGTTAGGTCTGGGTTAGGTCTGGGTTATGCCCGCATCTGGCTCATGATTTTGCCTTCTTCGCATACTTGTTGGCCAGATCCTGGATTTTTTTCATGTTTGAATCACGTAGTAATGTGGTAACACACTAGAGCAGTCAATTAAACCAGGTTTCGATCATTATTTTAGAGGATAACACCGGTTAGGTCTGGGTTAGGTCTGGGATATGCGCGCATCTGGCTTATACTTTCGCCTTTTTCGCAAACTTTTGGCCAGATCCTGGGTTTTTTTCGTGTTTGAATCACGTAGTAATGTGGTAACACACTGAAGCAGTCAATTAAACCAGGTTTCGATGAATATTTTAGAGGATAACACCGGATAGGTCTGGGTTAGGTCTGGGATATGCGCGCATCTGGCTTATACTTTCGCCTTTTTCGCAAACTTGTTGGCCAGATCCTGGGTTTTTTCCGTGTTTGAATCACGTAGTAATGTGGTACCACACTGAGGCAGTCAATTAAACCTGGTTTCGATCAATATTTTAGAGGATAACACCGGTTAGGTCTGGGTTAGGTCTGGGTTATGCCCGCATCTGGCTCATGATTTTGCCTTCTTCGCATACTTGTTGGCCAGATCCTGTGTTTTTTTCGTGTTTGAATCACGTAGTAATGTGGTAACACAATGAAGCAGTCAATTAACCCTGGTTTCGATCCATATTTTGGAGGATAACACCGGTTAGGTCTGGGTTAGGTCTGGGTTATGCCCGCATCTGGCTCATGATTTTGCCTTTTTCGCATACTTATTGGCCAGATCCTGGGTTTTTTTCGGGTTTGAATAACGCAGTAATGTGGTACCACACTGAAGCAGTCAATTAAACCTGGTTTCGATCAATATTTTAGAGGATAGCACCGGTTAGGTCTGGGTAAGGTCTGGGTTATGCCCGCATCTGGCTCATGATTATGCCTTAATCGCATACTTGTTGCCCAGATCCTGGGGCTTTCCGTGTTTGAATCACGTAGTAATGTGGTAATACACTGAAGCAGTCAATTAAACCTGGTTTCGATAAATTTTTTTGGAGGATAACACCGGTTAGGTCTAGGATAGGTCTGGGTTATGCCCGCATCTGGCTCATGATTTTGCCTTCTTCGCATACTTGTTGGCCAGATCCTGGGTTTTTTTCGTGTTTGAATCACGTAGTAATGTGGTAATACACTGGAGCAGTCAATTAAACCTGGTTTCGATCAATATTTCAGAGGATAACACCGGTTAGGTCTGGGTTAGGTCTGGGTTATGCCCGCATCTGGCTCCTGATTTTGCCTTCTTCGCATACTTGTTGGCCAGATCCTGGATTTTTTTCGTGTTTGAATCACGTAGTAATGTGGTAACACACTGAAGCAGTCAATTAAACCAGGTTTCGATCAATATTTTAGAGGATAACACCGGTTAGGTCTGGCTTTGGTCTGGGTTATACCCGTATCTGGCTCATGTTTTTGCCTTCTTCGCATACTTGTTGGCCAGATCCTGGGTTTTTTTCGTGTTTGAATCACGTAGTAATATGGTAATACACTGAAGCAGTCAATTAAATCTGGTTTCGATCAATATTTCAGAGGATAACACCGGTTAGGTCTGGGTTAGGTCTGGGTTATGCCCGCATCTGGCTCAAGATTTTGCCTTCTTCGCATACTTGTTGGCCAGATCCTGGTTTTTTTTCGTGTTTGAATCACGTAGTAATGTGGTAACACACTGAAGCAGTCAATTAAACCAGGTTTCGATGAATAATTTAGAGGATAACACCGGATAGGTCTGGGTTAGGTCTGGGATATGCGCGCATCTGGCTTATACTTTCGCCTTTTTCGCAAACTTGTTGGCCAGATCCTGGGTTTTTTCCGTGTTTGAATCACGTAGTAATGTGGTACCACACTGAGGCAGTCAATTAAACCTGGTTTCGATCAATATTTTAGAGGATAACACCGGTTAGGTCTGGGTTAGGTCTGGGTTATGCCCGCATCTGGCTCATGATTTTGCCTTCTTCGCATACTTGTTGGCCAGATCCTGGGTTTTTTTCGTGTTTGAATCACGTAGTAATGTGGTAACACACTGAAGCAGTCAATTAAACCTGGTTTCGATCAATATTTTACAGGATAGCACCGGTTAGGTCCGGGTTAGGTCCGGGATATGCCCGCATCTGGCTCATGATTTTGCCTTCTTCGCATACTTGTTGGCCAGATCCTGGGTTTTTTTCGTGTTTGAATCACGTAGTAATGTGGTAACACACTGAAGGAGTCAATTAAACCTGGTTTCGATCAATATTTTAGAGGATAACACCGGTTAGGTCTGGGTTAGGTCCGGGAAATGCACGCATCTGGCACATGATTTCGTCATTTTCGCAAACTTGTTGGCCAGATCCTGGGTTTTTTCCGTGTTTGAATCACGTAGTAATGTTATACCACACTGAGGCAGTGAATTAAACCTGGATTCGGGCAGTATTTTAGAGGATAACACCGGTTAGGTCTGGGTTAGGTCTGGGTTATGCCCGCATCTGGCTCATGATTTTGCCTTCTTCGCATACTTGTTGGCCAGATCCTCGGATTTTTTCGTGTTTGAATCACGTAGTAATGTGGTAACACACTGAAGCAGTCAATTAAACCAGGTTTCGATCAATATTTTAGAGGATAACACCGGTTAGGTCTGGGTTATGCCCGCATCTGGCTCATGATTTTGCCTTCTTCGCATACTTGTTGGCCAGATCCTGGTTTTTTTTCGTGTTTGAATCACGTAGTAATGTGGTAACAAACTGAAGCAGTCAATTAAACCAGGTTTCGATGAATATTTTAGAGGATAACACCGGATAGGTCTGGGTTAGGTCTGGGATATGCGCGCATCTGGCTTATACTTTCGCCTTTTTCGCAAACTTGTTGGCCAGATCCTGGGTTTTTTCCGTGTATGAATCACGTAGTAATGTGGTACCACACTGAGGCAGTCAATTAAACCTGGTTTCGATCAATATTTTAGAGGATAACACCGGTTAGGTCTGGGTTAGGTCTGGGTTATGCCCGCATCTGGCTCATGATTTTGCCTTCTTCGCATACTTGTTGGCCAGATCCTGGGTTTTTTTCGTGTTTGAATCACGTAGTAATGTGGTAACACACTGAAGCAGTCAATTAAACCTGGTTTCGATCAATATTTTACAGGATAGCACCGGTTAGGTCCGGGTTAGGTCCGGGATATGCCCGCATCTGGCTCATGATTTTGCCTTTATCGCATACTTGTTGGCCAGATCCTGGGTTTTTTTCGTGTTTGAATCACGTAGTAATGTGGTAATACACTGAAGCAGTCAATTAAACCTGGATTCGATCAATATTTTAGAGGATAACACCGGATAGGTCTGGGTTAGGTCTGGGTTATGCCCGCATCTGGCTCATGATTTTGCCTTCTTCGCATACTTGTTGGCCAGATCCTGGGTTTTTTTCGTGTTTGAACCACGTAGTAATGTGGTAACACAATGAAGCAGTCAATTAAACCTGGTTTCGATCAATATTTTAGAGGATAACACCGGTTGGGTATGGGTGAGGTCTGGGATATGCGCGCATCTGGCTTATACTTTCGCCTTATTCGCAAAATTGTTGGCCAGATCCTGGGTTTTTTCCGTGTTTGAATCACGTAGTAATGTGGTAATACACTGAAGCAGTCAATTAAACCTGGTTTCGATCAATATTTTAGAGGATAACTCCGGTTAGGTCTAGGTTAGGTCTGGGTTATGCCCGCATCTGGCTCATGATTTTGCCTTCTTCGCATACTTGTTGGCCAGATCCTGTGTTTTTTTCGTGTTTGAATCACGTAGTAATGTGGTAACACAATGAAGCAGTCAATTAACCCTGGTTTCGATCCATATTTTGGAGGATAACACCGGTTAGGTCTGGGTTAGGTCTGGGTTATGCCCGCATCTGGCTCATGATTTTGCCTTCTTCGCATACTTGTTGGCCAGATCCTGGGTTTTTTTCGGGTTTGAATAACGCAGTAATGTGGTACCACACTGAAGCAGTCAATTAAACCTGGTTTCGATCAATATTTTAGAGGATAGCACCGGTTAGGTCTGGGTAAGGTCTGGGTTATGCCCGCATCTGGCTCATGATTATGCCTTAATCGCATACTTGTTGGCCAGATCCTGGGGCTTTCCGTGTTTGAATCACGTAGTAATGTGGTAATACACTGAAGCAGTCAATTAAACCTGGTTTCGATAAATTTTTTTGGAGGATAACACCGGTTAGGTCTAGGATAGGTCTGGGTTATGCCCGCATCTGGCTCATGATTTTGCCTTCTTCGCATACTTGTTGGCCAGATCCTGGGTTTTTTTCGTGTTTGAATCACGTAGTAATGTGGTAACACAATGAAGCAGCCAATTAACCCTGGTTTCGATCCATATTTTGGAGGATAACACCGGTTAGGTCTGGGTTAGGTCTGGGTTATGCCCGCATCTGGCTCATGATTTTGCCTTTTTCGCATACTTATTGGCCAGATCCTGGGTTTTTTTCGTGTTTGAATCACGTAGTAATGTGGTAACACACTGAAGCAGTCAATTAAACCTGATTTCGATCAATATTTCAGAGGATAACACCGGTTAGGTCTGGGTAAGGTCTGGGTTATGCACGCATCTGGCTCATGATTATGACTTAATCGCATACTTGTTGGCCAGATCCTGGGTCTTTCCGTGTTTGAATCACGTAGTAATGTGGTAATACACTGAAGCAGTCAATTAAACCTGGTTTCGATCAATATTTCAGAGGATAACACCGGTTAGGTCTGGGTTAGGTCTGGGTTATGCCCGCATCTGGCTCCTGATTTTGCCTTCTTCGCATACTTGTTGGCCAGATCCTGGATTTTTTTCGTGTTTGAATCACGTAGTAATGTGGTAACACACTGAAGCAGTCAATTAAACCAGGTTTCGATCAATATTTTAGAGGATAACACCGGTTAGGTCTGGCTTTGGTCTGGGTTATACCCGCATCTGGCTCATGTTTTTGCCTTCTTCGCATACTTGTTGGCCAGATCCTGGGTTTTTTTCGTGTTTGAATCACGTAGTAATATGGTAATACACTGAAGCAGTCAATTAAATCTGGTTTCGATCAATATTTCAGAGGATAACACCGGTTAGGTCTGGGTTAGGTCTGGGTTATGCCCGCATCTGGCTCATGATTTTGCCTTCTTCGCATACTTGTTGGCCAGATCCTGGTTTTTTTACGTGTTTGAATCACGTAGTAATGTGGTAACACACTGAAGCAGTCAATTAAACCAGGTTTCGATGAATAATTTAGAGGATAACACCGGATAGGTCTGGGTTAGGTCTGGGATATGCGCGCATTTGGCTTATACTTTCGCCTTTTTCGCAAACTTGTTGGCCAGATCCTGGGTTTTTTCCGTGTTTGAATCACGTAGTAATGTGGTACCACACTGAGGCAGTCAATTAAACCTGGTTTCGATCAATATTTTAGAGGATAACACCGGTTAGGTCTGGGTTAGGTCTGGGTTATGCCCGCATCTGGCTCATGATTTTGCCTTCTTCGCATACTTGTTGGCCAGATCCTGGGTTTTTTTCGTGTTTGAATCACGTAGTAATGTGGTAACACACTGAAGCAGTCAATTAAACCTGGTTTCGATCAATATTTTACAGGATAGCACCGGTTAGGTCCGGGTTAGGTCCGGGATATGCCCGCATCTGGCTCATGATTTTGCCTTCTTCGCATACTTGTTGGCCAGATCCTGGGTTTTTTTCGTGTTTGAATCACGTAGTAATGTGGTAACACACTGAAGGAGTCAATTAAACCTGGTTTCGATCAATATTTTAGAGGATAACACCGGTTAGGTCTGGGTTAGGTCCGGGAAATGCACGCATCTGGCTCATGATTTCGTCATTTTCGCAAACTTGTTGGCCAGATCCTGGGTTTTTTCCGTGTTTGAATCACGTAGTAATGTTATACCACACTGAGGCAGTGCATTAAACCTGGATTCGGGCAGTATTTTAGAGGATAACACCGGTTAGGTCTGGGTTAGGTCTGGGTTATGCCCGCATCTGGCTCATGATTTTGCCTTCTTCGCATACTTGTTGGCCAGATCCTCGGATTTTTTCGTGTTTGAATCACGTAGTAATGTGGTAACACACTGAAGCAGTCAATTAAACCAGGTTTCGATCAATATTTTAGAGGATAACACCGGTTAGGTCTGGGTTATGCCCGCATCTGGCTCATGATTTTGCCTTCTTCGCATACTTGTTGGCCAGATCCTGGTTTTTTTTCGTGTTTGAATCACGTAGTAATGTGGTAACACACTGAAGCAGTCAATTAAACCAGGTTTCGATGAATATTTTAGAGGATAACACCGGATAGGTCTGGGTTAGGTCTGGGATATGCGCGCATCTGGCTTATACTTTCGCCTTTTTCGCAAACTTGTTGGCCAGATCCTGGGTTTTTTCCGTGTTTGAATCACGTAGTAATGTGGTACCACACTGAGGCAGTCAATTAAACCTGGTTTCGATCAATATTTTAGAGGATAACACCGGTTAGGTCTGGGTTAGGTCCGGGAAATGCACGCATCTGGCTCATGATTTCGTCATTTTCGCAAACTTGTTGGCCAGATCCTGGGTTTTTTCCGTGTTTGAATCACGTAGTAATGTTATACCACACTGAGGCAGTGCATTAAACCTGGTTTCGATCAATATTTTAGAGGATGACACCGGTTAGGTCTGGGTTAGGTCTGGGTTATGCCCGCATCTGGCTCATGATTTTGCCTTCTTCGCATACTTGTTGGCCAGATCCTGGATTTTTTCCGTGTTTGAATCACGTAATAATGTGGTAACACACTGTGGTAGTCAATTAAACCTGGTTTCGATCAATATTTCAGAGGATAACACCGGTTAGGTCTGGGTTAGGTCCGGCAAATGCACGCATCTGGCTCATGATTTCGTCATTTTCGCAAACTTGTTGGCCAGATCCTGGGTTTTTTCCGTGTTTGAATCACGTAGTAATGTTATACCACACTGAGGCAGTGAATTAAACCTGGATTCGGGCAGTATTTTAGAGGATAACACCGGTTAGGTCTGGGTTAGGTCTGGGTTATGCCCGCATCTGGCTCATGATTTTGCCTTCTTCGCAAACTTGTTGGCCAGATCCTCGGATTTTTTCGTGTTTGAATCACGTAGTAATGTGGTAACACACTGAAGCAGTCAATTAAACCAGGTTTCGATCAATATTTCAGAGGATAACACCGGTTAGGTCTGGGTTAGGTCCGGGAAATGCCCGCATCTGGCTCATGATTTTGCCCTCTTCGCATACTTGTTGGCCAGATCCTGGGTTTTTTTCGTGTTTGAATCACGTAGTAATGTGGTAACACACTGAAGGAGTCAATTAAACCTGGGTTCGATCAATATTTTAGAGGATAACACCGGTTAGGTCTGGGTTATGCCCGCATCTGGCTCATGATTTTGCCTTCTTCGCATACTTGTTGGCCAGATCCTGGTTTTTTTTCGTGTTTGAATCACGTAGTAATGTGGTAACACACTGAAGCAGTCAATTAAACCAGGTTTCGATGAATATTTTAGAGGATAACACCGGATGGGTCTGGGTTAGGTCTGGGATATGCGCGCATCTGGCTTATACTTTCGCCTTTTTCGCAAACTTGTTGGCCAGATCCTGGGTTTTTTCCGTGTTTGAATCACGTAGTAATGTGGTACCACACTGAGGCAGTCAATTAAACCTGGTTTCGATCAATATTTTAGAGGATAACACCGGTTAGGTCTGGGTTAGGTCTGGGTTATGCCCGCATCTGGCTCATGATTTTGCCTTCTTCGCATACTTGTTGGCCAGATCCTGGGTTTTTTTCGTGTTTGAATCACGTAGTAATGTGGTAACACACTGAAGCAGTCAATTAAACCTGGTTTCGATCAATATTTTACAGGATAGCACCGGTTAGGTCCGGGTTAGGTCCGGGATATGCCCGCATCTGGCTCATGATTTTGCCTTCTTCGCATACTTGTTGGCCAGATCCTGGGTTTTTTTCGTGTTTGAATCACGTAGTAATGTGGTAATACACTGAAGCAGTCAATTAAACCTGGATTCGATCAATATTTTAGAGGATAACACCGGATAGGTCTGGGTTAGGTCTGGGTTATGCCCGCATCTGGCTCATGATTTTGCCATCTTCGCATACTTGTTGGCCAGATCCTGGGTTTTTTTCGTGTTTGAATCACGTAGTAATGTGGTAACACAATGAAGCAGTCAATTAAACCTGGTTTCGATCAATATTTTAGAGGATAACACCGGTTAGGTATGGGTGAGGTCTGGGATATGCGCGCATCTGGCTTATACTTTCGCCTTATTCGCAAAATTGTTGGCCAGATCCTGGGTTTTTTCCGTGTTTGAATCACGTAGTAATGTGGTAATACACTGAAGCAGTCAATTAAACCTGGTTTCGATCAATTTTTTTGGAGGATAACACCGGTTAGGTCTAGGATAGGTCTGGGTTATGCCCGCATCTGGCTCATGATTTTGCCTTCTTCGCATACTTGTTGGCCAGATCCTGGGTTTTTTTCGTGTTTGAATCACGTAGTAATGTGGTAACACAATGAAGCAGCCAATTAACCCTGGTTTCGATCCATATTTTGGAGGATAACACCGGTTAGGTCTGGGTTAGGTCTGGGTTATGCCCGCATCTGGCTCATGATTTTGCCTTTTTCGCATACTTATTGGCCAGATCCTGGGTTTTTTTCGTGTTTGAATCACGTAGTAATGTGGTAACACACTGAAGCAGTCAATTAAACCTGATTTCGATCAATATTTCAGAGGATAACACCGGTTAGGTCTGGGTAAGGTCTGGGTTATGCACGCATCTGGCTCATGATTATGACTTAATCGCATACTTGTTGGCCAGATCCTGGGTCTTTCCGTGTCTGAATCACGTAGTAATGTGGTAATACACTGAAGCAGTCAATTAAACCTGGTTTCGATCAATATTTCAGAGGATAACACCGGTTAGGTCTGGGTTAGGTCTGGGTTATGCCCGCATCTGGCTCCTGATTTTGCCTTCTTCGCATACTTGTTGGCCAGATCCTGGATTTTTTTCGTGTTTGAATCACGTAGTAATGTGGTAACCATCTGAAGCAGTCAATTAAACCAGGTTTCGATCAATATTTTAGAGGATAACACCGGTTAGGTCTGGCTTTGGTCTGGGTTATACCCGCATCTGGCTCATGTTTTTGCCTTCTTCGCATACTTGTTGGCCAGATCCTGGGTTTTTTTCGTGTTTGAATCACGTAGTAATATGGTAATGCACTGAAGCAGTCAATTAAATCTGGTTTCGATCAATATTTCAGAGGATAACACCGGTTAGGTCTGGGTTAGGTCTGGGTTATGCCCGCATCTGGCTCATGATTTTGCCTTCTTCGCATACTTGTTGGCCAGATCCTGGTTTTTTTTCGTGTTTGAATCACGTAGTAATGTGGTAACACACTGAAGCAGTCAATTAAACCAGGTTTCGATGAATAATTTAGAGGATAACACCGGATAGGTCTGGGTTAGGTCTGGGATATGCGCGCATCTGGCTTATACTTTCGCCTTTTTCGCAAACTTGTTGGCCAGATCCTGGGTTTTTTCCGTGTTTGAATCACGTAGTAATGTGGTACCACACTGAGGCAGTCAATTAAACCTGGTTTCGATCAATATTTTAGAGGATAACACCGGTTAGGTCTGGGTTAGGTCTGGGTTATGCCCGCATCTGGCTCATGATTTTGCCTTCTTCGCATACTTGTTGGCCAGTTCCTGGGTTTTTTTCGTGTTTGAATCACGTAGTAATGTGGTAACACACTGAAGCAGTCAATTAAACCTGGTTTCGATCAATATTTTACAGGATAGCACCGGTTAGGTCCGGGTTAGGTCCGGGATATGCCCGCATCTGGCTCATGATTTTGCCTTCTTCGCATACTTGTTGGCCAGATCCTGGGTTTTTTTCGTGTTTGAATCACGTAGTAATGTGGTAACACACTGAAGGAGTCAATTAAACCTGGTTTCGATCAATATTTTAGAGGATAACACCGGTTAGGTCTGGGTTAGGTCTGGGTTATGCCCGCATCTGGCTCATGATTTTGCCTTCTTCGCATACTTGTTGGCCAGATCCTGGGTTTTTTCCGTGTTTGAATCACGTAGTAATGTTATACCACACTGAGGCAGTGAATTAAACCTGGATTCGGGCAGTATTTTAGAGGATAACACCGGTTAGGTCTGGGTTAGGTCTGGGTTATGCCCGCATCTGGCTCATGATTTTGCCTTCTTCGCATACTTGTTGGCCAGATCCTCGGATTTTTTCGTGTTTGAATCACGTAGTAATGTGGTAACACACTGAAGCAGTCAATTAAACCAGGTTTCGATCAATATTTTAGAGGATAACACCGGTTAGGTCTGGGTTATGCCCGCATTTGGCTCATGATTTTGCCTTCTTCGCATACTTGTTGGCCAGATCCTGGTTTATTTTCGTGTTTGAATCACGTAGTAATGTGGTAACACACTGAAGCAGTCAATTAAACCAGGTTTCGATGAATATTTTAGAGGATAACACCGGATAGGTCTGGGTTAGGTCTCGGATATGCGCGCATCTGGCTTATACTTTCGCCTTTTTCGCAAACTTGTTGGCCAGATCCTGGGTTTTTTCCGTGTTTGAATCACGTAGTAATGTGGTACCACACTGAGGCAGTCAATTAAACCTGGTTTCGATCAATATTTTAGAGGATAACACCGGTTAGGTCTGGGTTAGGTCTGGGTTATGCCCGCATCTGGCTCATGATTTTGCCTTCTTCGCATACTTGTTGGCCAGATCCTGGGTTTTTTTCGTGTTTGAATCACGTAGTAATGTGGTAACACACTGAAGCAGTCAATTAAACCTGGTTTCGATCAATATTTTAGAGGATAACACCGGTTAGGTCTGGGTTAGGTCTGGGTTATGCCCGCATCTGGCTCATGATTTTGCCTTCTTCGCATACTTGTTGGCCAGATCCTGGGTTTTTTTCGTGTTTGAATCACGTAGTAATGTGGTACCACACTGAGGCAGTCAATTAAACCTGGTTTCGATCAATATTTTAGAGGATAACACCGGTTAGGTCTGGGTTAGGTCTGGGTTATGCCCGCATCTGGCTCATGATTTTGCCTTCTTCGCATACTTGTTGGCCAGATCCTGGGTTTTTTTCGTGTTTGAATCACGTAGTAATGTGGTAACACAATGAAGCAGTCAATTAAACCTGGTTTCGATCAATATTTTAGAGGATAACACCGGTTAGGTATGGGTGAGGTCTGGGATATGCGCGCATCTGGCTTATACTTTCGCCTTATTCGCAAAATTGTTGGCCAGATCCTGGGTTTTTTCCGTGTTTGAATCACGTAGTAATGTGGTAATACACTGAAGCAGTCAATTAAACCTGGTTTCGATCAATATTTTAGAGGATAACACCGGTTAGGTCTAGGTTAGGTTTGGGTTATGCCCGCATCTGGCTCATGATTTTGCCTTCTTCGCATACTTGTTGGCCAGATCCTGTGTTTTTTTCGTGTTTGAATCACGTAGTAATGTGGTAACACAATGAAGCAGTCAATTAAACCTGGTTTCGATCCATATTTTGGAGGATAACACCGGTTAGGTCTGGGTTATGCCCGCATCTGGCTCATAATTTTGCCTTTTTCGCATACTTATTGGCCAGATCCTGGGTTTTTTTCGGGTTTGAATAACGCAGTAATGTGGTACCACACTGAAGCAGTCAATTAAACCTGGTTTCGATCAATATTTTAGAGGATAGCACCGGTTAGGTCTGGGTAAGGTCTGGGTTATGCCCGCATCTGGCTCATGATTATGCCTTAATCGCATACTTGTTGGCCAGATCCTGGGGCTTTCCGTGTTTGAATCACGTAGTAATGTGGTAATACACTGAAGCAGTCAATTAAACCTGGTTTCGATAAATTTTTTTGGAGGATAACACCGGTTAGGTCTAGGATAGGTCTGGGTTATGCCCGCATCTGGCTCATGATTTTGCCTTCTTCGCATATTTGTTGGCCAGATCCTGGGTTTTTTTCGTGTTTGAATCACGTAGTAATGTGGTAACACAATGAAGCAGTCAATTAACCCTGGTTTCGATCCATATTTTGGAGGATAACACCGGTTAGGTCTGGGTTAGGTCTGGGTTATGCCCGCATCTGGCTCATGATTTCGCCTTTTTCGCATACTTATTGGCCAGATCCTGGGTTTTTTTCGTGTTTGAATCACGTAGTAATGTGGTAACACACTGAAGCAGTCAATTAAACCTGATTTCGATCAATATTTCAGAGGATAACACCGGTTAGGTCTGGGTAAGGTCTGGGTTATGCACGCATCTGGCTCATGATTATGACTTAATCGCATACTTGTTGGCCAGATCCTGGGTCTTTCCGTGTTTGAATCACGTAGTAATGTGGTAATACACTGAAGCAGTCAATTAAACCTGGTTTCGATCAATATTTCAGAGGATAACGCCGGTTAGGTCTGGGTTAGGTCTGGGTTATGCCCGCATCTGGCTCCTGATTTTGCCTTCTTCGCATACTTGTTGGCCAGATCCTGGATTGTTTTCGTGCTTGAATCACGTAGTAATGTGGTAACACACTGAAGCAGTCAATTAAACCAGGTTTCGATCAATATTTTAGAGGATAACACCGGTTAGATCTGGCTTTGGTCTGGGTTATACCCGCATCTGGCTCATGTTTTTGCCTTCTTCGCATACTTGTTGGCCAGATCCTGGGTTTTTTTCGTGTTTGAATCACGTAGTAATATGGTAATACACTGAAGCAGTCAATTAAATCTGGTTTCGATCAATATTTCAGAGGATAACACCGGTTAGGTCTGGGTTAGGTCTGGGTTATGCCCGCATCTGGCTCATGATTTTGCCTTCTTCGCATACTTGTTGGCCAGATCCTGGTTTTTTTTCGTGTTTGAATCACGTAGTAATGTGGTAACACACTGAAGCAGTCAATTAAACCAGGTTTCGATGAATAATTTAGAGGATAACACCGGATAGGTCTGGGTTAGGTCTGGGATATGCGCGCATCTGGCTTATACTTTCGCCTTTTTCGCAAACTTGTTGGCCAGATCCTGGGTTTTTTCCGTGTTTGAATCACGCAGTAATGTGGTACCACACTGAGGCAGTCAATTAAACCTGGTTTCGATCAATATTTTAGAGGATAACACCGGTTAGGTCTGGGTTAGGTCTGGGTTATGCCCGCATCTGGCTCATGATTTTGCCTTCTTCGCATACTTGTTGGCCAGATCCTGGGTTTTTTTCGTGTTTGAATCACGTAGTAATGTGGTAACACACTGAAGCAGTCAATTAAACCTGGTTTCGATCAATATTTTACAGGATAGCACCGGTTAGGTCCGGGTTAGGTCCGGGATATGCCCGCATCTGGCTCATGATTTTGCCTTCTTCGCATACTTGTTGGCCAGATCCTGGGTTTTTTTCGTGTTTGAATCACGTAGTAATGTGGTAACACACTGAAGGAGTCAATTAAACCTGGTTTCGATCAATATTTTAGAGGATAACACCGGTTAGGTCTGGGTTAGGTCCGGGAAATGCACGCATCTGGCTCATGATTTCGTCATTTTCGCAAACTTGTTGGCCAGATCCTGGGTTTTTTCCGTGTTTGAATCACGTAGTAATGTTATACCACACTGAGGCAGTGAATTAAACCTGGATTCGGGCAGTATTTTAGAGGATAACACCGGTTAGGTCTGGGTTAGGTCTGGGTTATGCCCGCATCTGGCTCATGATTTTGCCTTCTTCGCATACTTGTTGGCCAGATCCTCGGATTTTTTCGTGTTTGAATCACGTAGTAATGTGGTAACACACTGAAGCAGTCAATTAAACCAGGTTTCGATCAATATTTTAGAGGATAACACCGGTTAGGTCTGGGTTAGGTCTGGGATATGCGCGCATCTGGCTTATACTTTCGCCTTTTTCGCAAACTTGTTGGCCAGATCCTGGGTTTTTTCCGTGTTTGAATCACGTAGTAATGTGGTACCACACTGAGGCAGTCAATTAAACCTGGTTTCGATCAATATTTCACAGGATAACACCGGTTAGGTCTGTGTTAGGTCCGGGATATGCCCGCATCTGGCTCATGATTTTGCCTTCTTCGCATACTTGTTGGCCAGATCCTGGATTTTTTTCGTGTTTGAATCACGTAGTAATGTGGTAACACACTAGAGCAGTCAATTAACCCTGGTTTCGATCCATATTTTGGAGGATAACACCGGTTAGGTCTGGGTTAGGTCTGGGTTATGCCCGCATCTGGCTCATGATTTTGCCTTTTTCGCATACTTATTGGCCAGATCCTGGGTTGTTTTCGTGTTTGAATCACGTAGCAATGTGGTAACACACTGAAGCAGTCAATTAAACCTGATTTCGATCAATATTTCAGAGGATATCACCGGTTAGGTCTGCGTAAGGTCTGGGTTATGCCCGCATCTGGCTCATGATTATGCCTTAATCGCATACTTGTTGGCCAGATCCTGGGGCTTTCCGTGTTTGAATCACGTAGTAATGTGGTAATACACTGAAGCAGTCAATTAAACCTGGTTTCGATAAATTTTTTTGGAGGATAACACCGGTTAGGTCTAGGTTAGGTCTGGGTTATGCCCGCATCTGGCTCATGATTTTGCCTTCTTCGCATACTTGTTAGCCAGATCCTGGGTTTTTCGTGTTTGAAGCGCGTAGTAATGTGGTAACACAATGAAGCAGTCAATTAACCCTGGTTTCGATCCATATTTTGGAGGATAACACCGGTTAGGTCTGGGTTAGGTCTGGGTTATGCCCGCATCTGGCTCATGATTTTGCCTTTTTCGCATACTTATTGGCCAGATCCTGGGTTTTTTTCGTGTTTGAATCACGTAGTAATGTGGTAACACACTGAAGCAGTCAATTAAACCTGATTTCGATCAATATTTCAGAGGATAACACCGTTTAGGTCAGGGTAAGGTCTGGGTTATGCCCGCATCTGGCTCATGATTATGCCTTAATCGCATACTTGTTGGCCAGATCCTGGGTCTTTCCGTGTTTGAATCACGTAGTAATGTGGTAATACACTGAAGCAGTCAATTAAACCTGGTTTCGATCAATATTTTAGAGGATAGCACCGGTTAGGTCTGGGTTTCGTCTGGGTTATGCCCGCATCTGGCTCATGATTTTGCCTTCATCGCAAACTTGTTGGCCAGATCCTGGGTTTTTTTCGTGTTTGAATCACGTAGTAATGTGGTAATACACTGAAGCAGTCAATTAAACCTGGATTCGATCAATATTTTAGAGGATAACAACGGATAGGTCTGGGTTAGGTCTGGGTTATGCCCGCATCTGGCTCATGATTTTGCCTTCTTCGCATACTTGTTGGCCAGATCCTGGGTTTTTTTCGTGTTTGAATCACGTAGTAATGTGGTAACACAATGAAGCAGTCAATTAAACCTGGTTTCGATCAATATTTTAGAGGATAACACCGGTTAGGTATGGGTGAGGTCTGGGATATGCGCGCATCTGGCTTATACTTTCGCCTTTTTCGCAAAATTGTTGGCCAGATCCTGGGATTTTTCCGTGTTTGAATCACGTAGTAATGTGGTAATACACTGAAGCAGTCAATTAAACCTGGTTTCGATCAATATTTTAGAGGATAACACCGGTTAGGTCTAGGTTAGGTCTGGGTTATGCCCGCATCTGGCTCATGATTTTGCCTTCTTCGCATACTTGTTGGCCAGATCCTGTGTTTTTTTCGTGTTTGAATCACGTAGTAATGTGGTAACACAATGAAGCAGTCAATTAACCCTGGTTTCGATCCATATTTTGGAGGATAACACCGGTTAGGTCTGGGTTATGCCCGCATCTGGCTCATGATTTTGCCTTTTTCGCATACTTATTGGCCAGATCCTGGGTTTTTTTCGTGTTTGAATCACATAGTAATGTGGTAACACACTGAAGCAGTCAATTAAACCTGATTTCGATCAATATTTCAGAGGATAACACCGGTTAGGTCTGGGTAAGGTCTGGGTTATGCACGCATCTGGCTCATGATTATGACTTAATTGCATACTTGTTGGCCAGATCCTGGGTCTTTCCGTGTTTGAATCACGTAGTAATGTGGTAATACACTGAAGCAGTCAATTAAACCTGGTTTCGATCAATATTTCAGAGGATAACACCGGTTAGGTCTGGGTTAGGTCTGGGTTATGCCCGCATCTGGCTCCTGATTTTGCCTTCTTCGCATACTTGTTGGCCAGATCCTGGATTTTTTTCGTGTTTGAATCACGTAGTAATGTGGTAACACACTCAAGCAGTCAATTAAACCAGGTTTCGATCAATATTTTAGAGGATAACACCGGTTAGGTCTGGCTTTGGTCTGGGTTATACCCGCATCTGGCTCATGATTTTGCCTTCTTCGCATACTTGTTGGCCAGATCCTGGGTTTTTTTCGGGTTTGAATAACGCAGTAATGTGGTACCACACTGAAGCAGTCAATTAAACCTGGTTTCGATCAATATTTTAGAGGATAGCACCGGTTAGGTCTGGGTTTCGTCTGGGTTATGCCCGCATCTGGCTCATGTTTTTGCCTTCTTCGCATACTTGTTGGCCAGATCCTGGGTTTTTTTCGTGTTTGAATCACGTAGTAATATGGTAATACACTGAAGCAGTCAATTAAATCTGGTTTCGATCAATATTTCAGAGGATAACACCGGTTAGGTCTGGGTTAGGTCTGGGTTATGCCCGCATCTGGCTCATGATTTTGCCTTCTTCGCATACTTGTTGGCCAGATCCTGGGTTTTTTTCGTGATTGAATCACGTAGTAATGTGGTAACACACTGAAGGAGTCAATTAAACCTGGTTTCGATCAATATTTTAGAGGATAACACCGGTTAGGTCTGGGTTAGGTCTGGGATATGCCCGCATCTGGCTCATGATTTTGCCTTCTTCGCATACTTGTTGGCCAGATCCTGGGTTTTTTTCGTGTTTGAATCACGTAGTAATGTGGTAACACACTGAAGCAGTCAATTAAACCTGGTTTCGATCAATATTTTACAGGATAGCACCGGTTAGGTCCGGGTTAGGTCCGGGATATGCCCGCATCTGGCTCATGATTTTGCCTTCTTCGCATACTTGTTGGCCAGATCCTGGGTTTTTTTCGTGTTTGAATCACGTAGTAATGTGGTAATACACTGAAGCAGTCAATTAAACCTGGATTCGATCAATATTTTAGAGGATAACACCGGATAGGTCTGGGTTAGGTCTGGGTTATGCCCGCATCTGGCTCATGATTTTGCCTTCTTCGCATACTTGTTGGCCAGATCCTGGGTTTTTTTCGTGTTTGAATCACGTAGGAATGTGGTAACACACTGAAGCAGTCAATTAAACCTGATTTCGATCAATATTTCAGAGGATAACACCGGTTAGGTCTGGGTAAGGTCTGGGTTATGCCCGCATCTGGCTCATGATTATGCCTTAATCGCATACTTGTTGGCCAGATCCTGGGGCTTTCCGTGTTTGAATCACGTAGTAATGTGGTAATACACTGAAGCAGTCAATTAAACCTGGTTTCGATAAATTTTTTTGGAGGATAACACCGGTTAGGTCTGGGTTAGGTCTGGGTTATGCCCGCATCTGGCTCCTGATTTTGCCTTCTTCGCATACTTGTTGGCCAGATCCTGGGTTTTTTTCGTGTTTGAATCACGTAGTAATGTGGTAACACACTGAAGCAGTCAATTAAACCAGGTTTCGATCAATATTTTAGAGGATAACACCGGTTAGGTCTGGCTTTGGTCTGGGTTATACCCGCATCTGGCTCATGATTTTGCCTTCTTCGCATACTTGTTGGCCAGATCCTGGGTTTTTTTCGGGTTTGAATAACGCAGTAATGTGGTACCACACTGAAGCAGTCAATTAAACCTGGTTTCGATCAATATTTTAGAGGATAGCACCGGTTAGGTCTGGGTTTCGTCTGGGTTATGCCCGCATCTGGCTCATGTTTTTGCCTTCTTCGCATACTTGTTGGCCAGATCCTGGGCTTTTTTCGTGTTTGAATCACGTAGTAATGTGGTAACACACTGAAGCAGTCAATTAAACCTGGTTTCGATCAATATTTTAGATAATAACACCGGTTAGATCTGGGTTAGGTCCGGGATATGCCCGCATCTGGCTTATACTTTCTCCTTTTTCGCTAACTTGTTGGCTAGATCCTGGGTTTTTTCGGGTTCGAATCACGTAGTAATGTGATAACACACTGAAGCAGTCAATTAAACCTGGTTTCGATCTATATTTTAGAGGATAACACCGGTTAGGTATGGGTTAGGTCTGGGATATGCGCGCATCTGGCTTATACTTTCGCCTTTTTCGCAAACTTGTTGGCCAGATCCTGGGTTTTTTCCGTGTTTGAATCACGTAGTAATGTGGTAATACACTGAAGCAGTCAATTAAACCTCGTTTCGATCAATATTTTAGAGGATAACACCGGTTAGGTCTGGGTTTGGTCTGGGATATGCGCGCATCTGGCCTATACTTTCGCCTTTTTCGCAAACTTTTGGCCAGATCCTGGGTTTTTTCCGTGTTTGAATCACGTAGTAATGTGGTACCACACTGTGGTAGTCAATTAAACCTGGTTTCGATCAATATTTCAGAGGATAACACCGGTTAGGTCTGGGTTAGGTCCGGGAAATGCACGCATCTGGCTCATGATTTCGTCATTTTCGCAAACTTGTTGGCCAGATCCTGGGTTTTTTCCGTGTTTGAATCACGTAGTAATGTTATACCACACTGAGGCAGTGAATTAAACCTGGATTCGGGCAGTATTTTAGAGGATAACACCGGTTAGGTCTGGGTTAGGTCTGGGTTATGCCCGCATCTGGCTCATGATTTTGCCTTCTTCGCATACTTGTTGGCCAGATCCTCGGATTGTTTCGTGTTTGAATCACGTAGTAATGTGGTAACACACTGAAGCAGTCAATTAAACCAGGTTTCGATCAATATTTTAGAGGATAACACCGGTTAGGTCTGGGTTAGGTCTGGGATATGCGCGCATCTGGCTTATACTTTCGCCTTTTTCGCAAACTTGTTGGCCAGATCCTGGGTTTTTTCCGTGTTTGAATCACGTTGTAATGTGGTACCACACTGAGGCAGTCAATTAAACCTGGTTTCGATCAATATTTCACAGGATAACACCGGTTAGGTCTGTGTTAGGTCCGGGATATGCCCGCATCTGGCTCATGATTTTGCCTTCTTCGCATACTTGTTGGCCAGATCCTGCGTTTTTTTCGTGTTTGAATCACGTAGTAATGTGGTAAAACAATGAAGCAGTCAATTAACCCTGGTTTCGATCCATATTTTGGAGGATAACACCGGTTAGGTCTGGGTTAGGTCTGGGTTATGCCCGCATCTGGCTCATGATTTTGCCTTTTTCGCATACTTATTGGCCAGATCCTGGGTTTTTTTCGTGTTTGAATCACGTACTAATGTGGTAACACACTGAAGCAGTCAATTATACCTGATTTCGATCAATATTTCAGAGGATAACACCGGTTAGGTCTGGGTAAGGTCTGGGTTATGCCCGCATCTGGCTCATGATTATGACTTAATCGCATACTTGTTGGCCAGATCCTGGGTCTTTCCGTGTTTGAATCACGTAGTAATGTGGTAATACACTGAAGCAGTCAATTAAACCTGGTTTCGATCAATATTTTAGAGGATAACACCGGTTAGGTCTGGGTTAGGTCTGGGTTATGCCCGCATCTGGCTCCTGATTTTGCCTTCTTCGCATACTTGTTGGCCAGATCCTGGGTTTTTTTCGTGTTTGAATCACGTAGTAATGTGGTAACACAATGAAGCAGTCAATTAACCCTGGTTTCGATCCATATTTTGGAGGATAACACCGGTTAGGTCTGGGTTAGGTCTGGGTTATGCCCGCATCTGGCTCATGATTTTGCCTTTTTCGCATACTTATTGGCCAGATCCTGGGTTTTTTTCGTGTTTGAATCACGTAGTAATGTGGTAACACACTGAAGCAGTCAATTAAACCTGATTTCGATCAATATTTCAGAGGATAACACCGGTTAGGTCTGGGTTAGGTCTGGGATATGCGCGCATCTGGCTTATACGTTCGCCTTTTTCGCAAACTTGTTGGACAGATCCTGGGTTTTTTTCGTGTTTGAATCACGTAGTAATGTGGTAACACACTGAAGCAGTCAATTAAACCAGGTTTCGATCAACATTTTAGAGGATAACACCGGTTAGGTCTGGCTCTGGTCTGGGTTATACCCGCATCTGGCTCATGATTTTGCCTTCTACGCATACTTGTTGGCCAGATCCTGGGTTTTTTTCGTGTTTGAATCACGTAGTAATGTGGTAACACACTGAAGGAGTCAATTAAACCTGGTTTCGATCAATATTTTAGAGGATAACACCGGTTAGGTCTGGGTTAGGTCTGGGTTATGCCCGCATCTGGCTCATGATTTTGCCTTCTTCGCATACTTGTTGGCCAGATCCTGGGTTTTTTTCGTGTTTGAATCACGTAGTAATGTGGTAACACACTGAAGCAGTCAATTAAACCAGGTTTCGATGAATATTTTAGAGGATAACACCGGATAGGTCTGGGTTAGGTCTGGAATATGCGCGCATCTGGCTTATACTTTCGCCTTTTTCGCAAACTTGTTGGCCAGATCCTGGGTTTTTTCCGCGTTTGAATCACGTAGTAATGTGGTACCACACTGAGGCAGTCAATTAAACCTGGTTTCGATCAATAATTTAGAGGATAACACCGGTTAGGTCTGGGTTAGGTCTGGGTTATGCCCGCATCTGGCTCATGATTTTGCCTTCTTCGCATACTTGTTGGCCAGATCCTGTGTTATTTTCGTGTTTGAATCACGTAGTAATGTGGTAACACACTGAAGCAGTCAATTAAACCTGGTTTCGATCAATATTTTACAGGATAGCACCGGTTAGGTCCGGGTTAGGTCCGGGATATGCCCGCATCTGGCTCATGATTTTGCCTTCTTCGCATACTTGTTGGCCAGATCCTGGGTTTTTTTCGTGTTTGAATCGTAGTAATGTGGTAATACACTGAAGCAGTCAATTAAACCTGGTTTCGATCAATATTTTAGAGGATAACACCGGATAGGTCTGGGTTAGGTCTGGGCTATGCCCGCATCTGGCTTATACTTTCGCCTTCTTCGCATACTTGTTGGCCAGATCCTGGGTTTTTTCCGTGTTTGAATCACGTAGTAATGTGGTAACACAATGAAGCTGTCAATTAACCCTGGTTTCGATCCATATTTTGGAGGATAAAACCGGTTAGGTCTGGGTTAGGTCTGGGTTATGCCCGCATCTGGCTCATGATTTTGCCTTAATCGCATACTTGTTGGCCAGATCCTGGGGTTTTCCGTGTTTGAATCACGTAGTAATGTGGTAATACACTGAAGCAGTCAATTAAACCTGGTTTCGATAAATTTTTTTGGAGGATCACACCGGTTAGGTCTAGGTTAGGTCTGGGTTATGCCCGCATCTGGCTCATGATTTTGCCTTCTTCGCATACTTGTTGGCCAAATCCTGGGTTTTTTTCGTGTTTGAATCACGTAGTAATGTGGTAACACAATGAAGCAGTCAATTAACCCTGGTTTCGATCCATATTTTGGAGGATAACACCGGTTAGGTCTGGGTTAGGTCTGGGTTATGCCCGCATCTGGCTCATGATTTTGCCTTTTTCGCATACTTATTGGCCAGATCCTGGGTTTTTTTCGTGTTTGAATCACGTAGTAATGTGGTAACACACTGAAGCATTCAATTAAACCTGATTTCGATCAATATTTCAGAGGATAACACCGGTTAGGTCTGGGGAAGGTCTGGGTTATGCACGCATCTGGCTCATGATTATGACTTAATCGCATACTTGTTGGCCAGATCCTGGGTTTTTTTCGTGTTTGAATCACGTAGTAATGTGGTAACACACTGAAGCAGTCAATTAAACCTGGTTTCGATCAATATTTCAGAGGATAACACCGGTTAGGTCTGGGGAAGGTCTGGGTTATGCGCGCATCTGGCTCATGATTATGACTTAATCGCATACTTGTTGGCCAGATCCTGGGTTTTTTTCGTGTTTGAATCACGTAGTAATGTGGTAACACACTGAAGCAGTCAATTAAACCAGGTTTCGATGAATATTTTAGAGGATAACACCGGATAGGTCTGGGTTAGGTCTGGAATATGCGCGCATCTGGCTTATACTTTCGCCTTTTTCGCAAACTTGTTGGCCAGATCCTGGGTTTTTTCCGTGTTTGAATCACGTAGTAATGTGGTACCACACTGAGGCAGTCAATTAAACCTGGTTTCGATCAATAATTTAGAGGATAACACCGGTTAGGTCTGGGTTAGGTCTGGGTTATGCCCGCATCTGGCTCATGATTTTGCCTTCTTCGCATACTTGTTGGCCAGATCCTGTGTTATTTTCGTGTTTGAATCACGTAGTAATGTGGTAACACACTGAAGCAGTCAATTAAACCTGGTTTCGATCAATATTTTACAGGATAGCACCGGTTAGGTCCGGGTTAGGTCCGGGATATGCCCGCATCTGGCTCATGATTTTGCCTTCTTCGCATACTTGTTGGCCAGATCCTGGGTTTTTTTCGTGTTTGAATCGTAGTAATGTGGTAATACACTGAAGCAGTCAATTAAACCTGGTTTCGATCAATATTTTAGAGGATAACACCGGTTAGGTCTGGGTTAGGTCTGGGTTATGCCCGCATCTGGCTCATGATTTTGCCTTTTTCGCATACTTATTGGCCAGATCCTGGGTTTTTTTCGTGTTTGAATCACGTAGGAATGTGGTAACACACTGAAGCAGTCAATTAAGCCTGATTTCGATCAATATTTCAGAGGATAACACCGGTTAGGGCTGGGTAAGGTCTGGGTTATGCCCGCATCTGGCTCATGATTATGCCTTAATCGCATACTTGTTGGCCAGATCCTGGGGTTTTCCGTGTTTGAATCACGTAGTAATGTGGTAATACACTGAAGCAGTCAATTAAACCTGGTTTCGATAAATTTTTTTGGAGGATCACACCGGTTAGGTCTAGGTTAGGTCTGGGTTATGCCCGCATCTGGCTCATGATTTTGCCTTCTTCGCATACTTGTTGGCCAAATCCTGGGTTTTTTTCGTGTTTGAATCACGTAGTAATGTGGTAACACAATGAAGCAGTCAATTAACCCTGGTTTCGATCCATATTTTGGAGGATAACACCGGTTAGGTCTGGGTTAGGTCTGGGTTATGCCCGCATCTGGCTCATGATTTTGCCTTTTTCGCATACTTATTGGCCAGATCCTGGGTTTTTTTCGTGTTTGAATCACGTAGTAATGTGGTAACACACTGAAGCATTCAATTAAACCTGATTTCGATCAATATTTCAGAGGATAACACCGGTTAGGTCTGGGGAAGGTCTGGGTTATGCACGCATCTGGCTCATGATTATGACTTAATCGCATACTTGTTGGCCAGATCCTGGGTTTTTTTCGTGTTTGAATCACGTAGTAATGTGGTAACACACTGAAGCAGTCAATTAAACCTGGTTTCGATCAATATTTTAGAGGATAACACCGGTTAGGTCTGGGTTAGGTCTGGGTTATGCCCGCACCTGGCTCCTGATTTTGCCTTCTTCGCATACTTGTTGGCCAGATCCTGGGTTTTTTTCGTGTTTGAATCACGTAGTAATGTGGTAACACACTGAAGCAGTCAATTAAACCTGGTTTCGATCAATATTTTAGAGGATAACACCGGTTAGGTCTGGGTTTCGTTTGGGTTATGCCCGCATCTGGCTCATGATTTTGCCTGTTTCGCAATACTTGTTGGCCAGATCCTGGGCTTTTTTCGTGTTTGAATCACGTAGTAATGTGGTAATACACTGAAGCAGTCAATTAAACCTGGTTTCGATCAATATTTTTGAGGATAACACCGGTTAGGTCTGGGTTAGGTCTGGGTTATGCCCGTATCTGGCTCATGATTTTGCCTTCTTCGCATACTTGTTGGCCAGATCCTGGGTTTTTTTCGTGTTTGAATCTGGTAGTAATGTGGTAAAACACTGAAGCAGTCAATAAAACCTGGTTTCGATCAATATTTTAGAGGATAACACCTGTTAGGTCTGGGTAAGGTCTGGGTTATGCCCGCATCTGGCTCATGATTATGCCTTAATCGCATACTTGTTGGCCAGATCCTGGGGCTTTCCGTGTTTGAATCACGTAGTAATGTGGTAATACACTGAAGCAGTCAATTAAACCTGGTTTCGATCAATATTTCAGAGGATAACACCTGTTAGGTCTGGGTAAGGTCTGGGTTATGCTCGCATCTGGCTCATGATTATGCCTTAATCGCATACTTGTTGGCCAGATCCTGGGGCTTTCCGTGTTTGAATCACGTAGTAATGTGGTAATACACTGAAGCAGTCAATTAAACCTGGTTTCGATAAATTTTTTTGGAGGATCACACCGGTTAGGTCTAGGTTAGGTCTGGGTCATGCCCGCATCTGGCCCATGATTTTGCCTTCTTCGCATACTTGTTGGCCAGATCCTGGGTTTTTTTCGTGTTTGAATCACGTAGTAATGTGGTAACACAATGAAGCAGTGAATTAACCCTGGTTTCGATCCATATTTTGGAGGATAACACCGGTTAGGTCTGGGTTAGGTCTGGGTTATGCCCGCATCTGGCTCATGATTTTGCCTTTTTCGCAAACTTGTTGGCCAGATCTTGGGTTTTTTTCGTGTTTGAATCACGTAGTAATGTGGTAACACACTGAAGCAGTCAATTAAACCTCGTTTCGCTCAGTATTTTAGAGGATAACACCGGTTAGGTCTGGGTTAGGTCTGGGTTATGCGCGCATCTGGCTCATGATTTTGCCTTCTTCGCATACTTGTTGGCCAGATCCTGGGTTTTTTCCGTGTCTGAATCACGTAGTAATGTTGTACCACACTGAGGCAGTCAATTAAACCTGGATTCGGACAGTATTTTAGAGGATAACACCGGTTAGGTCTGGGTTAGGTCTGGGTTATGCCCGCATCTGGCTCATGATTTTGCCTTTTTCGCAAACTTGTTGGCCAGATCTTGGGTTTTTTTCGTGTTTGAATCACGTAGTAATGTGGTAACACACTGAAGCAGTCAATTAAACCTCGTTTCGCTCAGTATTTTAGAGGATAACACCGGTTAGGTCTGGGTTAGGTCTGGGTTATGCGCGCATCTGGCTCATGATTTTGCCTTCTTCGCATACTTGTTGGCCAGATCCTGGGGTTTTCCGTGTTTGAATCACGTAGTAATGTGGTAATACACTGAAGCAGTCAATTAAACCTGGTTTCGATAAATTTTTTTGGAGGATCACACCGGTTAGGTCTAGGTTAGGTCTGGGTTATGCCCGCATCTGGCTCATGATTTTGCCTTCTTCGCATACTTGTTGGCCAAATCCTGGGTTTTTTTCGTGTTTGAATCACGTAGTAATGTGGTAACACAATGAAGCAGTCAATTAACCCTGGTTTCGATCCATATTTTGGAGGATAACACCGGTTAGGTCTGGGTTAGGTCTGGGTTATGCCCGCATCTGGCTCATGATTTTGCCTTTTTCGCATACTTATTGGCCAGATCCTGGGTTTTTTTCGTGTTTGAATCACGTAGTAATGTGGTAACACACTGAAGCATTCAATTAAACCTGATTTCGATCAATATTTCAGAGGATAACACCGGTTAGGTCTGGGTAAGGTCTGGGTTATGCACGCATCTGGCTCATGATTATGACTTAATCGCATACTTGTTGGCCAGATCCTGGGTCTTTCCGTGTTTGAATCACGTAGTAATGTGGTAATACACTGAAGCAGCCAATTAAACCTGGTTTCGATCAATATTTTAGAGGATAACACCGGTTAGGTCTGGGTTAGGTCTGGGTTATGCCCGCACCTGGCTCCTGATTTTGCCTTCTTCGCATACTTGTTGGCCAGATCCTGGGTTTTTTTCGTGTTTGAATCACGTAGTAATGTGGTAACACACTGAAGCAGTCAATTAAACCTGGTTTCGATCAATATTTTAGAGGATAACACCGGTTAGGTCTGGGTTTCGTTTGGGTTATGCCCGCATCTGGCTCATGATTTTGCCTGTTTCGCAATACTTGTTGGCCAGATCCTGGGCTTTTTTCGTGTTTGAATCACGTAGTAATGTGGTAATACACTGAAGCAGTCAATTAAACCTGGTTTCGATCAATATTTTTGAGGATAACACCGGTTAGGTCTGGGTTAGGTCTGGGTTATGCCCGTATCTGGCTCATGATTTTGCCTTCTTCGCATACTTGTTGGCCAGATCCTGGGTTTTTTTCGTGTTTGAATCTGGTAGTAATGTGGTAAAACACTGAAGCAGTCAATAAAACCTGGTTTCGATCAATATTTTAGAGGATAACACCGGTTAGGTCTGGGTTAGGTCCGGGATATGCTCGCATCTGGCTCATGATTATGCCTTAATCGCATACTTGTTGGCCAGATCCTGGGGCTTTCCGTGTTTGAATCACGTAGTAATGTGGTAATACACTGAAGCAGTCAATTAAACCTGGTTTCGATCAATATTTCAGAGGATAACACCTGTTAGGTCTGGGTAAGGTCTGGGTTATGCCCGCATCTGGCTCATGATTATGCCTTAATCGCATACTTGTTGGCCAGATCCTGGGGCTTTCCGTGTTTGAATCACGTAGTAATGTGGTAATACACTGAAGCAGTCAATTAAACCTGGTTTCGATAAATTTTTTTGGAGGATCACACCGGTTAGGTCTAGGTTAGGTCTGGGTTATGCCCGCAACTGGCTCATGATTTTGCCTTCTTCGCATACTTGTTGGCCAGATCCTGGGTTTTTTCGTGTTTGAATCACGTAGTAATGTGGTAACACAATGAAGCAGTGAATTAACCCTGGTTTCGATCCATATTTTGGAGGATAACACCGGTTAGGTCTGGGTTAGGTCTGGGTTATGCCCGCATCTGGCTCATGATTTTGCCTTTTTCGCAAACTTGTTGGCCAGATCTTGGGTTTTTTTCGTGTTTGAATCACGTAGTAATGTGGTAACACACTGAAGCAGTCAATTAAACCTCGTTTCGCTCAGTATTTTAGAGGATAACACCGGTTAGGTCTGGGTTAGGTCTGGGTTATGCGCGCATCTGGCTCATGATTTTGCCTTCTTCGCATACTTGTTGGCCAGATCCTGGGTTTTTTCCGTGTTTGAATCACGTAGTAATGTTGTACCACACTGAGGCAGTCAATTAAACCTGGATTCGGACAGTATTTTAGAGGATAACACCGGTTAGGTCTGGGTTAGGTCTGGGTTATGCGCGCATCTGGCTCATGATTTTGCCTTCTTCGCATACTTGTTGGCCAGATCCTGGGTTTTTTTCGTGTTTGAATTACGTAGTAATGTGGTAACACACTGAAGCAGTCAATTAAACCTGGTTTCGGTCAATATTTTAGAGGATAACACCGGTTAGGTCTGGGTTTCGTTTGGGTTATGCCCGCATCTGGCTCATGATTTTGCCTGCTTCGCAATACTTGTTGGCCAGATCCTGGGCTTTTTTCGTGTTTGAATCACGTAGTAATGTGGTAATACACTGAAGTAGTCAATTAAACCTGGTTTCGATCAATATTTTTGAGGATAACACCGGTTAGGTCTGGGTTAGGTCTGGGTTATGCCCGCATCTGGCTTATACTTTCGCAAACTTGTTGGCCAGATCCTGGGTTTTTTTCGTGTTTGAATCACGTAGTAACGTTGTACCACACTGAGGCAGTCAATTAAACCTGGTTTCGATCAATATTTCAGAGGATAACACCGGTTAGGTCTGGGTTAGGTCTGGGATATGCGCGCATCTGGCTTATACTTTCGCCTTTTTCGCAAACTTGTTGGGTAGATCCTGGGTTTTTTTCTGGTTTGAATAACGCAGTAATGTGGTACCACACTGAAGCAGTCAATTAAACCTGGTTTCGATCAATATTTCAGAGGATAACACCGGTTAGGTCTGGGTTAGGTCTGGGATATGCGCGCATCTGGCTTATACTTTCGCCTTTTTCGCAAACTTGTTGGCCAGATCCTGGGTATTTTCCGTGTTTGAAACACGTAGTAATGTGGTAACACACTGAAGCAGTCAATAAAACCTGGTTTCGATCAATATTTTAGAGGATAACACCGGTTAGGTCTGGGTTAGGTCCGGGAAATGCCCGCATCTGGCTCATGATTTTGCCTTCTTCGCATACTTGTTGGCCAGATCCTGGGTTTTTTTCGTGTTTGAATTACGTAGTAATGTGGTAACACACTGAAGCAGTCAATTAAACCTGGTTTCGGTCAATATTTTAGAGGATAACACCGGTTAGGTCTGGGTTTCGTTTGGGTTATGCCCGCATCTGGCTCATGATTTTGCCTGCTTCGCAATACTTGTTGGCCAGATCCTGGGCTTTTTTCGTGTTTGAATCACGTAGTAATGTGGTAATACACTGAAGTAGTCAATTAAACCTGGTTTCGATCAATATTTCAGAGGATAACACCGGTTAGGTCTGGGTTAGGTCTGGGATATGCGCGCATTTGGCTTATACTTTCGCCTTTTTCGCAAACTTGTTGGCTAGATCCTGGGTTTTTTTCGTGTTTGAATCACGTAGTAATGTGGTACCACACTGAAGCAGTCAATTAAACCTGGTTTCGATCAATATTTCAGAGGATAACGCCGGTTAGGTCTCGGTTAGGTCTGGGATATGCGCGCATCTGGCTTATACTTTCGCCTTTTTCGTAAACTTGTCGGCTAGATCCTGGGTTTTTTTCGGGTTTGAATAACGCAGTAATGTGGTACCACACTGGAGCAGTCAATTAAACCTGGTTTCGATCAATATTTTAGAGGATAACGCCGGTTAGGTCTGGGTTAGGTCTGGGAAATGCGCGCATCTGGCTTATACTTTCGCCTTCTTCGCATACTTGTTGGCCAGATCCTGGGTTTTTTTCGTGTTTGAATCACGTAGTAATGTGGTAACACACTGAAGCAGTCAATTAAACCTGGTTTCGATCAATATTTCAGAGGATAACACCGGTTAGGTCTGGGTTAGGTCTGGGATATGCGCGCATTTGGCTTATACTTTCGCCTTTTTCGCAAACTTGTTGGCTAGATCCTGGGTTTTTTTCGTGTTTGAATCACGTAGTAATGTGGTACCACACTGAGGCAGTCAATTAAACCTGGTTTCGATCAATATTTCAGAGGATAACGCCGGTTAGGTCTGGGTTAGGTCAGGGAAATGCGCGCATCTGGCTTATACTTTCGCCTTCTTCGCATACTTGTTGGCCAGATCCTGGGTTTTTTCCGTGTTTGAATCACGTAGTAATGTGGTAACACACTGAAGCAGTCAATTAAACCTGGTTTCGACGAATATTTTAGAGGATAACACCGGTTAGGTCTGGGTTATGCCCGCATCTGGCTCATGATTTTGCCTTCTTCGCATACTTGTTGGCCAGATCCTGGGTTTTTTTCGTGTTTGAATCACGTAGTAATGTGGTACCACACTGAGGCAGTCAATTAAACCTGGTTTCGATCAATATTTCAGGGGATAACGCCGGTTAGGTCTGGGTTAGGTCTGGGTTATGCCCGCATCTGGCTCATGATTTTGCCTTCTTCGCATACTTGTTGGCCAGATCCTGCGTTTTTTTCGTGTTTGAATCACGTAGTAATGTGGTACCACCCTGAGGCAGTCAATTAAACCTGGTTTCGATCAATATTTCAGAGGATAACGCCGGTTAGGTCTGGGTTAGGTCTGGGTTATGCCCGCATCTGGCTCCTGATTTTGCCTTCTTCGCATACTTGTTGGCCAGATCCTGGGTTTTTTTCGTGTTTGAATCACGTAGTAATGTGGTAACACACTGAAGCAGTCAATTAAACCAGGTTTCGATCAATATTTTAGAGGATAACACCGGTTAGGTCTGGCATTGGTCTGGCTTATACCCGCATCTGGCTCATGATTTTGCCTTCTTCGCATACTTGTTGGCCAGATCCTGGGTTTTTTTCGGGTTTGAATAACGCAGTAATATGGTACCACACTGAAGCAGTCAATTAAACCTGGTTTCGATCAATATTTTAGAGGATAGCACCGGTTAGGTCTGGGTTTCGTCTGGGTTATGCCCGCATCTGGCTCATGTTTTTGCCTTCTTCGCATACTTGTTGGCCAGATCCTGGGTTTTTTTCGTGTTTGAATCACGTAGTAATGTGGTAATACACTGAAGCAGTCAATTAAACCTGGTTTCGATCAATATTTCAGAGGATAACACCGGTTAGGTCTGGGTTAGGTCCGGGAAATGCACGCATCTGGCTCATGATTTCGCCATTTTCGCAAACTTGTTGGCCAGATCCTGGGTTTTTTCCGTGTTTGAATCACGTAGTAATGTTATACCACACTGAGGCAGTGAATTAAACCTGGATTCGGGCAGTATTTTAGAGGATAACACCGGTTAGGTCTGTGTGAGGTCTGCGTTATGCCCGCATCTGGCTCATGATTTTGCCTTCTTCGCATACTTGTTGGCCAGATCCTCGGATTTTTTCGTGTTTGAATCACGTAGTAATGTGGTAACACACTGAAGCAGTCAATTAAACCAGGTTTCGATCAATATTTTAGAGGATAACACCGGTTAGGTCTGGGTTAGGTCTGGGATATGCGCGCATCTGGCTTATACTTTCGCCTTTTTCGCAAAGTTGTTGGCCAGATCCTGGGTTTTTTCCGTGTTTGAATCACGTAGTAATGTGGTACCACACTGAGGCAGTCAATTAAACCTGGTTTCGATCAATATTTCACAGGATAACACCGGTTAGGTCTGGGTAAGGTCTGGGTTATGCCCGCATCTGGCTCATGATTATGACTTAATCGCATACTTGTTGGCCAGATCCTGGGTCTTTCCGTGTTTGAATCACGTAGTAATGTGGTAATACACTGAAGCAGTCAATTAAACCTGGTTTCGATCAATATTTTAGAGGATAACACCGGTTAGGTCTGGGTTAGGTCTGGGTTATGCCCGCATCTGGCTCCTGATTTTGCCTTCTTCGCATACTTGTTGGCCAGATCCTGGGTTTTTTTCGTGTTTGAATCACGTAGTAATGTGGTAACACAATGAAGCAGTCAATTAACCCTGGTTTCGATCCATATTTTGGAGGATAACACCGGTTAGGTCTGGGTTAGGTCTGGGTTATGCCCGCATCTGGCTCATGATTTTGCCTTTTTCGCATACTTATTGGCCAGATCCTGGGTTTTTTTCGTGTTTGAATCACGTAGTAATGTGGTAACACACTGAAGCAGTCAATTAAACCTGATTTCGATCAATATTTCAGAGGATAACACCGGTTAGGTCTGGGTTAGGTCTGGGATATGCGCGCATCTGGCTTATACGTTCGCCTTTTTCGCAAACTTGTTGGACAGATCCTGGGTTTTTTTCGTGTTTGAATCACGTAGTAATGTGGTAACACACTGAAGCAGTCAATTAAACCAGGTTTCGATCAACATTTTAGAGGATAACACCGGTTAGGTCTGGCTCTGGTCTGGGTTATACCCGCATCTGGCTCATGATTTTGCCTTCTACGCATACTTGTTGGCCAGATCCTGGGTTTTTTTCGTGTTTGAATCACGTAGTAATGTGGTAACACACTGAAGGAGTCAATTAAACCTGGTTTCGATCAATATTTTAGAGGATAACACCGGTTAGGTCTGGGTTAGGTCTGGGTTATGCCCGCATCTGGCTCATGATTTTGCCTTCTTCGCATACTTGTTGGCCAGATCCTGGGTTTTTTTCGTGTTTGAATCACGTAGTAATGTGGTAACACACTGAAGCAGTCAATTAAACCAGGTTTCGATGAATATTTTAGAGGATAACACCGGATAGGTCTGGGTTAGGTCTGGGATATGCGCGCATCTGGCTTATACTTTCGCCTTTTTCGCAAACTTGTTGGCCAGATCCTGGGTTTTTTCCGTGTTTGAATCACGTAGTAATGTGGTACCACACTGAGGCAGTCAATTAAACCTGGTTTCGATCAATAATTTAGAGGATAACACCGGTTAGGTCTGGGTTAGGTCTGGGTTATGCCCGCATCTGGCTCATGATTTTGCCTTCTTCGCATACTTGTTGGCCAGATCCTGTGTTATTTTCGTGTTTGAATCACGTAGTAATGTGGTAACACACTGAAGCAGTCAATTAAACCTGGTTTCGATCAATATTTTACAGGATAGCACCGGTTAGGTCCGGGTTAGGTCCGGGATATGCCCGCATCTGGCTCATGATTTTGCCTTCTTCGCATACTTGTTGGCCAGATCCTGGGTTTTTTTCGTGTTTGAATCACGTAGTAATGTGGTAATACACTGAAGCAGTCAATTAAACCTGGTTTCGATCAATATTTTAGAGGATAACACCGGATAGGTCTGGGTTAGGTCTGGGTTATGCCCGCATCTGGCTTATACTTTCGCCTTCTTCGCATACTTGTTGGCCAGATCCTGGGTTTTTTCCGTGTTTGAATCACGTAGTAATGTGGTAACACAATGAAGCTGTCAATTAACCCTGGTTTCGATCCATATTTTGGAGGATAAAACCGGTTAGGTCTGGGTTAGGTCTGGGTTATGCCCGCATCTGGCTCATGATTTTGCCTTTTTCGCATACTTATTGGCCAGATCCTGGGTTTTTTTCGTGTTTGAATCACGTAGGAATGTGGTAACACACTGAAGCAGTCAATTAAGCCTGATTTCGATCAATATTTCAGAGGATAACACCGGTTAGGGCTGGGTAAGGTCTGGGTTATGCCCGCATCTGGCTCATGATTATGCCTTAATCGCATACTTGTTGGCCAGATCCTGGGGCTTTCCGTGTTTGAATCACGTAGTAATGTGGTAATACACTGAAGCAGTCAATTAAACCTGGTTTCGATAAATTTTTTTGGAGGATCACACCGGTTAGGTCTAGGTTAGGTCTGGGTTATGCACGCATCTGGCTCATGATTATGACTTAATCGCATACTTGTTGGCCAGATCCTGGGTCTTTCCGTGTTTGAATCACGTAGTAATGTGGTAATACACTGAAGCAGCCAATTAAACCTGGTTTCGATCAATATTTTAGAGGATAACACCGGTTAGCTCTGGGTTAGGTCTGGGTTATGCCCGCATCTGGCTCCTGATTTTGCCTTCTTCGCATACTTGTTGGCCAGATCCTGGGTTTTTTTCGTGTTTGAATCACGTAGTAATGTGGTAACACACTGAAGCAGTCAATTAAACCTGGTTTCGATCAATATTTTAGAGGATAACACCGGTTAGGTCTGGGTTTCGTTTGGGTTATGCCCGCATCTGGCTCATGATTTTGCCTGTTTCGCAATACTTGTTGGCCAGATCCTGGGCTTTTTTCGTGTTTGAATCACGTAGTAATGTGGTAATACACTGAAGCAGTCAATTAAACCTGGTTTCGATCAATATTTTTGAGGATAACACCGGTTAGGTCTGGGTTAGGTCTGGGTTATGCCCGTATCTGGCTCATGATTTTGCCTTCTTCGCATACTTGTTGGCCGGATCCTGGGTTTTTTTCGTGTTTGAATCTGGTAGTAATGTGGTAAAACACTGAAGCAGTCAATAAAACCTGGTTTCGATCAATATTTTAGAGGATAACACCGGTTAGGTCTGGGTTAGGTCCGGGATATGCCCGCATCTGGCTCATGATTTTGCCTTCTCCGCATACTTGTTGGCCAGATCCTGGGTTTTTTCCGTGTTTGAATCACGTAGTAATGTGGTAACACAATGAAGCAGTCAATTAACCCTGGTTTCGATCAATATTTCAGAGGATAACACCTGTTAGGTCTGGGTAAGGTCTGGGTTATGCCCGCATCTGGCTCATGATTATGCCTTAATCGCATACTTGTTGGCCAGATCCTGGGGCTTTCCGTGTTTGAATCACGTAGTAATGTGGTAATACACTGAAGCAGTCAATTAAACCTGGTTTCGATCAATATTTCAGAGGATAACACCTGTTAGGTCTGGGTAAGGTCTGGGTTATGCCCGCATCTGGCTCATGATTATGCCTTAATCGCATACTTGTTGGCCAGATCCTGGGGCTTTCCGTGTTTGAATCACGTAGTAATGTGGTAATACACTGAAGCAGTCAATTAAACCTGGTTTCGATAAATTTTTTTGGAGGATCACACCGGTTAGGTCTAGGTTAGGTCTGGGTTATGCCCGCATCTGGCTCATGATTTTGCCTTCTTCGCATACTTGTTGGCCAGATCCTGGGTTTTTTTCGTGTTTGAATCACGTAGTAATGTGGTAACACAATGAAGCAGTGAATTAACCCTGGTTTCGATCCATATTTTGGAGGATAACACCGGTTAGGTCTGGGTTAGGTCTGGGTTATGCCCGCATCTGGCTCATGATTTTGCCTTTTTCGCAAACTTGTTGGCCAGATCTTGGGTTTTTTTCGTGTTTGAATCACGTAGTAATGTGGTAACACACTGAAGCAGTCAATTAAACCTCGTTTCGCTCAGTATTTTAGAGGATAACACCGGTTAGGTCTGGGTTAGGTCTGGGTTATGCGCGCATCTGGCTCATGATTTTGCCTTCTTCGCATACTTGTTGGCCAGATCCTGGGTTTTTTCCGTGTTTGAATCACGTAGTAATGTTGTACCACACTGAGGCAGTCAATTAAACCTGGATTCGGACAGTATTTTAGAGGATAACACCGGTTAGGTCTGGGTTAGGTCTGGGTTATGCGCGCATCTGGCTCATGATTTTGCCTTCTTCGCATACTTGTTGGCCAGATCCTGGGTTTTTTTCGTGTTTGAATTACGTAGTAATGTGGTAACACACTGAAGCAGTCAATTAAACCTGGTTTCGGTCAATATTTTAGAGGATAACACCGGTTAGGTCTGGGTTTCGTTTGGGTTATGCCCGCATCTGGCTCATGATTTTGCCTGCTTCGCAATACTTGTTGGCCAGATCCTGGGCTTTTTTCGTGTTTGAATCACGTAGTAATGTGGTAATACACTGAAGTAGTCAATTAAACCTGGTTTCGATCAATATTTTTGAGGATAACACCGGTTAGGTCTGGGTTAGGTCTGGGATATGCGCGCATCTGGCTTATACTTTCGCCTTTTTCGCAAACTTGTTGGGTAGATCCTGGGTTTTTTTCTGGTTTGAATAACGCAGTAATGTGGTACCACACTGAAGCAGTCAATTAAACCTGGTTTCGATCAATATTTCAGAGGATAACACCGGTTAGGTCTGGGTTAGGTCTGGGATATGCGCGCATCTGGCTTATACTTTCGCCTTTTTCGCAAACTTGTTGGCCAGATCCTGGGTATTTTCCGTGTTTGAAACACGTAGTAATGTGGTAACACACTGAAGCAGTCAATAAAACCTGGTTTCGATCAATATTTTAGAGGATAACACCGGTTAGGTCTGGGTTAGGTCCGGGAAATGCCCGCATCTGGCTCATGATTTTGCCTTCTTCGCATACTTGTTGGCCAGATCCTGGGTTTTTTTCGTGTTTGAATTACGTAGTAATGTGGTAACACACTGAAGCAGTCAATTAAACCTGGTTTCGGTCAATATTTTAGAGGATAACACCGGTTAGGTCTGGGTTTCGTTTGGGTTATGCCCGCATCTGGCTCATGATTTTGCCTGCTTCGCAATACTTGTTGGCCAGATCCTGGGCTTTTTTCGTGTTTGAATCACGTAGTAATGTGGTAATACACTGAAGTAGTCAATTAAACCTGGTTTCGATCAATATTTCAGAGGATAACACCGGTTAGGTCTGGGTTAGGTCTGGGATATGCGCGCATTTGGCTTATACTTTCGCCTTTTTCGCAAACTTGTTGGCTAGATCCTGGGTTTTTTTCGTGTTTGAATCACGTAGTAATGTGGTACCACACTGAAGCAGTCAATTAAACCTGGTTTCGATCAATATTTCAGAGGATAACGCCGGTTAGGTCTCGGTTAGGTCTGGGATATGCGCGCATCTGGCTTATACTTTCGCCTTTTTCGCAAACTTGTCGGCTAGATCCTGGGTTTTTTTCGGGTTTGAATAACGCAGTAATGTGGTACCACACTGGAGCAGTCAATTAAACCTGGTTTCGATCAATATTTTAGAGGATAACGCCGGTTAGGTCTGGGTTAGGTCTGGGAAATGCGCGCATCTGGCTTATACTTTCGCCTTCTTCGCATACTTGTTGGCCAGATCCTGGGTTTTTTTCGTGTTTGAATCACGTAGTAATGTGGTAATACACTGAAGCAGTCAATTAAACCTGGTTTCGATCAATATTTCAGAGGATAACACCGGTTAGGTCTGGGTTAGGTCCGGGAAATGCACGCATCTGGCTCATGATTTCGCCATTTTCGCAAACTTGTTGGCCAGATCCTGGGTTTTTTCCGTGTTTGAATCACGTAGTAATGTTATACCACACTGAGGCAGTGAATTAAACCTGGATTCGGGCAGTATTTTAGAGGATAACACCGGTTAGGTCTGTGTGAGGTCTGCGTTATGCCCGCATCTGGCTCATGATTTTGCCTTCTTCGCATACTTGTTGGCCAGATCCTCGGATTTTTTCGTGTTTGAATCACGTAGTAATGTGGTAACACACTGAAGCAGTCAATTAAACCAGGTTTCGATCAATATTTTAGAGGATAACACCGGTTAGGTCTGGGTTAGGTCTGGGATATGCGCGCATCTGGCTTATACTTTCGCCTTTTTCGCAAACTTGTTGGCCAGATCCTGGGTTTTTTCCGTGTTTGAATCACGTAGTAATGTGGTACCACACTGAGGCAGTCAATTAAACCTGGTTTCGATCAATATTTCACAGGATAACACCGGTTAGGTCTGGGTAAGGTCTGGGTTATGCCCGCATCTGGCTCATGATTATGACTTAATCGCATACTTGTTGGCCAGATCCTGGGTCTTTCCGTGTTTGAATCACGTAGTAATGTGGTAATACACTGAAGCAGTCAATTAAACCTGGTTTCGATCAATATTTTAGAGGATAACACCGGTTAGGTCTGGGTTAGGTCTGGGTTATGCCCGCATCTGGCTCCTGATTTTGCCTTCTTCGCATACTTGTTGGCCAGATCCTGGGTTTTTTTCGTGTTTGAATCACGTAGTAATGTGGTAACACAATGAAGCAGTCAATTAACCCTGGTTTCGATCCATATTTTGGAGGATAACACCGGTTAGGTCTGGGTTAGGTCTGGGTTATGCCCGCATCTGGCTCATGATTTTGCCTTTTTCGCATACTTATTGGCCAGATCCTGGGTTTTTTTCGTGTTTGAATCACGTAGTAATGTGGTAACACACTGAAGCAGTCAATTAAACCTGATTTCGATCAATATTTCAGAGGATAACACCGGTTAGGTCTGGGTTAGGTCTGGGATATGCGCGCATCTGGCTTATACGTTCGCCTTTTTCGCAAACTTGTTGGCCAGATCCTGGGTTTTTTCCGTGTTTGAATCACGTAGTAATGTTGTACCACACTGAGGCAGTCAATTAAACCTGGATTCGGACAGTATTTTAGAGGATAACACCGGTTAGGTCTGGGTTAGGTCTGGGTTATGCGCGCATCTGGCTCATGATTTTGCCTTCTTCGCATACTTGTTGGCCAGATCCTGGGTTTTTTTCGTGTTTGAATTACGTAGTAATGTGGTAACACACTGAAGCAGTCAATTAAACCTGGTTTCGGTCAATATTTTAGAGGATAACACCGGTTAGGTCTGGGTTTCGTTTGGGTTATGCCCGCATCTGGCTCATGATTTTGCCTGCATCGCAATACTTGTTGGCCAGATCCTGGGCTTTTTTCGTGTTTGAATCACGTAGTAATGTGGTAATACACTGAAGTAGTCAATTAAACCTGGTTTCGATCAATATTTTTGAGGATAACACCGGTTAGGTCTGGGTTAGGTCTGGGTTATGCCCGCATCTGGCTTATACTTTCGCAAACTTGTTGGCCAGATCCTGGGTTTTTTTCGTGTTTGAATCACGTAGTAACGTTGTACCACACTGAGGCAGTCAATTAAACCTGGTTTCGATCAATATTTCAGAGGATAACAGCGGTTAGGTCTGGGTTAGGTCTGGGATATGCGCGCATCTGGCTTATACTTTCGCCTTTTTCGCAAACTTGTTGGGTAGATCCTGGGTTTTTTTCTGGTTTGAATAACGCAGTAATGTGGTACCACACTGAAGCAGTCAATTAAACCTGGTTTCGATCAATATTTCAGAGGATAACACCGGTTAGGTCTGGGTTAGGTCTGGGATATGCGCGCATCTGGCTTATACTTTCGCCTTTTTCGCAAACTTGTTGGCCAGATCCTGGGTATTTTCCGTGTTTGAAACACGTAGTAATGTGGTAACACACTGAAGCAGTCAATAAAACCTGGTTTCGATCAATATTTTAGAGGATAACACCGGTTAGGTCTGGGTTAGGTCCGGGAAATGCCCGCATCTGGCTCATGATTTTGCCTTCTTCGCATACTTGTTGGCCAGATCCTGGGTTTTTTTCGTGTTTGAATTACGTAGTAATGTGGTAACACACTGAAGCAGTCAATTAAACCTGGTTTCGGTCAATATTTTAGAGGATAACACCGGTTAGGTCTGGGTTTCGTTTGGGTTATGCCCGCATCTGGCTCATGATTTTGCCTGCTTCGCAATACTTGTTGGCCAGATCCTGGGCTTTTTTCGTGTTTGAATCACGTAGTAATGTGGTAATACACTGAAGTAGTCAATTAAACCTGGTTTCGATCAATATTTCAGAGGATAACACCGGTTAGGTCTGGGTTAGGTCTGGGATATGCGCGCATTTGGCTTATACTTTCGCCTTTTTCGCATACTTGTTGGCCAGATCCTGGGTTTTTTTCGTGTTTGAATCACGTAGTAATGTGGTAACACACTGAAGCAGTCAATTAAACCAGGTTTCGATCAATATTTTAGAGGATAACACCGGTTAGGTCTGGCATTGGTCTGGCTTATACCCGCATCTGGCTCATGATTTTGCCTTCTTCGCATACTTGTTGGCCAGATCCTGGGTTTTTTTCGGGTTTGAATAACGCAGTAATATGGTACCACACTGAAGCAGTCAATTAAACCTGGTTTCGATCAATATTTTAGAGGATAGCACCGGTTAGGTCTGGGTTTCGTCTGGGTTATGCCCGCATCTGGCTCATGTTTTTGCCTTCTTCGCATACTTGTTGGCCAGATCCTGGGTTTTTTTCGTGTTTGAATCACGTAGTAATGTGGTAATACACTGAAGCAGTCAATTAAACCTGGTTTCGATCAATATTTCAGAGGATAACACCGGTTAGGTCTGGGTTAGGTCCGGGAAATGCACGCATCTGGCTCATGATTTCGCCATTTTCGCAAACTTGTTGGCCAGATCCTGGGTTTTTTCCGTGTTTGAATCACGTAGTAATGTTATACCACACTGAGGCAGTGAATTAAACCTGGATTCGGGCAGTATTTTAGAGGATAACACCGGTTAGGTCTGTGTGAGGTCTGCGTTATGCCCGCATCTGGCTCATGATTTTGCCTTCTTCGCATACTTGTTGGCCAGATCCTCGGATTTTTTCGTGTTTGAATCACGTAGTAATGTGGTAACACACTGAAGCAGTCAATTAAACCAGGTTTCGATCAATATTTTAGAGGATAACACCGGTTAGGTCTGGGTTAGGTCTGGGATATGCGCGCATCTGGCTTATACTTTCGCCTTTTTCGCAAACTTGTTGGCCAGATCCTGGGTTTTTTCCGTGTTTGAATCACGTAGTAATGTGGTACCACACTGAGGCAGTCAATTAAACCTGGTTTCGATCAATATTTCACAGGATAACACCGGTTAGGTCTGGGTAAGGTCTGGGTTATGCCCGCATCTGGCTCATGATTATGACTTAATCGCATACTTGTTGGCCAGATCCTGGGTCTTTCCGTGTTTGAATCACGTAGTAATGTGGTAATACACTGAAGCAGTCAATTAAACCTGGTTTCGATCAATATTTTAGAGGATAACACCGGTTAGGTCTGGGTTAGGTCTGGGTTATGCCCGCATCTGGCTCCTGATTTTGCCTTCTTCGCATACTTGTTGGCCAGATCCTGGGTTTTTTTCGTGTTTGAATCACGTAGTAATGTGGTAACACAATGAAGCAGTCAATTAACCCTGGTTTCGATCCATATTTTGGAGGATAACACCGGTTAGGTCTGGGATAGGTCTGGGTTATGCCCGCATCTGGCTCATGATTTTGCCTTTTTCGCATACTTATTGGCCAGATCCTGGGTTTTTTTCGTGTTTGAATCACGTAGTAATGTGGTAACACACTGAAGCAGTCAATTAAACCTGATTTCGATCAATATTTCAGAGGATAACACCGGTTAGGTCTGGGTTAGGTCTGGGATATGCGCGCATCTGGCTTATACGTTCGCCTTTTTCGCAAACTTGTTGGACAGATCCTGGGTTTTTTTCGTGTTTGAATCACGTAGTAATGTGGTAACACACTGAAGCAGTCAATTAAACCAGGTTTCGATCAACATTTTAGAGGATAACACCGGTTAGGTCTGGCTCTGGTCTGGGTTATACCCGCATCTGGCTCATGATTTTGCCTTCTACGCATACTTGCTGGCCAGATCCTGGGTTTTTTTCGTGTTTGAATCACGTAGTAATGTGGTAACACACTGAAGGAGTCAATTAAACCTGGTTTCGATCAATATTTTAGAGGATAACACCGGTTAGGTCTGGGTTAGGTCTGGGTTATGCCCGCATCTGGCTCATGATTTTGCCTTCTTCGCAAACTTGTTGGCCAGATCCTGGGTTTTTTTCGTGTTTGAATCACGTAGTAATGTGGTAACACACTGAAGCAGTCAATTAAACCAGGTTTCGATGAATATTTTAGAGGATAACACCGGATAGGTCTGGGTTAGGTCTGGGATATGCGCGCATCTGGCTTATACTTTCGCCTTTTTCGCAAACTTGTTGGCCAGATCCTGGGTTTTTTCCGTGTTTGAATCACGTAGTAATGTGGTACCACACTGAGGCAGTCAATTAAACCTGGTTTCGATCAATAATTTAGAGGATAACACCGGTTAGGTCTGGGTTAGGTCTGGGTTATGCCCGCATCTGGCTCATGATTTTGCCTTCTTCGCATACTTGTTGGCCAGATCCTGTGTTATTTTCGTGTTTGAATCACGTAGTAATGTGGTAACACACTGAAGCAGTCAATTAAACCTGGTTTCGATCAATATTTTACAGGATAGCACCGGTTAGGTCCGGGTTAGGTCCGGGATATGCCCGCATCTGGCTCATGATTTTGCCTTCTTCGCATACTTGTTGGCCAGATCCTGGGTTTTTTTCGTGTTTGAATCACGTAGTAATGTGGTAATACACTGAAGCAGTCAATTAAACCTGGTTTCGATCAATATTTTAGAGGATAACACCGGATAGGTCTGGGTTAGGTCTGGGTTATGCCCGCATCTGGCTTATACTTTCGCCTTCTTCGCATACTTGTTGGCCAGATCCTGGGTTTTTTCCGTGTTTGAATCACGTAGTAATGTGGTAACACAATGAAGCTGTCAATTAACCCTGGTTTCGATCCATATTTTGGAGGATAAAACCGGTTAGGTCTGGGTTAGGTCTGGGTTATGCCCGCATCTGGCTCATGATTTTGCCTTTTTCGCATACTTATTGGCCAGATCCTGGGTTTTTTTCGTGTTTGAATCACGTAGGAATGTGGTAACACACTGAAGCAGTCAATTAAGCCTGATTTCGATCAATATTTCAGAGGATAACACCGGTTAGGGCTGGGTAAGGTCTGGGTTATGCCCGCATCTGGCTCATGATTATGCCTTAATCGCATACTTGTTGGCCAGATCCTGGGGCTTTCCGTGTTTGAATCACGTAGTAATGTGGTAATACACTGAAGCAGTCAATTAAACCTGGTTTCGATAAATTTTTTTGGAGGATCACACCGGTTAGGTCTAGGTTAGGTCTGGGTTATGCCCGCATCTGGCTCATGATTTTGCCTTCTTCGCATACTTGTTGGCCAAATCCTGGGTTTTTTTCGTGTTTGAATCACGTAGTAATGTGGTAACACAATGAAGCAGTCAATTAACCCTGGTTTCGATCCATATTTTGGAGGATAACACCGGTTAGGTCTGGGTTAGGTCTGGGTTATGCCCGCATCTGGCTCATGATTTTGCCTTTTTCGCATACTTATTGGCCAGATCCTGGGTTTTTTTCGTGTTTGAATCACGTAGTAATGTGGTAACACACTGAAGCATTCAATTAAACCTGATTTCGATCAATATTTCAGAGGATAACACCGGTTAGGTCTGGGTAAGGTCTGGGTTATGCACGCATCTGGCTCATGATTATGACTTAATCGCATACTTGTTGGCCAGATCCTGGGTCTTTCCGTGTTTGAATCACGTAGTAATGTGGTAATACACTGAAGCAGCCAATTAAACCTGGTTTCGATCAATATTTTAGAGGATAACACCGGTTAGGTCTGGGTTAGGTCTGGGTTATGCCCGCATCTGGCTCCTGATTTTGCCTTCTTCGCATACTTGTTGGCCAGATCCTGGGTTTTTTTCGTGTTTGAATCACGTAGAAATGTGGTAACACACTGAAGCAGTCAATTAAACCTGGTTTCGATCAATATTTTAGAGGATAACACCGGTTAGGTCTGGGTTTCGTTTGGGTTATGCCCGCATCTGGCTCATGATTTTGCCTGTTTCGCAATACTTGTTGGCCAGATCCTGGGCTTTTTTCGTGTTTGAATCACGTAGTAATGTGGTAATACACTGAAGCAGTCAATTAAACCTGGTTTCGATCAATATTTTTGAGGATAACACCGGTTAGGTCTGGGTTAGGTCTGGGTTATGCCCGTATCTGGCTCATGATTTTGCCTTCTTCGCATACTTGTTGGCCAGATCCTGGGTTTTTTTCGTGTTTGAATCTGGTAGTAATGTGGTAAAACACTGAAGCAGTCAATAAAACCTGGTTTCGATCAATATTTTAGAGGATAACACCGGTTAGGTCTGGGTTAGGTCCGGGATATGCCCGCATCTGGCTCATGATTTTGCCTTCTCCGCATACTTGTTGGCCAGATCCTGGGTTTTTTCCGTGTTTGAATCACGTAGTAATGTGGTAACACAATGAAGCAGTCAATTAACCCTGGTTTCGATCAATATTTCAGAGGATAACACCTGTTAGGTCTGGGTAAGGTCTGGGTTATGCCCGCATCTGGCTCATGATTATGCCTTAATCGCATACTTGTTGGCCAGATCCTGGGGCTTTCCGTGTTTGAATCACGTAGTAATGTGGTAATACACTGAAGCAGTCAATTAAACCTGGTTTCGATCAATATTTCAGAGGATAACACCTGTTAGGTCTGGGTAAGGTCTGGGTTATGCCCTCATCTGGCTCATGATTATGCCTTAATCGCATACTTGTTGGCCAGATCCTGGGGCTTTCCGTGTTTGAATCACGTAGTAATGTGGTAATACACTGAAGCAGTCAATTAAACCTGGTTTCGATAAATTTTTTTGGAGGATCACACCGGTTAGGTCTAGGTTAGGTCTGGGTTATGCCCGCATCTGGCTCATGATTTTGCCTTCTTCGCATACTTGTTGGCCAGATCCTGGGTTTTTTTCGTGTTTGAATCACGTAGTAATGTGGTAACACAATGAAGCAGTGAATTAACCCTGGTTTCGATCCATATTTTGGAGGATAACACCGGTTAGGTCTGGGTTAGGTCTGGGTTATGCCCGCATCTGGCTCATGATTTTGCCTTTTTCGCAAACTTGTTGGCCAGATCTTGGGTTTTTTTCGTGTTTGAATCACGTAGTAATGTGGTAACACACTGAAGCAGTCAATTAAACCTCGTTTCGCTCAGTATTTTAGAGGATAACACCGGTTAGGTCTGGGTTAGGTCTGGGTTATGCGCGCATCTGGCTCATGATTTTGCCTTCTTCGCATACTTGTTGGCCAGATCCTGGGTTTTTTCCGTGTTTGAATCACGTAGTAATGTTGTACCACACTGAGGCAGTCAATTAAACCTGGATTCGGACAGTATTTTAGAGGATAACACCGGTTAGGTCTGGGTTAGGTCTGGGTTATGCGCGCATCTGGCTCATGATTTTGCCTTCTTCGCATACTTGTTGGCCAGATCCTGGGTTTTTTTCGTGTTTGAATTACGTAGTAATGTGGTAACACACTGAAGCAGTCAATTAAACCTGGTTTCGGTCAATATTTTAGAGGATAACACCGGTTAGGTCTGGGTTTCGTTTGGGTTATGCCCGCATCTGGCTCATGATTTTGCCTGCTTCGCAATACTTGTTGGCCAGATCCTGGGCTTTTTTCGTGTTTGAATCACGTAGTAATGTGGTAATACACTGAAGTAGTCAATTAAACCTGGTTTCGATCAATATTTTTGAGGATAACACCGGTTAGGTCTGGGTTAGGTCTGGGTTATGCCCGCATCTGGCTTATACTTTCGCAAACTTGTTGGCCAGATCCTGGGTTTTTTTCGTGTTTGAATCACGTAGTAACGTTGTACCACACTGAGGCAGTCAATTAAACCTGGTTTCGATCAATATTTCAGAGGATAACACCGGTTAGGTCTGGGTTAGGTCTGGGATATGCGCGCATCTGGCTTATACTTTCGCCTTTTTCGCAAACTTGTTGGGTAGATCCTGGGTTTTTTTCTGGTTTGAATAACGCAGTAATGTGGTACCACACTGAAGCAGTCAATTAAACCTGGTTTCGATCAATATTTCAGAGGATAACACCGGTTAGGTCTGGGTTAGGTCTGGGATATGCGCGCATCTGGCTTATACTTTCGCCTTTTTCGCAAACTTGTTGGCCAGATCCTGGGTATTTTCCGTGTTTGAAACACGTAGTAATGTGGTAACACACTGAAGCAGTCAATAAAACCTGGTTTCGATCAATATTTTAGAGGATAACACCGGTTAGGTCTGGGTTAGGTCCGGGAAATGCCCGCATCTGGCTCATGATTTTGCCTTCTTCGCATACTTGTTGGCCAGATCCTGGGTTTTTTTCGTGTTTGAATTACGTAGTAATGTGGTAACACACTGAAGCAGTCAATTAAACCTGGTTTCGGTCAATATTTTAGAGGATAACACCGGTTAGGTCTGGGTTTCGTTTGGGTTATGCCCGCATCTGGCTCATGATTTTGCCTGCTTCGCAATACTTGTTGGCCAGATCCTGGGCTTTTTTCGTGTTTGAATCACGTAGTAATGTGGTAATACACTGAAGTAGTCAATTAAACCTGGTTTCGATCAATATTTCAGAGGATAACACCGGTTAGGTCTGGGTTAGGTCTGGGATATGCGCGCATTTGGCTTATACTTTCGCCTTTTTCGCAAACTTGTTGGCTAGATCCTGGGTTTTTTTCGTGTTTGAATCACGTAGTAATGTGGTACCACACTGAAGCAGTCAATTAAACCTGGTTTCGATCAATATTTCAGAGGATAACGCCGGTTAGGTCTCGGTTAGGTCTGGGATATGCGCGCATCTGGCTTATACTTTCGCCTTTTTCGCAAACTTGTCGGCTAGATCCTGGGTTTTTTTCGGGTTTGAATAACGCAGTAATGTGGTACCACACTGGAGCAGTCAATTAAACCTGGTTTCGATCAATATTTTAGAGGATAACGCCGGTTAGGTCTGGGTTAGGTCTGGGAAATGCGCGCATCTGGCTTATACTTTCGCCTTCTTCGCATACTTGTTGGCCAGATCCTGGGTTTTTTTCGTGTTTGAATCACGTAGTAATGTGGTAACACACTGAAGCAGTCAATTAAACCTGGTTTCGATCAATATTTCAGAGGATAACACCGGTTAGGTCTGGGTTAGGTCTGGGATATGCGCGCATTTGGCTTATACTTTCGCCTTTTTCGCAAACTTGTTGGCTAGATCCTGGGTTTTTTTCGTGTTTGAATCACGTAGTAATGTGGTACCACACTGAGGCAGTCAATTAAACCTGGTTTCGATCAATATTTCAGAGGATAACGCCGGTTAGGTCTGGGTTAGGTCTGGGAAATGCGCGCATCTGGCTTATACTTTCGCCTTCTTCGCATACTTGTTGGCCAGATCCTGGGTTTTTTCCGTGTTTGAATCACGTAGTAATGTGGTAACACACTGAAGCAGTCAATTAAACCTGGTTTCGACGAATATTTTAGAGGATAACACCGGTTAGGTCTGGGTTATGCCCGCATCTGGCTCATGATTTTGCCTTCTTCGCATACTTGTTGGCCAGATCCTGGGTTTTTTTCGTGTTTGAATCACGTAGTAATGTGGTACCACACTGAGGCAGTCAATTAAACCTGGTTTCGATCAATATTTCAGGGGATAACGCCGGTTAGGTCTGGGTTAGGTCTGGGTTATGCCCGCATCTGGCTCATGATTTTGCCTTCTTCGCATACTTGTTGGCCAGATCCTGCGTTTTTTTCGTGTTTGAATCACGTAGTAATGTGGTACCACCCTGAGGCAGTCAATTAAACCTGGTTTCGATCAATATTTCAGAGGATAACGCCGGTTAGGTCTGGGTTAGGTCTGGGTTATGCCCGCATCTGGCTCCTGATTTTGCCTTCTTCGCATACTTGTTGGCCAGATCCTGGGTTTTTTTCGTGTTTGAATCACGTAGTAATGTGGTAACACACTGAAGCAGTCAATTAAACCAGGTTTCGATCAATATTTTAGAGGATAACACCGGTTAGGTCTGGCATTGGTCTGGCTTATACCCGCATCTGGCTCATGATTTTGCCTTCTTCGCATACTTGTTGGCCAGATCCTGGGTTTTTTTCGGGTTTGAATAACGCAGTAATATGGTACCACACTGAAGCAGTCAATTAAACCTGGTTTCGATCAATATTTTAGAGGATAGCACCGGTTAGGTCTGGGTTTCGTCTGGGTTATGACCGCATCTGGCTCATGTTTTTGCCTTCTTCGCATACTTGTTGGCCAGATCCTGGGTTTTTTTCGTGTTTGAATCACGTAGTAATGTGGTAATACACTGAAGCAGTCAATTAAACCTGGTTTCGATCAATATTTCAGAGGATAACACCGGTTAGGTCTGGGTTAGGTCCGGGAAATGCACGCATCTGGCTCATGATTTCGCCATTTTCGCAAACTTGTTGGCCAGATCCTGGGTTTTTTCCGTGTTTGAATCACGTAGTAATGTTATACCACACTGAGGCAGTGAATTAAACCTGGATTCGGGCAGTATTTTAGAGGATAACACCGGTTAGGTCTGTGTGAGGTCTGCGTTATGCCCGCATCTGGCTCATGATTTTGCCTTCTTCGCATACTTGTTGGCCAGATCCTCGGATTTTTTCGTGTTTGAATCACGTAGTAATGTGGTAACACACTGAAGCAGTCAATTAAACCAGGTTTCGATCAATATTTTAGAGGATAACACCGGTTAGGTCTGGGTTAGGTCTGGGATATGCGCGCATCTGGCTTATACTTTCGCCTTTTTCGCAAACTTGTTGGCCAGATCCTGGGTTTTTTCCGTGTTTGAATCACGTAGTAATGTGGTACCACACTGAGGCAGTCAATTAAACCTGGTTTCGATCAATATTTCACAGGATAACACCGGTTAGGTCTGTGTTAGGTCCGGGATATGCCCGCATCTGGCTCATGATTTTGCCTTCTTCGCATACTTGTTGGCCAGATCCTGGGTTTTTTTCGTGTTTGAATCACGTAGTAATGTGGTAACACACTGAAGCAGTCAATTAAACCAGGTTTCGATCAATATTTTAGAGGATAACACCGGTTAGGTCTGGGTTAGGTCTGGGATATGCGCACATCTGGCATATACTTTCGCCTTTTTCGCAAACTTGTTGGCTAGATCCTGGATTTTTTTCGTGATTGAATCACGTAGTAATGTGGTAACACACTGAAGCAGTCAATCAAACCTGGTTTCGATCAATATTTTAGAGGATAACACCGGTTAGGTATGGGTTAGGTCTGGGATATGTGCGCATCTGGCTTATACTTTCGCCTTTTTCGCAAACTTGTTGGCCAGATCCCGGGGTTTTTCCGTGTTTGAATCACGTAGTAATGTGGTAATACACTGAAGCAGTCAATTAAACCTGGTTTCGATCAATATTTTAGAGGATAACACCGGTTAGGACTAGGTTAGGTCTGGGTTATGCCCGCATCTGGCTCATGATTTTGCCTTCTTCGCATACTTGTTGGCCAGATCCTGGAGCTTTCCGTGTTTGAATCACGTAGTAATGTGGTAATACACTGAAGCAGTCAATTAAACCTGGTTTCGATAAATTTTTTTGGAGGATAACACCGGTTAGGTCTAGGTTAGGTCTGGGTTATGCCCGCATCTGGCTCATGATTTTGCCTTCTTCGCATACTTGTTGGCCAGATCCTGGGTTTTTTTCGTGTTTGAATCACGTAGTAATGTGGTAACACAATGAAGCAGTCAATTAACCCTGGTTTCGATCAATATTTTAGAGGATAACACCGGTTAGGTCTGGGTTAGGTCTGGGTTATGCCCGCATCAGGCTCCTGATTTTGCCTTCTTCGCATACTTGTTGGCCAGATCCTGGGTTTTTTTCGTGTTTGAATCACGTAGTAATGTGGTAACACACTGAAGCAGTCAATTAAACCTGATTTCGATCAATATTTCAGAGGATAACACCGGATAGGTCTGGGTAAGGTCTGGGTTATGCCCGCATCTGGCTCATGATTATGCCTCAATCGCATACTTGTTGGCCAGATCCTGGGTTTTTTTCGTGTTTGAATCACGTAGTAATGTGGTAACACACTGAAGCTGTCAATTAAACCTGGTTTCGATCAATATTTTAGTGGATAACGCCGGTTAGGTCTGGGTTAGGACTGGGTTATGCCCGCATCTGGCTCATGATTTTGCCTTCTTCGCATACTTGTTGGCCAGATCCTGGGTTTTTTCCGTGTTTGAATCACGTAGTAATGTGGTAACACACTGAAGCAGTCAATTAAACCTGGTTTCGACGAATATTTTAGAGGATAACACCGGTTAGGTCTGGGTTAGGTCTGGGTTATGCCCGCATCTGGCTCATGATTTTGCCTTCTTCGCATACTTGTTGGCCAGATCCTGGGTTTTTTTCGTGTTTGAATCACGTAGTAATGTGGTACCACACTGAGGCAGTCAATTAAACCTGGTTTCGATCAATATTTCACAGGATAACGCCGGTTAGGTCTGGGTTAGGTCTGGGTTATGCCCGCATCTGGCTCATGATTTTGCCTTCTTCGCATACTTGTTGGCCAGATCCTGGGTTTGTTTCGTGTTTGAATCACGTAGTAATGTGGTACCACAGTGAGGCAGTCAATTAAACCTGGTTTCGATCAATATTTCAGAGGATAACGCCGGTTGGGTCTCGGTTAGGTCTGGGATATGCGCGCATCTGGCTTATACTTTCGCCTTTTTCGCAAACTTGTCGGCTAGATCCTGGGTTTTTTCGGGTTTGAATAACGCAGTAATGTGGTACCACACTGGAGCAGTCAATTAAACCTGGTTTCGACGAATATTTTAGAGCATAACACCGGTTAGGTCTAGGTTAGGTCTGGGAAATGCGCGCATCTGGCTTATACTTTCGCCTTCTTGGCATACTTGTTGGCCAGATCCTGGGTTTTTTCCGTGTTTGAATCACGTAGTAATGTGGTACCACACTGAGGCAGTCAATTAAACCTGGTTTCGATCAATATTTTAGAGGATAACACCGGTTAGGTCTGGGTTAGGTCTGGGATATGCGCGCATCTGGCTTATACTTTCGCCTTTTTCGCAAACTTGTTGGCCAGATCCTGGGTTTTTTCCGTGTTTGAATCACGTAGTAATGTGGTACCACACTGAGGCAGTCAATTAAACCTGGTTTCGATCAATATTTCAGAGGATAACACCGGTTAGGTCTGGGTTAGGTCTGGGTTATGCCCGCATCTGGCTCATGATTTTGCCTTCTTCGCAAACTTGTTGGCTAGAACCTGGGTTTTTTTCGTGTTTGAAGCACGTAGTAATGTGGTACCACACTGAGGCAGTCAATTAAACCTGGTTTCGATCAATATTTCAGAGGATAACGCCGGTTAGGTCTGGGTTAGGTCTGGGAAATGCGCGCATCTGGCTTATACTTTCGCCTTCTTCGCATACTTGTTGGCCAGATCCTGGGTTTTTTCCGTGATTGAATCACGTAGTAATGTGCTAACACACTGAAGCAGTCAATTAAACCTGGTTTCGACGAATATTTTAGAGGATAACACCGGTTAGGTCTGGGTTAGGTCTGGGTTATGCCCGCATCTGGCTCATGATTTTGCCTTCTTCGCATACTTGTTGGCCAGATCCTGGGTTTTTTTCGTGTTTGAATCACGTAGTAATGTGGTACCACACTGAGGCAGTCAATTAAACCTGGTTTCGATCAATATTTCAGAGGATAACGCCGGTTAGGTCTGGGTTAGGTCTGGGTTATGCCCGCATCTGGCTCATGATTTTGCCTTCTTCGCATACTTGTTGGCCAGATCCTGCGTTTTTTTCGTGTTTGAATCACGTAGTAATGTGGTACCACCCTGAGGCAGTCAATTAAACCTGGTTTCGATCAATATTTCAGAGGATAACGCCGGTTAGGTCTGGGTTAGGTCTGGGTTATGCCCGCATCTGGCTCCTGATTTAGCCTTCTTCGCATACTTGTTGGCCAGATCCTGGGTTTTTTTCGTGTTTGAATCACGTAGTAATGTGGTAACACACTGAAGCAGTCAATTAAACCAGGTTTCGATCAATATTTTAGAGGATAACACCGGTTAGGTCTGGCATTGGTCTGGGTTATACCCGCATCTGGCTCATGATTTTGCCTTCTTCGCATACTTGTTGGCCAGATCCTGGGTTTTTTTCGGGTTTGAATAACGCAGTAATGTGGTACCACACTGAAGCAGTCAATTAAACCTGGTTTCGATCAATATTTTAGAGGATAGCACCGGTTAGGTCTGGGTTTCGTCTGGGTTATGCCCGCATCTGGCTCATGTTTTTGCCTTCTTCGCATACTTGTTGGCCAGATCCTGGGTTTTTTTCGTGTTTGAATCACGTAGTAATGTGGTAACACACTGAAGCAGTCAATTAAACCAGGTTTCGATCAATATTTTAGAGGATAACACCGGTTAGGTCTGGGTTAGGTCTGGGATATGCGCACATCTGGCATATACTTTCGCCTTTTTCGCAAACTTGTTGGCTAGATCCTGGATTTTTTTCGTGATTGAATCACGTAGTAATGTGGTAACACACTGAAGCAGTCAATCAAACCTGGTTTCGATCAATATTTTAGAGCATAACACCGGTTAGGTCTAGGTTAGGTCTGGGTTATGCCCGCATCTGGCTCATGATTTTGCCTTCTTCGCATACTTGTTGGCCAGATCCTGGAGCTTTCCGTGTTTGAATCACGTAGTAATGTGGTAATACACTGAAGCAGTCAATTAAACCTGGTTTCGATAAATTTTTTTGGAGGATAACACCGGTTAGGTCTGGGTTAGGTCTGGGTTATGCCCGCATCTGGCTCCTGATTTTGCCTTCTTCGCATACTTGTTGGCCAGATCCTGGGTTTTTTTCGTGTTTGAATCACGTAGTAATGTGGTAACACACTGAAGCAGTCAATTAAACCTGATTTCGATCAATATTTCAGAGGATAACACCGGTTAGGTCTGGGTAAGGTCTGGGTTATGCCCGCATCTGGCTCATGATTATGCCTTAATCGCATACTTGTTGGCCAGATCCTGGGTCTTTCCGTGTTTGAATCACGTAGTAATGTGGTAATACACTGAAGCAGTCAATTAAACCTGGTTTCGATCAATATTTTAGAGGATAACACCGGTTAGGTCTGGGTTATGCCCGCATCTGGCTCCTGATTTTGCCTTCTTCGCATACTTGTTGGCCAGATCCTGGGTTTTTTTCGTGTTTGAATCACGTAGTAATGTGGTAACACACTGAAGCAGTCAATTAAACCAGGTTTCGATCAATATTTTAGAGGATAACACCGGTTAGGTCTGGCTTTGGTCTGGGTTATACCCGCATCTGGCTCATGATTTTGCCTTCTTCGCATACTTGTTGGCCAGATCCTGGGTTTTTTTCGTGTTTGAATCACGTAGTAATGTGGTAATACACTGAAGCAGTCAATTAAACCTGGTTTCGATCAATATTTTAGAGGATAACACCGGTTAGGTCTAGGTTAGGTCTGGGTTATGCCCGCATCTGGCTCCTGATTTTGCCTTCTTCGCATACTTGTTGGCCAGATCCTGGGTTTTTTTCGTGTTTGAATCACGTAGTAATGTGGTAACACACTGAAGCAGTCAATTAAACCTGATTTCGATCAATATTTCAGAGGATAACACCGGTTAGGTCTGGGTAAGGTCTGGGTTATGCCCGCATCTGGCTCATGATTATGCCTTAATCGCATACTTGTTGGCCAGATCCTGGGTCTTTCCGTGTTTGAATCACGTAGTAATGTGGTAATACACTGAAGCAGTCAATTAAACCTGGTTTCGATCAATATTTTAGAGGATAACACCGGTTAGGTCTGGGTTATGCCCGCATCTGGCTCCTGATTTTGCCTTCTTCGCATACTTGTTGGCCAGATCCTGGGTTTTTTTCGTGTTTGAATCACGTAGTAATGTGGTAACACACTGAAGCAGTCAATTAAACCAGGTTTCGATCAATATTTTAGAGGATAACACCGGTTAGGTCTGGCTTTGGTCTGGGTTATACCCGCATCTGGCTCATGATTTTGCCTTCTTCGCATACTTGTTGGCCAGATCCTGGGTTTTTTTCGTGTTTGAATCACGTAGTAATGTGGTACCACCCTGAGGCAGTCAATTAAACCTGGTTTCGATCAATATTTCAGAGGATAACGCCGGTTAGGTCTGGGTTAGGTCTGGGTTATGCCCGCATCTGGCTCCTGATTTTGCCTTCTTCGCATACTTGTTGGCCAGATCCTGGGTTTTTTTCGTGTTTGAATCACGTAGTAATGTGGTAACACACTGAAGCAGTCAATTAAACCAGGTTTCGATCAATATTTTAGAGGATAACACCGGTTAGGTCTGGCATTGGTCTGGCTTATACCCGCATCTGGCTCATGATTTTGCCTTCTTCGCATACTTGTTGGCCAGATCCTGGGTTTTTTTCGGGTTTGAATAACGCAGTAATATGGTACCACACTGAAGCAGTCAATTAAACCTGGTTTCGATCAATATTTTAGAGGATAGCACCGGTTAGGTCTGGGTTTCGTCTGGGTTATGACCGCATCTGGCTCATGTTTTTGCCTTCTTCGCATACTTGTTGGCCAGATCCTGGGTTTTTTTCGTGTTTGAATCACGTAGTAATGTGGTAATACACTGAGGCAGTCAATTAAACCTGGTTTCGATCAATATTTCAGAGGATAACACCGGTTAGGTCTGGGTTAGGTCCGGGAAATGCACGCATCTGGCTCATGATTTCGCCATTTTCGCAAACTTGTTGGCCAGATCCTGGGTTTTTTCCGTGTTTGAATCACGTAGTAATGTTATACCACACTGAGGCAGTGAATTAAACCTGGATTCGGGCAGTATTTTAGAGGATAACACCGGTTAGGTCTGTGTGAGGTCTGCGTTATGCCCGCATCTGGCTCATGATTTTGCCTTCTTCGCATACTTGTTGGCCAGATCCTCGGATTTTTTCGTGTTTGAATCACGTAGTAATGTGGTAACACACTGAAGCAGTCAATTAAACCAGGTTTCGATCAATATTTTAGAGGATAACACCGGTTAGGTCTGGGTTAGGTCTGGGATATGCGCGCATCTGGCTTATACTTTCGCCTTTTTCGCAAACTTGTTGGCCAGATCCTGGGTTTTTTCCGTGTTTGAATCACGTAGTAATGTGGTACCACACTGAGGCAGTCAATTAAACCTGGTTTCGATCAATATTTCACAGGATAACACCGGTTAGGTCTGTGTTAGGTCCGGGATATGCCCGCATCTGGCTCATGATTTTGCCTTCTTCGCATACTTGTTGGCCAGATCCTGGGTTTTTTTCGTGTTTGAATCACGTAGTAATGTGGTAACACACTGAAGCAGTCAATTAAACCAGGTTTCGATCAATATTTTAGAGGATAACACCGGTTAGGTCTGGGTTAGGTCTGGGATATGCGCACATCTGGCATATACTTTCGCCTTTTTCGCAAACTTGTTGGCTAGATCCTGGATTTTTTTCGTGATTGAATCACGTAGTAATGTGGTAACACACTGAAGCAGTCAATCAAACCTGGTTTCGATCAATATTTTAGAGGATAACACCGGTTAGGTATGGGTTAGGTCTGGGATATGTGCGCATCTGGCTTATACTTTCGCCTTTTTCGCAAACTTGTTGGCCAGATCCCGGGGTTTTTCCGTGTTTGAATCACGTAGTAATGTGGTAATACACTGAAGCAGTCAATTAAACCTGGTTTCGATCAATATTTTAGAGGATAACACCGGTTAGGTCTAGGTTAGGTCTGGGTTATGCCCGCATCTGGCTCATGATTTTGCCTTCTTCGCATACTTGTTGGCCAGATCCTGGAGCTTTCCGTGTTTGAATCACGTAGTAATGTGGTAATACACTGAAGCAGTCAATTAAACCTGGTTTCGATAAATTTTTTTGGAGGATAACACCGGTTAGGTCTAGGTTAGGTCTGGGTTATGCCCGCATCTGGCTCATGATTTTGCCTTCTTCGCATACTTGTTGGCCAGATCCTGGGTTTTTTTCGTGTTTGAATCACGTAGTAATGTGGTAACACAATGAAGCAGTCAATTAACCCTGGTTTCGATCAATATTTTAGAGGATAACACCGGTTAGGTCTGGGTTAGGTCTGGGTTATGCCCGCATCAGGCTCCTGATTTTGCCTTCTTCGCATACTTGTTGGCCAGATCCTGGGTTTTTTTCGTGTTTGAATCACGTAGTAATGTGGTAACACACTGAAGCAGTCAATTAAACCTGATTTCGATCAATATTTCAGAGGATAACACCGGTTAGGTCTGGGTAAGGTCTGGGTTATGCCCGCATCTGGCTCATGATTATGCCTCAATCGCATACTTGTTGGCCAGATCCTGGGTTTTTTTCGTGTTTGAATCACGTAGTAATGTGGTAACACACTGAAGCTGTCAATTAAACCTGGTTTCGATCAATATTTTAGTGGATAACGCCGGTTAGGTCTGGGTTAGGACTGGGTTATGCCCGCATCTGGCTCATGATTTTGCCTTCTTCGCATACTTGTTGGCCAGATCCTGGGTTTTTTCCGTGTTTGAATCACGTAGTAATGTGGTAACACACTGAAGCAGTCAATTAAACCTGGTTTCGACGAATATTTTAGAGGATAACACCGGTTAGGTCTGGGTTAGGTCTGGGTTATGCCCGCATCTGGCTCATGATTTTGCCTTCTTCGCATACTTGTTGGCCAGATCCTGGGTTTTTTTCGTGTTTGAATCACGTAGTAATGTGGTACCACACTGAGGCAGTCAATTAAACCTGGTTTCGATCAATATTTCACAGGATAACACCGGTTAGGTCTGTGTTAGGTCCGGGATATGCCCGCATCTGGCTCATGATTTTGCCTTCTTCGCATACTTGTTGGCCAGATCCTGGGTTTTTTTCGTGTTTGAATCACGTAGTAATGTGGTAACACACTGAAGCAGTCAATTAAACCAGGTTTCGATCAATATTTTAGAGGATAACACCGGTTAGGTCTGGGTTAGGTCTGGGATATGCGCACATCTGGCATATACTTTCGCCTTTTTCGCAAACTTGTTGGCTAGATCCTGGATTTTTTTCGTGATTGAATCACGTAGTAATGTGGTAACACACTGAAGCAGTCAATCAAACCTGGTTTCGATCAATATTTTAGAGGATAACACCGGTTAGGTATGGGTTAGGTCTGGGATATGTGCGCATCTGGCTTATACTTTCGCCTTTTTCGCAAACTTGTTGGCCAGATCCCGGGGTTTTTCCGTGTTTGAATCACGTAGTAATGTGGTAATACACTGAAGCAGTCAATTAAACCTGGTTTCGATCAATATTTTAGAGGATAACACCGGTTAGGTCTAGGTTAGGTCTGGGTTATGCCCGCATCTGGCTCATGATTTTGCCTTCTTCGCATACTTGTTGGCCAGATCCTGGAGCTTTCCGTGTTTGAATCACGTAGTAATGTGGTAATACACTGAAGCAGTCAATTAAACCTGGTTTCGATAAATTTTTTTGGAGGATAACACCGGTTAGGTCTAGGTTAGGTCTGGGTTATGCCCGCATCTGGCTCATGATTTTGCCTTCTTCGCATACTTGTTGGCCAGATCCTGGGTTTTTTTCGTGTTTGAATCACGTAGTAATGTGGTAACACAATGAAGCAGTCAATTAACCCTGGTTTCGATCAATATTTTAGAGGATAACACCGGTTAGGTCTGGGTTAGGTCTGGGTTATGCCCGCATCAGGCTCCTGATTTTGCCTTCTTCGCATACTTGTTGGCCAGATCCTGGGTTTTTTTCGTGTTTGAATCACGTAGTAATGTGGTAACACACTGAAGCAGTCAATTAAACCTGATTTCGATCAATATTTCAGAGGATAACACCGGTTAGGTCTGGGTAAGGTCTGGGTTATGCCCGCATCTGGCTCATGATTATGCCTCAATCGCATACTTGTTGGCCAGATCCTGGGTTTTTTTCGTGTTTGAATCACGTAGTAATGTGGTAACACACTGAAGCTGTCAATTAAACCTGGTTTCGATCAATATTTTAGTGGATAACGCCGGTTAGGTCTGGGTTAGGACTGGGTTATGCCCGCATCTGGCTCATGATTTTGCCTTCTTCGCATACTTGTTGGCCAGATCCTGGGTTTTTTCCGTGTTTGAATCACGTAGTAATGTGGTAACACACTGAAGCAGTCAATTAAACCTGGTTTCGACGAATATTTTAGAGGATAACACCGGTTAGGTCTGGGTTAGGTCTGGGTTATGCCCGCATCTGGCTCATGATTTTGCCTTCTTCGCATACTTGTTGGCCAGATCCTGGGTTTTTTTCGTGTTTGAATCACGTAGTAATGTGGTACCACACTGAGGCAGTCAATTAAACCTGGTTTCGATCAATATTTCACAGGATAACGCCGGTTAGGTCTGGGTTAGGTCTGGGTTATGCCCGCATCTGGCTCATGATTTTGCCTTCTTCGCATACTTGTTGGCCAGATCCTGGGTTTGTTTCGTGTTTGAATCACGTAGTAATGTGGTACCACAGTGAGGCAGTCAATTAAACCTGGTTTCGATCAATATTTCAGAGGATAACGCCGGTTGGGTCTCGGTTAGGTCTGGGATATGCGCGCATCTGGCTTATACTTTCGCCTTTTTCGCAAACTTGTCGGCTAGATCCTGGGTTTTTTCGGGTTTGAATAACGCAGTAATGTGGTACCACACTGGAGCAGTCAATTAAACCTGGTTTCGACGAATATTTTAGAGCATAACACCGGTTAGGTCTAGGTTAGGTCTGGGAAATGCGCGCATCTGGCTTATACTTTCGCCTTCTTGGCATACTTGTTGGCCAGATCCTGGGTTTTTTCCGTGTTTGAATCACGTAGTAATGTGGTACCACACTGAGGCAGTCAATTAAACCTGGTTTCGATCAATATTTTAGAGGATAACACCGGTTAGGTCTGGGTTAGGTCTGGGATATGCGCGCATCTGGCTTATACTTTCGCCTTTTTCGCAAACTTGTTGGCCAGATCCTGGGTTTTTTCCGTGTTTGAATCACGTAGTAATGTGGTACCACACTGAGGCAGTCAATTAAACCTGGTTTCGATCAATATTTCAGAGGATAACACCGGTTAGGTCTGGGTTAGGTCTGGGTTATGCCCGCATCTGGCTCATGATTTTGCCTTCTTCGCAAACTTGTTGGCTAGAACCTGGGTTTTTTTCGTGTTTGAAGCACGTAGTAATGTGGTACCACACTGAGGCAGTCAATTAAACCTGGTTTCGATCAATATTTCAGAGGATAACGCCGGTTAGGTCTGGGTTAGGTCTGGGAAATGCGCGCATCTGGCTTATACTTTCGCCTTCTTCGCATACTTGTTGGCCAGATCCTGGGTTTTTTCCGTGATTGAATCACGTAGTAATGTGCTAACACACTGAAGCAGTCAATTAAACCTGGTTTCGACGAATATTTTAGAGGATAACACCGGTTAGGTCTGGGTTAGGTCTGGGTTATGCCCGCATCTGGCTCATGATTTTGCCTTCTTCGCATACTTGTTGGCCAGATCCTGGGTTTTTTTCGTGTTTGAATCACGTAGTAATGTGGTACCACACTGAGGCAGTCAATTAAACCTGGTTTCGATCAATATTTCAGAGGATAACGCCGGTTAGGTCTGGGTTAGGTCTGGGTTATGCCCGCATCTGGCTCATGATTTTGCCTTCTTCGCATACTTGTTGGCCAGATCCTGCGTTTTTTTCGTGTTTGAATCACGTAGTAATGTGGTACCACCCTGAGGCAGTCAATTAAACCTGGTTTCGATCAATATTTCAGAGGATAACGCCGGTTAGGTCTGGGTTAGGTCTGGGTTATGCCCGCATCTGGCTCCTGATTTAGCCTTCTTCGCATACTTGTTGGCCAGATCCTGGGTTTTTTTCGTGTTTGAATCACGTAGTAATGTGGTAACACACTGAAGCAGTCAATTAAACCAGGTTTCGATCAATATTTTAGAGGATAACACCGGTTAGGTCTGGCATTGGTCTGGGTTATACCCGCATCTGGCTCATGATTTTGCCTTCTTCGCATACTTGTTGGCCAGATCCTGGGTTTTTTTCGGGTTTGAATAACGCAGTAATGTGGTACCACACTGAAGCAGTCAATTAAACCTGGTTTCGATCAATATTTTAGAGGATAGCACCGGTTAGGTCTGGGTTTCGTCTGGGTTATGCCCGCATCTGGCTCATGTTTTTGCCTTCTTCGCATACTTGTTGGCCAGATCCTGGGTTTTTTTCGTGTTTGAATCACGTAGTAATGTGGTAACACACTGAAGCAGTCAATTAAACCAGGTTTCGATCAATATTTTAGAGGATAACACCGGTTAGGTCTGGGTTAGGTCTGGGATATGCGCACATCTGGCATATACTTTCGCCTTTTTCGCAAACTTGTTGGCTAGATCCTGGATTTTTTTCGTGATTGAATCACGTAGTAATGTGGTAACACACTGAAGCAGTCAATCAAACCTGGTTTCGATCAATATTTTAGAGCATAACACCGGTTAGGTCTAGGTTAGGTCTGGGTTATGCCCGCATCTGGCTCATGATTTTGCCTTCTTCGCATACTTGTTGGCCAGATCCTGGAGCTTTCCGTGTTTGAATCACGTAGTAATGTGGTAATACACTGAAGCAGTCAATTAAACCTGGTTTCGATAAATTTTTTTGGAGGATAACACCGGTTAGGTCTGGGTTAGGTCTGGGTTATGCCCGCATCTGGCTCCTGATTTTGCCTTCTTCGCATACTTGTTGGCCAGATCCTGGGTTTTTTTCGTGTTTGAATCACGTAGTAATGTGGTAACACACTGAAGCAGTCAATTAAACCTGATTTCGATCAATATTTCAGAGGATAACACCGGTTAGGTCTGGGTAAGGTCTGGGTTATGCCCGCATCTGGCTCATGATTATGCCTTAATCGCATACTTGTTGGCCAGATCCTGGGTCTTTCCGTGTTTGAATCACGTAGTAATGTGGTAATACACTGAAGCAGTCAATTAAACCTGGTTTCGATCAATATTTTAGAGGATAACACCGGTTAGGTCTGGGTTATGCCCGCATCTGGCTCCTGATTTTGCCTTCTTCGCATACTTGTTGGCCAGATCCTGGGTTTTTTTCGTGTTTGAATCACGTAGTAATGTGGTAACACACTGAAGCAGTCAATTAAACCAGGTTTCGATCAATATTTTAGAGGATAACACCGGTTAGGTCTGGCTTTGGTCTGGGTTATACCCGCATCTGGCTCATGATTTTGCCTTCTTCGCATACTTGTTGGCCAGATCCTGGGTTTTTTTCGTGTTTGAATCACGTAGTAATGTGGTAATACACTGAAGCAGTCAATTAAACCTGGTTTCGATCAATATTTTAGAGGATAACACCGGTTAGGTCTAGGTTAGGTCTGGGTTATGCCCGCATCTGGCTCATGATTTTGCCTTCTTCGCATACTTGTTGGCCAGATCCTGGGTTTTTTTCGTGTTTGAATCACGTAGTAATGTGGTAACACACTGAAGGAGTCAATTAACCCTGTTTTCGATCCATATTTTGGAGGATAACACCGGTTAGGTCTGGGTTAGGTCTGGGTTATGCCCGCATCTGGCTCATGATTTTGCCTTTTTCGCATACTTATTGGCCAGATCCTGGGTTTTTTTCGTGTTTCAACCACGTAGGAATGCGGTAACACACTTTAGCAGTCAATTAAACCTGATTTCGATCAATATTTCAGAGGATATCACCGGTTAGGTCTGGGTAAGGTCTGGGTTATGCCCGCATCTGGCTCATGATTATGCCTTAATCGCATACTTGTGGCCAGATCCTGGGGCTTTCCGTGTTTGAATCACGTAGTAATGTGGTAATACACTGAAGCAGTCAATTAAACCTGGTATCGATAAATTTTTTTGGAGGATAACACCGGTTACGTCTAGGTTAGGTCTGGGTTATGCCCGCATCTGGCTCATTATTTTGCGCTTTTCGCATACTTATTGGCCAGATCCTGGGTTTTTTTCGTGTTTGAATCACGTAGTAATGTGGTAACACAATGAAGCAGTCAATTAACCCTGGTTTCGATCCATATTTTGGAGGATAACACCGGTTAGGTCTGGGTTAGGTCTGGGTTATGCCCGCATCTGGCTCATGATTTTGCGCTTTTCGCATACTTATTGGCCAGATCCTGGGTTTTTCTCGTGTTTGAATCACGTAGTAATGTGGTAACACACTGAAGCAGTCAATTAAACCTGATTTCGATGAATATTTCAGAGGATAACACCGGTTAGGTCTGGGTTAGGTCTGGGATATGCGCGCATCTGGCTTATACTTTCGCCTTTTTCGCAAACTTGTTGGACAGATCCTGGGTTTTTTTCGTGTTTGAATCACGTAGTAATGTGGTAACACACTGAAGCAGTCAATTAAACCTGATTTCGATCAATATTTCAGAGGATAACACCGGTTAGGTCTGGGTAAGGTCTGGGTTATGCACGCATCTGGCTCATGATTATGACTTAATCGCATACTTGTTGGCCAGATCCTGGGTCTTTCCGTGTTTGAATCACGTAGTAATGTGGTAATACACTGAAGCAGTCAATTAAACCTGGTTTCGATCAATATTTTAGAGGATAACACCGGTTAGGTCTGGGTTAGGTCTGGGTTATGCCCGCATCTGGCTCCTGATTTTGCCTTCTTCGCATACTTGTTGGCCAGATCCTGGGTTTTTTTCGTGTTTGAATCACGTAGTAATGTGGTAACACACTGAAGCAGTCAATTAAACCAGGTTTCGATCAATATTTTAGAGGATAACACCGGTTAGGTCTGGCTTTGGTCTGGGTTATACCCGCATCTGGCTCATGATTTTGCCTTCTTCGCATACTTGTTGGCCAGATCCTGGGTTTTTTTCGGGTTTGAATTACGCAGTAATGTGGTACCACACTGAAGCAGTCAATTAAACATGGTTTCGATCAATATTTTAGAGGAGAGCACCGGTTAGGTCTGGGTTAGGTCTGGGTTATGCCCGCGTCTGGCTCATAATTTTGCCTTTTTCGCAAACTTGTTGGCCAGATCTTGGGTTTTTTTCGTGTTTGAATCACGTAGTGATTTGGTAACACACTGAAGCAGTCAATTAAACCTCGTTTCGCTCAGTATTTTAGAGGATAACACCGGTTAGGTCTGGCTTAGGTCTGGGTTATACCCGCATCTGGCTCATGATTTTGCCTTCTTCGCATACTTGTTGGCCAGATCCTGGGTTTTTTCCGTGTTTGAATCACGTAGTAATGTTGTACCACACTGAAGCAGTCAATTAAACCTCGATTCGGACAGTATTTTAGAGGATAACACCGGTTAGGTCTGTGTTAGGTCTGGGTTATGAGCGCATCTGGCTCATGATTTTGCCTTCTTCGCATACTTGTTGGCCAGATCCTGGGTTTTTTTCGTGTTTGAATCACGTAGTAATGTGGTACCACACTGAAGCAGTCAATTAAACCTGGTTTCGATCAATATTTTAGAGGATAACGCCGGTTAGGTCTGGGTTAGGTCTGGAAAATGCGCGCATCTGGCTTATACTTTCGCCTTTTTCGCAAACTTGTTGGCCAGATCCTGGGTTTTTTTCGTGTTTGAATCACGTAGTAATGTGGTAACACACTGAAGCAGTCAATTAAACCTGGTTTCGATCAATATTTTAGAGGATAACACCGGTTAGGTCTGGGTTAGGTCCGGGATATGCCCGCATCTGGCTCATGATTTTGCCTTCTTCGCATACTTGTTGGCCAGATCCTGGGTTTTTTTCGTGTTTGAATCACGTAGTAATGTGGTACCACACTGAAGCAGTCAATTAAACCTGGTTTCGATCAATATTTTAGAGGATAACGCCGGTTAGGTCTGGGTTAGGTCTGGAAAATGCGCGCATCTGGCTTATACTTTCGCCTTTTTCGCAAACTTGTTGGCCAGATCCTGGGTTTTTTTCGTGTTTGAATCACGTAGTAATGTGGTAACACACTGAAGCAGTCAATTAAACCTGGTTTCGATCAATATTTTAGAGGATAACACCGGTTAGGTCTGGGTTAGGTCCGGGATATGCCCGCATCTGGCTCATGATTTTGCCTTCTTCGCATACTTGTTGGCCAGATCCTGGGTTTTTTTCGTGTTTGAATCACGTAGTAATGTGGTAACACACTGAAGCTGTCAATTAAACCTGGTTTCGATCAATATTTTAGAGGATAACACCGGTTAGGTCTGGGTTAGGTCTGGGTTATGCCCGCATCTGGCTCATGATTTTGCCTTCTTCTCATAGTTGTTGGCCAGATCCTGGGTTTTTTTCGTGTTTGAATCACGTAGTAATGTGGTACCACACTGAGGCAGTCAATTAAACCTGGTTTCGATCAATATTTCAGATGATAACGCCGGTTAGGTCTGGGTTAGGTCTGGGAAATGCGCGCATCTGGCTTATACTTTCGCCTTTTTCGCAAACTTGTTGGCCAGATCCTGGGTTTTTTCCGTGTTTGAACCACGTAGTAATGTGGTACCACACTGAGGCAGTCAATTAAACCTGGTTTCGATCAATATTTTAGAGGATAACACCGGTTAGGTCTGGGTTAGGTCTGGGTTATGCCCGCATCTGGCTCATGATTTTGCCTTCTTCGCATACTTGTTGGCCAGATCCTGGGTTTTTTTCGTGTTTGAATCACGTAGTAATGTGGTAACACACTGAAGCTGTCAATTAAACCTGGTTTCGATCAATATTTTAGAGGATAACACCGGTTAGGTCTGGGTTAGGTCTGGGTTATGCCCGCATCTGGCTCATGATTTTGCCTTCTTCGCATACTTGTTGGCCAGATCCTGGGTTTTTTCCGTGTTTGAATCACGTAGTGATGTGGTAACACACTGAAGCAGTCAATTAAACCTGGTTTCGACGAATATTTTAGAGGATAACACCGGTTAGGTCTGGGTTAGGTCTGGGTTATGCCCGCATCTGGCTCATGATTTTGCCTTCTTCGCATACTTGTTGGCCAGATCCTGGGTTTTTTCCGTGTTTGAATCACGTAGTGATGTGGTAACACACTGAAGCAGTCAATTAAACCTGGTTTCGACGAATATTTCAGAGGATAACGCCGGTTAGCTCTGGGTTAGGTCTGGGTTATGCCCGCATCTGGCTCATGATTTTGCCTTCTTCGCATACTTGTTGGCCAGATCCTGGGTTTTTTTCGTGTTTGAATCACGTAGTAATGTGGTACCACACTGAGGCAGTCAATTAAACCTGGTTTCGATCAATATTTCAGAGGATAACGCCGGTTAGGTCTGGGTTAGGTCTGGGATATGCGCGCATCTGGCTTATACTTTCGCCTTTTTCGCAAACTTGTTGGCCAGATCCTGGGTTTTTTCCGTGTTTGAATCACGTAGTAATGTGGTACCACACTGAGGCAGTCAATTAAACCTGGTTTCGATCAATCTTTCAGAGGATAACACCGGTTAGGTCTGGGTTAGGTCTGGGATATGCGCGCATCTGGCTTATACTTTCGCCTTTTTCGCAAACTTGTTGGCTAGATCCTGGGTTTTTTTCGGGTTTGAATAACGCAGTAATGTGGTACCACACTGAAGCAGTCAATTAAACCTGGTTTCGATCAATATTTCAGAGGATAACACCGGTTAGGTCTCGGTTAGGTCTGGGATATGCGCGCATCTGGCTTATACTTTCGCCTTTTTCGCTAACATGTTGGCTAGATCCTGGGTTTTTTTCTGGTTTGAATAACGCAGTAATGTGGTACCACACTGAAGCAGTCAATTAAACCTGGTTTCGATCAATATTTTAGAGGATAACGCCGGTTAGGTCTGGGTTAGGTCTGGGAAATGCGCGCATCTGGCTTATACTTTCGCCTTTTTCGCAAACTTGTTGGCCAGATCCTGGGTACTTTCCGTGTTTGAAACACGTAGTAATGTGGTAACACACTGAAGCAGTCAATTAAACCTGGTTTCGACGAATATTTTAGAGAATAACACCGGTTAGGTCTGGGTTAGGTCTGGGATTTGCGCGCATCTGGCTTATACTTTCGCCTTTTTCGCAAACTTGTTGGCCAGATCCTGGGTATTTTCCGTGTTTGAAACACGTAGTAATGTGGTAACGCACTGAAGCAGTCAATTAAACCTGGTTTCGATCAATATTTCAGAGTATAACACCGGTTAGGTCTGGGTTAGGTCTGGGATATGCGCGCATCTGGCTTATACTTTCGCCTTTTTCGCAAACTTGTTGGCCAGATCCTGGGTATTTTCCGTGTTTGAAACACGTAGTAATGTGGTAACACACTGAAGCAGTCAATTAAACCTGGTTTCGATCAATATTTCAGAGGATAACACCGGTTAGGTCTGGGTTAGGTCTGGGATATGCGCGCATCTGGCTTATACTTTCGCCTTTTTCGCAAACTTGTCGGCTAGATCCTGGGTTTTTTGGGGGTTTGAATAACGCAGTAATGTGGTACCACACTGAAGCAGTCAATTAAACCTGGTTTCGATCAATATTTTAGAGGATAACGCCGGTTAGGTCTGGGTTAGGTCTGGAAAATGCGCGCATCGGGCATATACTTTCGCCTTTTTCGCAAACTTGTTGGCCAGATCCTGGGTTTTTTTCGTGTTTGAATCACGTAGTAATGTGGTAACACACTGAAGCAGTCAATTAAACCTGGTTTCGATCAATATTTAAGAGGATAACACCGGTTAGGTCTGGGTTAGGTCCGGGATATGCCCGCATCTGGCTCATGATTTTGCCTTCTTCGCATACTTGTTGGCCAGATCCTGGGTTTTTTTCGTGTTTGAATCACGTAGTAATGTGGTAACACACTGAAGCTGTCAATTAAACCTGGTTTCGATCAATATTTTAGAGGAAAACACCGGTTAGGTCTTGGTTAGGTCTGGGTTATGCCCGCATCTGGCTCATGATTTTGCCTTCTTCGCATACTTGTTGGCCAGATCCTGGGTTTTTTTCGTGTTTGAATCACGTAGTAATGTGGTACCACACTGAGGCAGTCAATTAAACCTGGTTTCGATCAATATTTCAGAGGATAACGCCGGTTAGGTCTGGGTTAGGTCTGGGATATGCGCGCATCTGGCTTATACTTTCGCCTTTTTCGCAAACTTGTTGGCTAGATCCTCGGTTTTTTTCGTGTTTGAATCACGTAGTAATGTGGTACCACACTGAGGCAGTCAATTAAACCTGGTTTCGATCAATATTTCAGAGGATAACGCCGGTTAGGTCTGGGTTAGGTCTGGGAAATGCGCGCATCTGGCTTATACTTTCGCCTTCTTCGCATACTTGTTGGCCAGATCCTGGGTTTTTTCCGTGTTTGAATCACGTAGTAATGTTGTAACACACTGAAGCAGTCAATTAAACCTGGTTTCGACGAATATTTTAGAGGATAACACCGGTTAGGTCTGGGTTAGGTCTGGGTTATGCCCGCATCTGGCTTATACTTTCGCCTTCTTCGCATACTTGTTGGCCAGATCCTGGGTTTTTTCCGTGTTTGAATCACGTAGTAATGTGGTAACACACTGAAGCAGTCAATTAAACCTGGTTTCGACGAATATTTTAGAGGATAACACCGGTTAGGTCTGGGTTAGGTCTGGGATATGCGCGCATCTGGCTTATACTTTCGCCTTTTTCGCAAACTTGTTGGCCAGATCCTGGGTATTTTCCGTGTTTGAAACACGTAGTAATGTGGTAACACACTGAAGCAGTCAATAAAACCTGGTTTCGATCAATATTTTAGAGGATAACACCGGTTAGGTCTGGGTTAGGTCCGGGATATGCCCGCATCTGGCTCATGATTTTGCCTTCTTCGCATACTTGTTGGCCAGATCCTGGGTTTTTTTCGTGTTTGAATCACGTAGTAATGTGGTAACACACTGAATCTGTCAATTAAACCTGGTTTCGATCAATATTTTATAGGATAACGCCGGTTATGTCTGGGTTAGGTCTGGGAAATGCGCGCATCTGGCTTATACTTTCGCCTTTTTCGCAAACTTGTTGGCTAGATCCTGGGTATTTTCCGTGTTTGAAACACGTAGTAATGTGGTAACACACTGAAGCAGTCAATAAATCCTGGTTTCGATCAATATTTTAGAGGATAACACCGGTTAGGTCTGGGTTAGGTCCGGGATATGCCCGCATCTGGCTCATGATTTTGCCTTCTTCGCATACTTGTTGGCCAGATCCTGGGTTTTTTTCGTGTTTGAATCACGTAGTAATGTGGTAACACACTGAATCTGTCAATTAAACCTGGTTTCGATCAATATTTTATAGGATAACGCCGGTTATGTCTGGGTTAGGTCTGGGAAATGCGCGCATCTGGCTTATACTTTCGCCTTTTTCGCAAACTTGTTGGCTAGATCCTGGGTTTTTTTCGGGTTTGAATAACGCAGTAATGTGGTACCACACTGAAGCAGTCAATTAAACCTGGTTTCGATCAATATTTTAGAGGATAACGCCGGTTAGGTCTGGGTTAGGTCTGGGAAATGCGCGCATCTGGCTTATACTTTCGCCTTTTTCGCAAACTTGTTGGCTAGATCCTGGGTATTTTCCGTGTTTGAAACACGTAGTAATGTGGTAACACACTGAAGCAGTCAATAAATCCTGGTTTCGATCAATATTTTAGAGGATAACACCGGTTAGGTCTGGCTTCGGTCTGGGTTATACCCGCATCTGGCTCATGATTTTGCCTTCTTCGCATAGTTGTTGGCCAGATCCTGGGTTTTTTTCGGGTTTGAATAACGCAGTAATGTGGTACCACACTGAAGCAGTCAATTAAACCTGGTTTCGATCAATATTTTAGAGGATGACACCGGTTAGGTCTGGGTTAGTTCTGGGTTATGCCCGCATCTGGCACATGATTTTGCCTTCCTCGCATACTTGTTGGCCAGATCCTGGGTTTTTTTCGTGTTTGAATCACGTAGTAATGTGGTAACAGACTGAAGCAGTCAATTAAACCAGGTTTCGATGAATATTTTAGAGGATAACACCGGATAGGTCTGGGTTAGGTCTGGGATATGCGCGCATCTGGCTTATACTTTCGCCTTTTTCGCAAACTTGTTGGCCAGATCCTGGGTTTTTTCCGTATTTGAATCACGTAGTAATGTGGTACCACACTGAGGCAGTCAATTAAACCTGGTTTCGATCAATATTTTAGAGGATAACACCGGTTAGGTCTGGGTTAGGTCTGGGTTATGCCCGCATCTGGCTCATGATTTTGCCTTCTTCGCATACTTGTTGGCCAAATCCTGGGTTTTTTTCGTGTTTGAATCACGTAGTAATGTGGTAACACACTGAAGCAGTCAATTAAACCTGGTTTCGATCAATATTTTACAGGATAGCACCGGTTAGGTCCGGGTTAGGTCCGGGATATGCCCGCATCTGGCTCATGATTTTGCCTTCTTCGCATACTTGTTGGCCAGATCCTGGGTTTTTTTCGTGTTTGAATCACGTAGTAATGTGGTAATACACTGAAGCAGTCAATTAAACCTGGTTTCGATCAATATTTTAGAGGATAACACCGGATAGGTCTGGGTTAGGTCTGGGTTTTGCCCGCATCTGGCTTATACTTTCGCCTTTTTCGCAAACTTGTTGGCCAGATCCTGGGTTTTTTCCGTGTTTGAATCACGTAGTAATGTGGTAATACACTGAAGCAGTCAATTAAACCTGGTTTCGATCAATATTTTAGAGGATAACACCGGTTAGGTCTAGGTTAGGTCTGGGTTATGCCCGCATCTGGCTCATACTTTCGCCTTTTTCGCAAACTTGTTGGCTAGATCCTGGGTTTTTTTCGGGTTTGAATAACGCAGTAATGTGGCACCACACTGAAGCAGTCAATTAAACCTGGTTTCGATCAATATTTCAGAGGATAACACCGGTTAGGTCTCGGTTAGGTCTGGGATATGCGCGCATCTGGCTTATACTTTCGCCTTTTTCGCTAACTTGTTGGCTAGATCCTGGGTTTTTTTCTGGTTTGAATAACGCAGTAATGTGGTACCACACTGAAGCAGTCAATTAAACCTGGTTTCGATCAATATTTTAGAGGATAACGCCGGTTAGGTCTGGGTTAGGTCTGGGAAATGCGCGCATCTGGCTTATACTTTCGCCTTTTTCGCAAACTTGTTGGCCAGATCCTGGGTACTTTCCGTGTTTGAAACACGTAGTAATGTGGTAACACACTGAAGCAGTCAATTAAACCTGGTTTCGATCAATATTTCAGAGGATAACACCGGTTAGGTCTGGGTTAGGTCTGGGATTTGCGCGCATCTGGCTTATACTTTCGCCTATTTCGCAAACTTGTTGGCCAGATCCTGGGTATTTTCCGTGTTTGAAACACGTAGTAATGTGGTAACGCACTGAAGCAGTCAATTAAACCTGGTTTCGATCAATATTTCAGAGTATAACACCGGTTAGGTCTGGGTTAGGTCTGGGATATGCGCGCATCTGGCTTATACTTTCGCCTTTTTCGCAAACTTGTTCGCCAGATCCTGGGTACTTTCCGTGTTTGAAACACGTAGTAATGTGGTAACACTCTGAAGCTGTCAATTAAACCTGGTTTCGATCAATATTTTAGTGGATAACGCCGGTTAGGTCTGGGTTAGGACTGGGAAACGCGCGCATCTGGCTTATACTTTCGCCTTTTTCGCAAACTTGTTGGCCAGATCCTGGGTATTTTCCGTGTTTGAAACACGTAGTAATGTGGTAACACACTGAAGCAGTCAATTAAACCAGGTTTCGATCAATATTTCAGAGGATAACACCGGTTAGGTCTGGGTTAGGTCTGGGATATGCGCGCATCTGGCTTATACTTTCGCCTTTTTCGCAAACTTGTCGGCTAGATCCTGGGTTTTTTTCGGGTTTGAATAACGCAGTAATGTGGTACCACACTGAAGCAGTCAATTAAACCTGGTTTCGATCAATATTTTAGAGGATAACGCCGGTTAGGTCTGGGTTAGGTCTGGAAAATGCGCGCATCGGGCTCATACTTTCGCCTTTTTCGCAAACTTGTTGGCCAGATCCTGGGATTTTTTCGTGTTTGAATCACGTAGTAATGTGGTAACACACTGAAGCAGTCAATTAAACCTGGTTTCCATCAATATTTTACAGGATAGCACCGGTTAGGTCCGGGTTAGGTCCGGGATATGCCCGCATCTGGCTCATGATTTTGCCTTCTTCGCATACTTGTTGGCCAGATCCTGGGTTTTTTTCGTGTTTGAATCACGTAGTAATGTGGTAATACACTGAAGCAGTCAATAAATCCTGGTTTCGATCAATATTTTAGAGGATAACACCGGTTAGGTCTGGGTTAGGTCCGGGATATGCCCGCATCTGGCTCATGATTTTGCCTTCTTCGCATACTTGTTGGCCAGATCCTGGGTTTTTTTCGTGTTTGAATCACGTAGTAATGTGGTAACACACTGAATCTGTCAATTAAACCTGGTTTCGATCAATATTTTATAGGATAACGCCGGTTATGTCTGGGTTAGGTCTGGGAAATGCGCGCATCTGGCTTATACTTTCGCCTTTTTCGCAAACTTGTTGGCTAGATCCTGGGTTTTTTTCGGGTTTGAATAACGCAGTAATGTGGTACCACACTGAAGCAGTCAATTAAACCTGGTTTCGATCAATATTTTAGAGGATAACGCCGGTTAGGTCTGGGTTAGGTCTGGGAAATGCGCGCATCTGGCTTATACTTTCGCCTTTTTCGCAAACTTGTTGGCTAGATCCTGGGTATTTTCCGTGTTTGAAACACGTAGTAATGTGGTAACACACTGAAGCAGTCAATAAATCCTGGTTTCGATCAATATTTTAGAGGATAACACCGGTTAGGTCTGGCTTCGGTCTGGGTTATACCCGCATCTGGCTCATGATTTTGCCTTCTTCGCATAGTTGTTGGCCAGATCCTGGGTTTTTTTCGGGTTTGAATAACGCAGTAATGTGGTACCACACTGAAGCAGTCAATTAAACCTGGTTTCGATCAATATTTTAGAGGATAGCACCGGTTAGGTCTGGGTTTCGTCTGGGTTATGCCCGCATCTGGCTCATGTTTTTGCCTTCTTCGCATACTTGTTGGCCAGATCCTGGGTTTTTTTCGTGTTTGAATCACGTAGTAATGTGGTAATACACTGAAGCAGTCAATTAAACCTGGTTTCGATCAATATTTCAGAGGATAACACCGGTTAGGTCTGGGTTAGGTCTGGGTTATGCCCGCATCTGGCTCATGATTTTGCCTTCTTCGCATACTTGTTGGCCAGATCGTGGGTTTTTTTCGTGTTTGAATCACGTAGTAATGTGGTAACACACTGAAGGAGTCAATTAAACCTGGTTTCGATCAATATTTTAGAGGATAACACCGGTTAGGTCTGGGTTAGTTCTGGGTTATGCCCGCATCTGGCACATGATTTTGCCTTCCTCGCATACTTGTTGGCCAGATCCTGGGTTTTTTTCGTGTTTGAATCACGTAGTAATGTGGTAACAGACTGAAGCAGTCAATTAAACCAGGTTTCGATGAATATTTTAGAGGATAACACCGGATAGGTCTGGGTTAAGTCTGGGATATGCGCGCATCTGGCTTATACTTTCGCCTTTTTCGCAAACTTGTTGGCCAGATCCTGGGTTTTTTCCGTGTTTGAATCACGTAGTAATGTGGTACCACACTGAGGCAGTCAATTAAACCTGGTTTCGATCAATATTTTAGAGGATAACACCGGTTAGGTCTGGGTTAGGTCTGGGTTATGCCCGCATCTGGCTCATGATTTTGCCTTCTTCGCATACTTGTTGGCCAAATCCTGGGTTTTTTTCGTGTTTGAATCACGTAGTAATGTGGTAACACACTGAAGCAGTCAATTAAACCTGGTTTCGATCAATATTTTACAGGATAGCACCGGTTAGGTCCGGGTTAGGTCCGGGATATGCCCGCATCTGGCTCATGATTTTGCCTTCTTCGCATACTTGTTGGCCAGATCCTGGGTTTTTTTCGTGTTTGAATCACGTAGTAATGTGGTAATACACTGAAGCAGTCAATTAAACCTGGTTTCGATCAATATTTTAGAGGATAACACCGGATAGGTCTGGGTTAGGTCTGGGTTTTGCCCGCATCTGGCTTATACTTTCGCCTTTTTCGCAAACTTGTTGGCCAGATCCTGGGTTTTTTCCGTGTTTGAATCACGTAGTAATGTGGTAATACACTGAAGCAGTCAATTAAACCTGGTTTCGATCAATATTTTAGAGGATAACACCGGTTAGGTCTAGGTTAGGTCTGGGTTATGCGCGCATCTGGCTTATACTTTCGCCTTTTTCGCAGACTTGTCGGCTAGATCCTGGGTTTTTTTCGGGTTTGAATAACGCAGTAATGTGGTACCACACTGAAGCAGTCAATTAAACCTGGTTTCGATCAATATTTTAGAGGATAACGCCGGTTAGGTCTGGGTTAGGTCTGGAAAATGCGCGCATCGGGCTTATACTTTCGCCTTTTTCGCAAACTTGTTGGCCAGATCCTGGGTTTTTTTCGTGTTTGAATCACGTAGTAATGTGGTAACACACTGAAGCAGTCAATTAAACCTGGTTTCCATCAATATTTAGGAGGATAACACCGGTTAGGTCTGGGTTAGGTCCGGGATATGCCCGCATCTGGCTCATGATTTTGCCTTCTTCGCATACTTGTTGGCCAGATCCTGGGTTTTTTTCGTGTTTGAATCACGTAGTAATGTGGTAACACACTGAAGCTGTCAATTAAACCTGGTTTCGATCAATATTTTAGAGGATAACACCGGTTAGGTCTGGGTTAGGTCTGGGTTATGCCCGCATCTGGCTCATGATTTTGCCTTCTTCGCATACTTGTTGGCCAGATCCTGGGTTTTTTTCGTGTTTGAATCACGTAGTAATGTGGTACCACACTGAGGCAGTCAATTAAACCTGGTTTCGATCAATATTTCAGAGGATAACGCCGGTTAGGTCTGGGTTAGGTCTGGGATATGCGCGCATCTGGCTTATACTTTCGCCTTTTTCGCAAACTTGTTGGCTAGATCCTCGGTTTTTTTCGTGTTTGAATCACGTAGTAATGTGGTACCACACTGAGGCAGTCAATTAAACCTGGTTTCGATCAATATTTCAGAGGATAACGCCGGTTAGGTCTGGGTTAGGTCTGGGAAATGCGCGCATCTGGCTTATACTTTCGCCTTCTTCGCATACTTGTTGGCCAGATCCTGGGTTTTTTCCGTGTTTGAATCACGTAGTAATGTGGTAACACACTGAAGCAGTCAATTAAACCTGGTTTCGACGAATATTTTAGAGGATAACACCGGTTAGGTCTGGGTTAGGTCTGGGTTATGCCCGCATCTGGCTTATACTTTCGCCATCTTCGCATACTTGTTGGCCAGATCCTGGGTTTTTTCCGTGTTTGAATCACGTAGTAATGTGGTAACACACTGAAGCAGTCAATTAAACCTGGTTTCGACGAATATTTTAGAGGATAACACCGGTTAGGTCTGGGTTAGGTCTGGGATATGCGCGCATCTGGCTTATACTTTCGCCTTTTTCGCAAACTTGTTGGCCAGATCCTGGGTATTTTCCGTGTTTGAAACACGTAGTAATGTGGTAACACACTGAAGCAGGCAATAAAACCTGGTTTCGATCAATATTTTAGAGGATAACACCGGTTAGGTCTGGGTTAGGTCCGGGATATGCCCGCATCTGGCTCATGATTTTGCCTTCTTCGCATACTTGTTGGCCAGATCCTGGGTTTTTTTCGTGTTTGAATCACGTAGTAATGTGGTAACACACTGGAGCTGTCAATTAAACCTGGTTTCGATCAATATTTTAGAGGATAACGCCGGTTAGGTCTGGGTTAGGTCTGGGAAATGCGCGCATCTGGCTTATACTTTCGCCTTTTTCGCAAACTTGTTGGCCAGATCCTGGGTATTTTCCGTGTTTGAAACACGTAGTAATGTGGTAACACACTGAAGCAGTCAATTAAACCTGGTTTCGATCAATATTTCAGAGGATAACACCGGTTAGGTCTGGGTTAGGTCTGGGATATGCGCGCATCTGGCTTATACTTTCGCCTTTTTCGCAAACTTGTCGGCTAGATCATGGGTTTTTTTCGGGTTTGAATAACGCAGTAATGTGGTACCACACTGAAGCAGTCAATTAAACCTGGTTTCGATCAATATTTCAGAGGATAACACCGGTTAGGTCTGGGTTAGGTCTGGGTTATGCCCGCATCTGGCTCATGATTTTGCCTTCTTCGCATACTTGTTGGCCAGATCCTGGGTTTTTTTCGTGTTTGAATCACGTAGTAATGTGGTAACACACTGAAGGAGTCAATTAAACCTGGTTTCGATCAATATTTTAGAGGATAACACCGGTTAGGTCTGGGTTAGGTCTGGGTTATGCCCGCATCTGGCACATGATTTTGCCATCTTCGCATACTTGTTGGCCAGATCCTGGGTTTTTTTCGTGTTTGAATCACGTAGTAATGTGGTGACAGACTGAAGCAGTCAATTAAACCAGGTTTCGATGAATATTTTAGAGGATAACACCGGATAGGTCTGGGTTAGGTCTGGGATATGCGCGCATCTGGCTTATACTTTCGCCTTTTTCGCAAACTTGTTGGCCAGATCCTGGGTTTTTTCCGTGTTTGAATCACGTAGTAATGTGGTACCACACTGAGGCAGTCAATTAAACCTGGTTTCGATCAATATTTTACAGGATAGCACCGGTTAGGTCCGGGTTAGGTCCGGGATATGCCCGCATCTGGCTCATGATTTTGCCTTCTTCGCATACTTGTTGGCCAGATCCTGGGTTTTTTTCGTGTTTGAATCACGTAGTAATGTGGTAATACACTGAAGCAGTCAATTAAACCTGGTTTCGATCAATATTTTAGAGGATAACACCGGATAGGTCTGGGTTAGGTCTGGGTTATGCCCGCATCTGGCTTATACTTTCGCCTTTTTCGCAAACTTGTTGGCCAGATCCTGGGTTTTTTCCGTGTTTGAATCACGTAGAAATGTGGTAATACACTGAAGCAGTCAATTAAACCTGGTTTCGATCAATATTTTAGAGGATAACACCGGTTAGGTCTAGGTTAGGTCTGGGTTATGCCCGCATCTGGCTCATGATTTTGCCTTCTTCGCATACTTGTTGGCCAGATCCTGGGTTTTTTCCGTGTTTGAATCACGTAGTAATGTGGTAACACAATGAAGCAGTCAATTAACCCTGGTTTCGATCCATATTTTGGAGGATAACACCGGTTAGGTCTGGGTTAGGTCTGGGTTATGCCCGCATCTGGCTCATGATTTTGCCTTTTTCGCATACATATTGGCCAGATCCTGGGTTTTTTTCGTGTTTGAATCACGTAGTAATGTGGTAACACACTGAAGCAGTCAATTAAACCTGGTTTCGATCAATATTTCAGAGGATAACACCGGTTAGGTCTGGGTTAGGTCTGGGATATGCGCGCATCTGGCTTATACTTTCGCCTTTTTCGCAAACTTGTTGGCCAGATCCTGGGTATTTTCCGTGTTTGAAACACGTAGTAATGTGGTAACGCACTAAAGCAGTCAATTAAACCTGGTTTCGATCAATATTTTAGAGGATAACACCGGTTAGGTCTGGGTTAGGTCCGGGATATGCCCGCATCTGGCTCATGATTTTGCCTTCTTCGCATACTTGTTGGCCAAATCCTGGGTTTTTTTCGTGTTTGAATCACGTAGTAATGTGGTAACACACTGAAGCAGTCAATTAAACCTGGTTTCGATCAATATTTTACAGGATAGCACCGGTTAGGTCCGGGTTAGGTCCGGGATATGCCCGCATCTGGCTCATGATTTTGCCTTCTTCGCATACTTGTTGGCCAGATCCTGGGTTTTTTTCGTGTTTGAATCACGTAGTAATGTGGTAATACACTGAAGCAGTCAATTAAACCTGGTTTCGATCAATATTTTAGAGGATAACACCGGATAGGTCTGGGTTAGGTCTGGGTTTTGCCCGCATCTGGCTTATACTTTCGCCTTTTTCGCAAACTTGTTGGCCAGATCCTGGGTTTTTTCCGTGTTTGAATCACGTAGTAATGTGGTAATACACTGAAGCAGTCAATTAAACCTGGTTTCGATCAATATTTTAGAGGATAACACCGGTTAGGTCTAGGTTAGGTCTGGGTTATGCCCGCATCTGGCTCATACTTTCGCCTTTTTCGCAAACTTGTTGGCTAGATCCTGGGTTTTTTTCGGGTTTGAATAACGCAGTAATGTGGTACCACACTGAAGCAGTCAATTAAACCTGGTTTCGATCAATATTTCAGAGGATAACACCGGTTAGGTCTCGGTTAGGTCTGGGATATGCGCGCATCTGGCTTATACTTTCGCCTTTTTCGCTAACTTGTTGGCTAGATCCTGGGTTTTTTTCTGGTTTGAATAACGCAGTAATGTGGTACCACACTGAAGCAGTCAATTAAACCTGGTTTCGATCAATATTTTAGAGGATAACGCCGGTTAGGTCTGGGTTAGGTCTGGGAAATGCGCGCATCTGGCTTATACTTTCGCCTTTTTCGCAAACTTGTTGGCCAGATCCTGGGTACTTTCCGTGTTTGAAACACGTAGTAATGTGGTAACACACTGAAGCAGTCAATTAAACCTGGTTTCGATCAATATTTCAGAGGATAACACCGGTTAGGTCTGGGTTAGGTCTGGGATTTGCGCGCATCTGGCTTATACTTTCGCCTTTTTCGCAAACTTGTTGGCCAGATCCTGGGTATTTTCCGTGTTTGAAACACGTAGTAATGTGGTAACGCACTGAAGCAGTCAATTAAACCTGGTTTCGATCAATATTTCAGAGTATAACACCGGTTAGGTCTGGGTTAGGTCTGGGATATGCGCGCATCTGGCTTATACTTTCGCCTTTTTCGCAAACTTGTTGGCCAGATCCTGGGTACTTTCCGTGTTTGAAACACGTAGTAATGTGGTAACACTCTGAAGCTGTCAATTAAACCTGGTTTCGATCAATATTTTAGTGGATAACGCCGGTTAGGTCTGGGTTAGGACTGGGAAACGCGCGCATCTGGCTTATACTTTCGCCTTTTTCGCAAACTTGTTGGCCAGATCCTGGGTATTTTCCGTGTTTGAAACACGTAGTAATGTGGTAACACACTGAAGCAGTCAATTAAACCAGGTTTCGATCAATATTTCAGAGGATAACACCGGTTAGGTCTGGGTTAGGTCTGGGATATGCGCGCATCTGGCTTATACTTTCGCCTTTTTCGCAAACTTGTCGGCTAGATCCTGGGTTTTTTTCGGGTTTGAATAACGCAGTAATGTGGTACCACACTGAAGCAGTCAATTAAACCTGGTTTCGATCAATATTTTAGAGGATAACGCCGGTTAGGTCTGGGTTAGGTCTGGAAAATGCGCGCATCGGGCTTATACTTTCGCCTTTTTCGCAAACTTGTTGGCCAGATCCTGGGTTTTTTTCGTGTTTGAATCACGTAGTAATGTGGTAACACACTGAAGCAGTCAATTAAACCTGGTTTCCATCAATATTTAGGAGGATAACACCGGTTAGGTCTGGGTTAGGTCCGGGATATGCCCGCATCTGGCTCATGATTTTGCCTTCTTCGCATACTTGTTGGCCAGTTCCTGGGTTTTTTTCGTGTTTGAATCACGTAGTAATGTGGTAACACACTGAAGCTGTCAATTAAACCTGGTTTCGATCAATATTTTAGAGGATAACACCGGTTAGGTCTGGGTTAGGTCTGGGTTATGCCCGCATCTGGCTCATGATTTTGCCTTCTTCGCATACTTGTTGGCCAGATCCTGGGTTTTTTTCGTGTTTGAATCACGTAGTAATGTGGTACCACACTGAGGCAGTCAATTAAACCTGGTTTCGATCAATATTTCAGAGGATAACGCCGGTTAGGTCTGGGTTAGGTCTGGGATATGCGCGCATCTGGCTTATACTTTCGCCTTTTTCGCAAACTTGTTGGCTAGATCCTCGGTTTTTTTCGTGTTTGAATCACGTAGTAATGTGGTACCACACTGAGGCAGTCAATTAAACCTGGTTTCGATCAATATTTCAGAGGATAACGCCGGTTAGGTCTGGGTTAGGTCTGGGAAATGCGCGCATCTGGCTTATACTTTCGCCTTCTTCGCATACTTGTTGGCCAGATCCTGGGTTTTTTCCGTGTTTGAATCACGTAGTAATGTGGTAACACACTGAAGCAGTCAATTAAACCTGGTTTCGACGAATATTTTAGAGGATAACACCGGTTAGGTCTGGGTTAGGTCTGGGTTATGCCCGCATCTGGCTTATACTTTCGCCATCTTCGCATACTTGTTGGCCAGATCCTGGGTTTTTTCCGTGTTTGAATCACGTAGTAATGTGGTAACACACTGAAGCAGTCAATTAAACCTGGTTTCGACGAATATTTTAGAGGATAACACCGGTTAGGTCTGGGTTAGGTCTGGGATATGCGCGCATCTGGCTTATACTTTCGCCTTTTTCGCAAACTTGTTGGCCAGATCCTGGGTATTTTCCGTGTTTGAAACACGTAGTAATGTGGTAACACACTGAAGCAGTCAATAAAACCTGGTTTCGATCAATATTTTAGAGGATAACACCGGTTAGGTCTGGGTTAGGTCCGGGATATGCCCGCATCTGGCTCATGATTTTGCCTTCTTCGCATACTTGTTGGCCAGATCCTGGGTTTTTTTCGTGTTTGAATCACGTAGTAATGTGGTAACACACTGGAGCTGTCAATTAAACCTGGTTTCGATCAATATTTTAGAGGATAACGCCGGTTAGGTCTGGGTTAGGTCTGGGAAATGCGCGCATCTGGCTTATACTTTCGCCTTTTTCGCAAACTTGTTGGCCAGATCCTGGGTATTTTCCGTGTTTGAAACACGTAGTAATGTGGTAACACACTGAAGCAGTCAATTAAACCTGGTTTCGATCAATATTTCAGAGGATAACACCGGTTAGGTCTGGGTTAGGTCTGGGATATGCGCGCATCTGGCTTATACTTTCGCCTTTTTCGCAAACTTGTCGGCTAGATCCTGGGTTTTTTTCGGGTTTGAATAACGCAGTAATGTGGTACCACACTGAAGCAGTCAATTAAACCTGGTTTCGATCAATATTTCAGAGGATAACACCGGTTAGGTCTGGGTTAGGTCTGGGTTATGCCCGCATCTGGCTCATGATTTTGCCTTCTTCGCATACTTGTTGGCCAGATCCTGGGTTTTTTTCGTGTTTGAATCACGTAGTAATGTGGTAACACACTGAAGGAGTCAATTAAACCTGGTTTCGATCAATATTTTAGAGGATAACACCGGTTAGGTCTGGGTTAGGTCTGGGTTATGCCCGCATCTGGCACATGATTTTGCCTTCTTCGCATACTTGTTGGCCAGATCCTGGGTTTTTTTCGTGTTTGAATCACGTAGTAATGTGGTAACAGACTGAAGCAGTCAATTAAACCAGGTTTCGATGAATATTTTAGAGGATAACACCGGATAGGTCTGGGTTAGGTCTGGGATATGCGCGCATCTGGCTTATACTTTCGCCTTTTTCGCAAACTTGTTGGCCAGATCCTGGGTTTTTTCCGTGTTTGAATCACGTAGTAATGTGGTACCACACTGAGGCAGTCAATTAAACCTGGTTTCGATCAATATTTTACAGGATAGCACCGGTTAGGTCCGGGTTAGGTCCGGGATATGCCCGCATCTGGCTCATGATTTTGCCTTCTTCGCATACTTGTTGGCCAGATCCTGGGTTTTTTTCGTGTTTGAATCACGTAGTAATGTGGTAATACACTGAAGCAGTCAATTAAACCTGGTTTCGATCAATATTTTAGAGGATAACACCGGATAGGTCTGGGTTAGGTCTGGGTTATGCCCGCATCTGGCTTATACTTTCGCCTTTTTCGCAAACTTGTTGGCCAGATCCTGGGTTTTTTCCGTGTTTGAATCACGTAGAAATGTGGTAATACACTGAAGCAGTCAATTAAACCTGGTTTCGATCAATATTTTAGAGGATAACACCGGTTAGGTCTAGGTTAGGTCTGGGTTATGCCCGCATCTGGCTCATGATTTTGCCTTCTTCGCATACTTGTTGGCCAGATCCTGGGTTTTTTCCGTGTTTGAATCACGTAGTAATGTGGTAACACAATGAAGCAGTCAATTAACCCTGGTTTCGATCCATATTTTGGAGGATAACACCGGTTAGGTCTGGGTTAGGTCTGGGTTATGCCCGCATCTGGCTCATGATTTCGCCTTTTTCGCAAACTTGTTGGCCAGATCCTGGGTATTTTCCGTGTTTGAAACACGTAGTAATGTGGAAACACACTGAAGCTGTCAATTAAACCTGGTTTCGATCAATATTTTAGTGGATAACGCCGGTTAGGTCTGGGTTAGGACTGGGAAACGCGCGCATCTGGCTTATACTTTCGCCTTTTTCGCAAACTTGTCGGCTAGATCCTGGGTTTTTTTCGGGTTTGAATAACGCAGTAATGTGGTAACACACTGAAGCATTCAATTAAACCTGGTTTCGATCAATATTTTAGAGGATAACGCCGGTTAGGTCTGGGTTAGGTCTGGGTTATGCCCGCATCTGGCACATGATTTTGCCTTTTTCGCAAACTTGTTGGCCAGATCCTGGGTATTTTCCGTGTTTGAAACACGTAGTAATGTGGTAACACACTGAAGCAGTCAATTAAACCTGGTTTCGATCAATATTTCAGAGGATAACACCGGTTAGGTCTGGGTTAGGTCTGGGATATGCGCGCATCTGGCTTATACTTTCGCCTTTTTCGCAAACTTGTCGGCTAGATCCTGGGTTTTTTTCGGGTTTGAATAACGCAGTAATGTGGTACCACACTGAAGCAGTCAATTAAACCTGGTTTCGATCAATATTTTAGAGGATAACGCCGGTTAGGTCTGGGTTAGGTCTGGAAAATGCGCGCATCTGGCTTATACTCTCGCCTTTTTCGCAAACTTGTTGGCCAGATCCTGGGTTTTTTTCGTGTTTGAATCACGTAGTAATGTGGTAACACACTGAAGCAGTCAATTAAACCTGGTTTCGATCAATATTTCAGAGGATAACACCGGTTAGGTCTGGGTTAGGTCTGGGATATGCGCGCATTTGGCTTATACTTTCGCCTTTTTCGCAAACTTGTTGGCTAGATCCTGGGTTTTTTTCGTGTTTGAATCACGTAGTAATGTGGTAACACACTGAAGCAGTCAATTAAACCTGGTTTCGATCAATATTTTAGAGGATAACACCGGTTAGGTCTGGGTAAGGTCTGGGTTATGCACGCATCTGGCTCATGATTTTGTCTTCTTCGCATACTTGTTGGCCAGATCCTGGGTTTTTTCCGTGTTTGAATCACGTAGTAATGTGGTACCACACTGAAGCAGTCAATTAAACCTGGTTTCGATCAATATTTTAGAGGATAACGCCGGTTAGGTCTGGGTTAGGTCTGGAAAATGCGCGCATCTGGCTTATACTTTCGCCTTTTTCGCAAACTTGTTGGCCAGATCCTGGGTTTTTTCCGTGTTTGAATCACGTAGTAATGTGGTACCACACTGAAGCAGTCAATTAAACCTGGTTTCGATCAATATTTTAGAGGATAACACCGGTTAGGTCTAGGTTAGGTCTGGGTTATGCCCGCATCTGGCTCATGATTTTGCCTTCTTCGCATACTTGTTGGCCAGATCCTGGGTTTTTTCCGTGTTTGAATCACGTAGTAATGTGGTAACACAATGAAGCAGTCAATTAACCCTGGTTTCGATCCATATTTTGGAGGATAACACCGGTTAGGTCTGGGTTAGGTCTGGGTTATGCCCGCATCTGGCTCATGATTTTGCCTTTTTCGCATACATATTGGCCAGATCCTGGGTTTTTTTCGTGTTTGAATCACGTAGTAATGTGGTAACACACTGAAGCAGTCAATTAAACCTGGTTTCGATCAATATTTTAGAGGATAACACCGGTTAGGTCTGGGTTAGGTCTGGGTTATGCCCGCATCTGGCTCATGATTTTGCCTTCTTCGCAAACTTGTTGGCCAGATCCTGGGTTTTTTCCGTGTTTGAATCACGTAGTAATGTGGTACCACACTGAGGCAGTCAATTAAACCTGGTTTCGATCAATATTTCAGAGGATAACACCGGTTAGGTCTGGGTTAGGTCTGGGTTATGCCCGCATCTGGCTCATGATTTTGCCTTCTTCGCATACTTGTTGGCCAGATCCTGGGTTTTTTCCGTGTTTGAATCACGTAGTGATGTGGTAACACACTGAAGCAGTCAATTAAACCTGGTTTCGACGAATATTTTAGAGGATAACACCGGTTAGGTCTGGGTTAGGTCTGGGTTATGCCCCCTCAGGGGCTGTGTCCGGCCAGGTGTCCGGCGCAGTACGGGGCGTAGCGACCCCGAGGTACCTGATGCTAATCACACCGTAAGCCTCCTGTTGGTCGTCGCAACGACCCATTCGCAATTCCAGTTTTGGTTTTGTGAATGGTACGTGACGGCAGGAGGACCGGGGGCCTTGGCTTAACCGCCTGGGCTGCGAGGATGGTAACTCTATAAATTACCCTCTAATCCTAAGTTATGGTGCGCGGCGATGGGATGCATGGTTGGGAGAGAAGGCCCAATCCCTAGCGACCACCTCCGGGGGCACCTGCCGAACCCCCGGAGTATTAGGTTTCCCCAGGCAAGGCGGCTCTGCCTGGGGTGACATCCATTCCGACCACACTCGTGGGAACAGACATGGATCTCAATCATTCACAAATAAACAACCGGACGGGAAATTTGGATAACGGAACGGCACGTAATATTGCAGACGAAAATGGATTCTTAAACAATGAAATGGATGGAACATCTCCTGGTGGGGTAAATCCCACGGTCAGGAGTGTGGAGGTGGTTAATCCCCTGCTGGGGATCCACCTTGGGGGTGAAATTAACTTCCGTAAGGCCAGTCCCGTCCCTGTGGTTACTCTGGAACGACTAAATGCCTCCGAGTGGCGGAAGGGTGGCAGAGAGTCACCTCCCCATAAGAGGCATGATGCCGAAGGCGTCGTGGCCCAGGGTGGAGAAGAGGCGACGTCGTGCGGTGGGGAGCCCATTGCCCTGCTGACTGACGATTCCCAGGATGGCGACGAGTGGGCATCCAACGCTTGCACCGCCGACGAAGCGGAGAGTGCCGACTCCAGTGTGGATGAGTATGGCCCCGGGAAGAGAAAGAGGAAGGGTCCCGGGGCGAGAAGACCCAGGGGTATCTTTGCGGACCCAAAAAAGTTGGGTCCAGGAATGAAGGCCCTGCCGAAGCAGGAAGACCTCCGCAATATAGCGGAGGTCATGAAGTTGGACGAACTTCTGGGCCGGCTCAAGGAGCAGCTCGAGTCCGTCGTCAGGGTGGCAGACACCGCAAGCCACCTTAAGACGACGGACATCCGTGGGCTCCGCTTGGCGGCGCGGGTGGCTATGGTCAGCGCCGAAGAACTTCACGGCAGAGCTGACCGTGCCGAAAACCCCACCAGGCCGGCCCGGGAGGTAGTCATTCGCCAGGGCGAGTGGGAGAGGAGGGCCAAGGCCCTCGAGAAGAGGCTGGAGGTGGCGGGCAAAACCGTCACCACCCTGTCCGAGACCGTGAGGGTTAAGGACAGGGAGCTGGAGCACCTCAGGCGGGAAGTGGGCCGCCTGAGGTACAAGCAGGAACAGCGAAAGCTGCTGCGAGAGGGGGAGGACGTGGTCGGCGAGACACCGCCGGATCATGAATTACCCTGTGTCCCACGACCCCGGCGGAAGGATCTGCTTCCGTCAACATTCGCCGGGGGGGACACTGCTATGGATGTCGAAACGGCGGTCTCTGGACCGTCGTCTTCAGCTCTGGCCGCCCTGCGTGAGGAGGAGTGCCCCACATCCGGAAGCCCTTTGATGGTCATGATGACCGAAGTCGTCAAAAGGGTTTCCGAGATGGCGGGGCACATATCGGCTGTCGAAAGCCGATTCGACGCCCGTTTTGAGGCGGTCTGGCGGGCAGTGTCCCGTCCGCCATTGGGGAAACCCCCGGTGCCACTGCCTCCATCTGCGAGGACGGCCTCGTCACCACCAAGCTCCTCAAAAGACTCTAAGCCTGCGGTGGCGGCCACATATAAGGGGAAAGGGAAAGGGGCCGCGGTGGCGAAGCCTGGAGGCACGGCTGACCCCGTAAAAGCACCAGCGGTATCCCCGAAGACATCATCGGGGAAGAAAGGAGTTGACATAGCCCAAGGTGGCAGGCCAACGGCTGGAGGGGCGAAGGCTGCGCCACTCCCCGCACCGCCACCACCCAAGGCGGGTAGCGGCAGGTCCGCTCCGCCAGCCCACAGTAACAGGGCGAAGGCCGTCTCTGCCCCAGCCAACGACGGGCAGGGTACGTGGGCTGATGTGGTGAGGCAGGGGAAGGGTAAGGGAAGCGGAAAGGGCGCGGCACCTGCCGCATCCTCAAAAAAGGGCGGGAAAAACGTCGCCACGGGTCGGCCAGCCGCCAATTCTGCGGCTGGCACAAAGAAGAAGTGTGGTCCCCAGACGGCGGCGGTTAAGTTACCGAGACTGCCAAAGAACGCAGCAGTCTCGGTGACCGCCGCTGCTGGGAGGGAAGGAGATCTGGGCCCCCTCCTCAATAGGGTGATGCCCGAGATCTGTAATGATCTCGGGATCTCCGGGATGCGGCCCACCAGGGCGGTCACCGGGGCGCTCTTATTGGCGATCCCCGGTGAGAAGGGGAAAGAGAAGGCGACTGCCCTGAGGGCGCGTCTTGAGGGGGCCCTCCAGGTCGAGGGTGTTCGGGTGGCTTGCCCCCAAAAACAGGCCGAGTTAAGGGTGTCCGGCCTGACGGAGGCAGCCACCCAGCAAGCGGTCAGGGAGGCCCTTGCCACCGCCGGGGGTTGCGGCGCTGCGGAGGTCAACGTTGGTGACCTCCGCCGGGACAGCTCGGGCATGTATACTGCCTGGGCCCGCTGTCCCTTACGCGCCGCAACTAAACTCGCGAAGTCCGGCCGATTGATGGTCGGCTTCCTCGAGGCCCGGCTGGCGGTGCTCGCCGCGAGGCCGCTGCAGTGCCACCGCTGCCTGGAGTTCGGGCATGTCCGGCAGCGGTGCACCAGCACCGTTGATCGCAGCGGCCTCTGCTACCGATGCGGAGGGGCCTCCCACACCGCACGGGAGTGCACGGCCGCCCCTAAATGCCCCCTTTGTGTGGGCTTGGGGCGGCCAGCGGATCACCGCATGGGTGGGGCGGCGTGCCGTCCCCCCAAGCGGAAGGGGAACAAGGCCAAAGGGGCGGGTGTGCCCCCATCCACGGTGCCGGCTGGTGTTGAGCCGGCGCCGGTGCCCGTCGCGATGGAGGTCCAAGGGGCGGCTTGTACCCAGCCGTCCCCAGCTGTGGTGTCGGGAGCTACTCCCGCCCCGGCATCTGTCGCGACGGCTGTGAATGTGGTGGTATATGTACCCGCCCCGCCTGTTACGGAGATGATGGAGGTGGATGTGGCGCCTGGCGACTCGGCGCCCACCACCTCCTCAAAATCGGAAGGCGTGTTGTCCGGTGGGGGAGCTGCAGTGCCCCCACCGCATGCGGCAACCCAGTCGCCGTGCGGGTCAGAGCCCCTTTGTAGGGGGGTGATGGCCTCGTACGGCGGCAAAGATCCTGGGCGCGCAGAGGCGCCCCTAAACGTTGGAAGGGGAGGCCTGGAGGAGGCCGCGGGTGAGACCCGATAATGTCTCAACGCCTCCTCCAGGTCAATTTGAACCACTGCCGGGGGGCTCAGGATCTCATGCTCCAAACCCTCCGGCAGTGGAACATTGGCATGGCGGTGATCGCCGAGCCCTATTGTGTCCCCAAACACCCAGCTTGGGTGGGGGACCTTAACGGTGTCTCGGCGATCACTTGGCAGTACGGGAGCGGCACGTTGCCGTGCTCCGTTGTTGGGAGGGGCCACGGGTTTGTGGTGGTTAAGTGGGGGGAACTGGTGGTTGCCGGGTGTTACGCGTCGCCCACTATGGGCCTCAGCGATTTTGAGGCGTACCTCGACGAGGTGGGGAGATGCATCTCCCCACATCTCGCCAGTGGGGTACTCGTCCTGGGTGATTTCAACGCCCACGCTGCAGCGTGGGGCTGCCCCAGGACGACCGTGAAGGGCGACGCGATGCTCGAATGGGCGGCGGGTCACGGCCTCGTAGTTTTGAATGAAGGGGCCGTGAGCACGTGCGTGCACGCGCGGGGCGAGTCGATCGTCGACATATCGTTGGCGAGCTCCGCCATAGCGCGCCGTGTGTCCGACTGGAGGGTCGCGGAAGAGGTGGCCACGTTAAGCGACCACCTCTACATTACGTTTTCCGTATCCGCGACACCCGGCATAAATGGACCCCGCCAACCGGGCAGGGAAGTACACCCGGCGCCACGCTGGTCCGCCAAGAGGCTGGACCCGGACGCCCTAGCGATGGCAGCCTCCGTTGTGGCATGGCAGGAGATGCCACGCCGGACCCTCGGCAATCCTTCTGCCGGGGCGCGTTGGTTCCGCGAGACTATGACGTCGTTGTGCGACGCAGTCATGCCGCGGGCCACCGCCCCGAGCCGAGGGGGGTCCGTGTACTGGTGGTCGGGCGAGATCGAGGACTTACGCACTTGGTGCGTTGTCGCCCGACGCCGGTACACCCGCGCCAGGAGACGGCGCGGGGCGACGGAGGCAGAGGTGGTAGGGTTGCGCTGGGAATTTTCCCTGGCGCGCAGAACCCTCCGCCGGGCCATCGCGACAGCGAAAGCCCAGGCATGGACGGAGCTCCTCGGCTCTCTGGATGCAAATCCATGGGGGCGTCCCTATCATATGGTCGCAGGCAAGATGCGATCATGGGCGCCCCCGGTCACAGAGAGCCTCGACCCCCAGCTGCTCGGGGAAACTATGCGCGTCCTCTTCCCAGTTGGGGGAGAGGCGTTTCTGCATCCCCCCGAGCCACAGCCGGATCACCCGCCTTGGTGGTCCGACGAACTGGGGGTTTCTGAGGAGGAGCTGGCCAAGAAGACGGCGCCAGGACCGGACGGCATACCTGCCAGGGCCTGGGCAGTAGCGGTGGGCGTTCTGGGGGCCGGGCTGATAAGCGTCTTTGACGCGTGCCTGCGGACCGGTCAGTTCCCCCCCATATGGAAGGTGGCGAGGTTGGTCCTCCTCCACAAACCAGGGAAGCCCGCGGATTCTCCATCCGCGTTCCGTCCTATTTGCCTATTGGACGGGGCTGGAAAGCTCCTCGAGCGGGTCATTGTATCTCGTCTCGAGGGGCACCTGTCCCGCGTCGGCCCCGATCTGGCCGACCGGCAGTTCGGCTTTCGCCGGGGCCGTTCCACGGTCGACGCCATAGCGACAGTGCGGACCCTGGCGGAATCGGCAATCTCCCGGGGGGGTGTGGCGTTGGCAGTCTCGTTGGACATAGCCAACGCCTTTAACACCGTCTCCTGGGGGGCGATAGGTCGGGCACTTCAGTACCACCGGGTGCCCGCCTATCTATGCCGACTGATCGGGGATTATCTGCGGGGCAGGGTAGTCCAATATCCGGGTCGGAACGGGATGGAGCAGAGAGCGGTGCACCGCGGGGTTCCACAGGGGTCGGTCCTCGGGCCGCTCCTGTGGAACTTGGCGTATGACGCGGTGCTGCGGGCTGATCTCCCCGTCGGTGTGTCCTTGGTATGTTACGCCGACGACACCCTGGTGATAGCCGGCGGGGATACGTGGAGGAGGGCAGTGGCCCTCGCGGAGGAAGGGACGGCACGAGTCGTTGCCAAAGTAGAGCGTCTGGGGTTGCGCGTGGCACCCCAGAAGACCGAGGCCATCTGGCTGTGTAACGTCAGTGGTCGCGGGGTGCCGCGCCAGGCGTCTCTAAGGGTGGGCGGAGCCCAAGTCGAGGTGGGGCGCCGGATGAAGTATCTGGGTCTCACCCTCGACAGCTACTGGCGCTTCGGGCATCATTTGGAAGGGTTGGGTCCCCGCATCGAGAGGGCAGCGGCCGCGTTAGGTCGCATAATGCCTAATCTCGGTGGGCCCAACATGGCGGCACGGCGGCTGTATTTGGGAGTCGTCCGGTCCATGGCGCTTTATGGCGCGCCAATATGGGCCGGCGGTCTGATGGCAAATCGGCGGGGTGCGTTCGTACTCCGCCGCTTGCAGAGGTTGGTCGCCATCAGAGTTGTGCGGGGATATCGCACGATCTCCTACACTGCCGCCACCTTGCTGGCGGGTTCCGCACCGTTTCACCTGCTGGCGAAAATGGACGCAGAGGTCTATCAATACCTCTGCGACCTTCGCCAGCGGGGCGTGGACCCGCACGGCGTGGAGGCCGCCAGGGCCCGAAGCCAGGCGCGGCGACGCGTCTATAGTCGGTGGCTGGTCTGGTTATCCAAGCCAGACCAGCGGGATGATCGCGTCGCCGCGGCGGTCCGCCCAGTGTTTTATGCCTGGGTGGGCCGTAGCTGGGGTACGCCCACCTACCGCCTGACACAGGTACTGACCGGACACGGTTGCTTCGGTCGGTACCTGCACCGGATAGGGCGGGAGGCGACGGCTGCGTGCCATCATTGTAGGGGAAGGGAGGACACTGCGCAGCACACGCTGGAGATTTGCCCGGCGTGGGCAGCGCAGCGCGGTGTCCTTACTAGAGCGATTGGAGCGGACCTCTCGCTGCCGGCCGTCATTCGTGCGATGGTCGGCAGTGAGGAGGCGTGGGCGGCCATGGCCTTGTTTTGCGAAGAGGTCATGGCCGCCAAGGAAGACGCCGAAAGGGCGCGTGAGGAGGTGGGGGGCAGGCGGCGACGCCGACCGTAAGACCCTCCACCGCTCCCCGTGGCAGGGGGAGCGCGATGGGGTCGGTGATGGTGTTTGTGGTGCGAGATGAGGGACTTTATTCCCTCATTCCCCCTCGCACCCAGCCCATTACCGGACCGGGGGCCCGTGGCAGGGGCCCCGTCCAGCGGGGGCGGCAGTGTTAGCCGGCCCCGCAGCCGTGGTCGCGACCAGGTGGGGGCCTGGTCGCGGCTAGTAGCAACGGCGCGAGTGGGGGCGACGTCGCGTGTGACCGCGTGGCGTCGCCGGGGGGCAATCAATTATGTTTGCCCCCCATTGGGGGAGGAGGATCACATCTCCTCCCCCGGGAAGGGTCCGTAGTAGGGCGTTGCGCCAACGGGGAAAGTCACGGTAGTATCGCTAGTTTGGTTCCCGTGACTCTCCCCAGATAAAGGGCGCAGGCGGTCACCGTGGTGTTTTAGCCGGTAAGAGTCCGGCACTACCCCGGCCTCCCCCCCAGGGAGCCGGGGTGTCCATGAGGATTTCACCACGTTAAAAAAAAAAAAAAAAAAAAAAAAAAAAAAAAAAAAAAAAGGTCTGGGTTATGCCCGCATCTGGCTCATGATTTTGCCTTCTTCGCATACTTGTTGGCCAGATCCTGGGTTTTTTTCGTGTTTGAATCACGTAGTAATGTGGTACCACACTGAGGCAGTCAATTAAACCTGGTTTCGATCAATATTTCAGAGGATAACGCCGGTTAGGTCTGGGTTAGGTCTGGGATATGCGCGCATCTGGCTTATACTTTTTTTTTTTTTTTTTTTTTTTTTTTTTTTTTTTTTTTTGTCGTGGGGAAAATCTTCGAAAGACTCCCTCCCACCTCCTTGGGGAGAGGTGGGAGGGGTGTGTGGGATTCCCCGCGCCCGTACAACGACAGGCGCGGGACCTACCCACTAAAAACCCCACGGTGACCCTTCGGCACGCTTTGGGAGGATACCGGGAATCGCTCGAAGCATTCTTACGGTATCCTCCCCGTGCCCGCGCTTTCGCGCCCATCCCCCGGGGGGACAATCGGTCCCCCCAGTAGACACACTGCCTCATAGCGGCGGGACGGGGCCACTCCATCCCGCCGCTATCCGTCCCGGGGCCGCGTTTAGTGGCGGCTGCGAGCCCCAACTCGCAACCGCCCGCGACCCCGTTTCCACCCCTCGGCGGCCGGGCGTTCATGGCCGCACCAGACCGCCGAGGGTGCCTCCCCTTGCGTCGGACCGGTAGGGGGAGGCACTCCTACCCCCAACCGGTCCGACCCGGCGCCGCCTGGCGGGAGGAGGGTCCCCTCAGGACCCCCCTCCCAGCCTAGGTCATCCGCCACGCCGAGGCGGCCGCCCGCGACGCCTCGCGACCGGGCGACGACCTCGGGCCACCGCACGAGCGCGAGCTTCAGCGGCGCGCTCCCTCCCCGCGGCCTCCTTCTGCAACATTACGTTCTCGCAGAAGGAGGCCACGGCCCTCCACTTCTCCTCGCTGCCGAGCATGGCGCGCACCACGCCCGGCAGCGAGACATCCCGCCCGACGACGCCGACCAGGACACGGCGCTCCCCCTCCCACGCGGGGCATACCTCCAGGGTATGATCCGCCGTGTCCTGCTCAGCGTCGCAGTGGCAGCAACGCGCCGTCGGCTCCTTCCCTATCCGGCACAGGCATCTTCCGAAGCTGCCATGCCCGGAAAATACCTGTGCCATCCGGTAGGTGAGGCTGCCATGGCCTCTGTCCAGCCACTCCTTCAGGAGTGGCCGAACCGCCCCGACAGTCCGGTGCCCCGCGGTTGGCAGAGCCAGCCGCTCCTGCCACGCGAGCAACACGGACTGCCGGGCCTGGCGCTTCAAATCGCCCCAAGCAGGTTCCTGCCCGCCCGGGACCGCCCCCACCCCCGCGCGACGGTCGACGCGGTGCCGGTACATCACCGCGTGCGACCGCGCGAGCAGGTCCATGGGCGGCATCCCCGCTAGAACCGTCGCCGCCTCATGTGACATGGTCCGATACCCGCGGACGACCCTGAGCGCCATGCGCCTCTGCACCCGACGCAGCATAGTCATGCTGTGCCGGGAGGCAGCCAGGTCGTCCGCCCAGACGGGGGCCCCGTATAGGGCCACCGACTGGACCATTGCCACATAGAGGCGACGAACTCGGCCCGCCGGGCCCCCCAGGTTGGGCAGGATCCGGCCCAGAGCCGCAACCATCCTTTCCAACCGGGGGACCAGGCAGCGGAAATGCTTCTCGAAACGCCAGTGGCTATCGAGGATCAGCCCCAGATACCTGATCTGGGGCTTCACCTCGATGTCAGCCCCACCCACCCGAATCAGAGGGGGTGGCGGATCCAGCCGAGGTGAATGAAACGCAATCACCTCGGTCTTATGGACCGCCACCGTCATCCCCATCCCCCTGATCCGGTCGACGACGCGTTGCGACCCCTCCTCCGCGCGACGCATGGCGCTCCCCCAGTGCGCCCCGACGGCCAGCACCAGTGTGTCATCCAGCATAACACACCGTGCTGACGCCGTCGGGGAGGCCGGCCCGCAACACCGAGTCGTACGCGATGTTCCACAGGAGTGGCCCGAGGACCGACCCCTGCGGAACACCGCAGTACACCTCCCTCCGCATATCACCATCCCGGCCCGGATACTCGATCCACCTGCCGCGGAGATAATCCCCGACGACCGCCCTGAGACAAGGGGGGACTCGATGATATTCGAGTCCCCTCCTTATCTCTTCCCAGGGGAGGGTGTTAAAGGCATTGGCAATATCCAAGGATATTGCCAATGCCACCCCTCCCCGGGAGACGGCCGCCTCCGAGAGGGCCCTCACACGACCTATCGCGTCGATAGTCGATCGGCCCCCCCGGAAACCGAACTGGCAGTCGGCCAGACCGGGATCACCCCGCGACAGGTGCTCGACGAGGCGGGCAGCAATCACACGCTCGAAGAGCTTGCCCACCTCGTCGAGGAGACAAATGGGCCGGTATGCGGAGGGAGACTCCGCGGGCCGACCCTCCTTCCGGAGGAGGACCATCCTCGCCACCTTCCAACTGGGGGGGAATCGCCCGTCCCTCAGGCAGCGGTCGAACAACCGCCTGAGGTCGGCCCCAAGGACGCCCTGGGTCAAGACCCAAACCCGGCCGGGCACACCATCCGGACCCGGGGCCGTGTTACGAACTCCGAGCCGTCTGATGGCCGCTGCCAGCTCCTCCTGCGTGACCCCCAGCTCGGCCGTCCACTCCACTGGGACAGCCGCCGCCGCCGGAGGACGCGGTCCCCTCTCCCCAATTGGGAAGAGTGTATTGACCACGTCCTCCAGCAGCCGGGGGTCAAGACCCTCGGTGACGGGGGGCGCCCACGGGCGGAGCTTATTCAGCACCACCTTATATGGGCGCCCCCATGGATCGTCATCAAGGGTCTGGAGGAGCTCCTTCCATGCCTGGGCCTTGGCCCGTTTGATGGCGACCTGCAGAGCAACCCGCGCCACGCGGTATGCTCCATACAGGTCATCAGCTGCCCTCGCTCGCGCCACGCCGTCGCCTGTACGTTGACGACGGCGCGCGCGGGTGATCTGGCTTATACTTTCGCCTTTTTCGCAAACTTGTTGGCCAGATCCTGGGTTTTTTCCGTGTTTGAATCACGTAGTAATGTGGTACCACACTGAGGCAGTCAATTAAACCTGGTTTCGATCAATATTTCAGAGGATAACACCGGTTAGGTCTGGGTTAGGTCTGGGATATGCGCGCATCTGGCTTATACTTTTGCCTTTTTCGCAAACTTGTTGGCTAGATCCTGGGTTTTTTTCGGGTTTGAATAACGCAGTAATGTGGTACCACACTGAAGCAGTCAATTAAACCTGGTTTCGATCAATATTTCAGAGGATAACACCGGTTAGGTCTCGGTTAGGTCTGGGATATGCGCGCATCTGGCTTATACTTTCGCCTTTTTCGCTAACTTGTTGGCTAGATCCTGGGTTTTTTTCTGGTTTGAATAACGCAGTAATGTGGTACCACACTGAAGCAGTCAATTAAACCTGGTTTCGATCAATATTTTAGAGGATAACGCCGGTTAGGTCTGGGTTAGGTCTGGGAAATGCGCGCATCTGGCTTATACTTTCGCCTTTTTCGCAAACTTGTTGGCCAGATCCTGGGTACTTTCCGTGTTTGAAACACGTAGTAATGTGGTAACACACTGAAGCAGTCAATTAAACCTAGTTTCGATCAATATTTCAGAGGATAACACCGGTTAGGTCTGGGTTAGGTCTGGGATTTGCGCGCATCTGGCTTATACTTTCGCCTTTTTCGCAAACTTGTTGGCCAGATCCTGGGTATTTTCCGTGTTTGAAACACGTAGTAATGTGGTAACGCACTGAAGCAGTCAATTAAACCTGGTTTCGATCAATATTTCAGAGTATAACACCGGTTAGGTCTGGGTTAGGTCTGGGATATGCGCGCATCTGGCTTATACTTTCGCCTTTTTCGCAAACTTGTTGGCCAGATCCTGGGTATTTTCCGTGTTTGAAACACGTAGTAATGTGGTAACACACTGAAGCAGTCAATAAAACCTGGTTTCGAACAATATTTTAGAGGATAACACCGGTTAGGTCTGGGTTAGGTCCGGGATATGCCCGCATCTGGCTCATGATTTTGCCTTCTTCGCATACTTGTTGGCCAGATCCTGGGTTTTTTTCGTGTTTGAATCACGTAGTAATGTGGTAACACACTGAAGCTGTCAATTAAACCTGGTTTCGATCAATATTTTAGAGGATAACACCGGTTAGGTCTGGGTTAGGTCTGGGCTATGCCCGCATCTGGCTCATGATTTTGCCTTCTTCGCATACTTGTTGGCCAGATCCTGGGTTTTTTTCATGTTTGAATCACGTAGTAATGTGGTACCACACTGAGGCAGTCAATTAAACCTGGTTTCGATCAATATTTCAGAGGATAACGCCGGTTAGGTCTGGGTTAGGTCTGGGATATGCGCGCATCTGGCTTATACTTTCGCCTTTTTCGCAAACTTGTTGGCTAGATCCTGGGTTTTTTCCGTGTTTGAATCACGTAGTAATGTGGTAACACACTGAAGCAGTCAATTAAACCTGGTTTCGACGAATATTTTAGAGGATAACACCGGTTAGGTCTGGGTTAGGTCTGGGATATGCGCGCATCTGGCTTATACTTTCGCCTTTTTCGCAAACTTGTTGGCCAGATCCTGGGTATTTTCCGTGTTTGAAACACGTAGTAATGTGGTAACACACTGAAGCAGTCAATAAAACCTGGTTTCGATCAATATTTTAGAGGATAACACCGGTTAGGTCTGGGTTAGGTCCGGGATATGCCCGCATCTGGCTCATGATTTTGCCTTCTTCGCATACTTGTTGGCCAGATCCTGGGTTTTTTTCGTGTTTGAATCACGTAGTAATGTGGTAACACACTGAAGCTGTCAATTAAACCTGGTTTCGATCAATATTTTAGAGGATAACGCCGGTTAGGTCTGGGTTAGGTCTGGGAAATGCGCGCTTCAGGCTTATACTTTCGCCTTTTTCGCATACTTGTTGGCCAGATCCTGGGTATTTTCCGTGTTTGAAACACGTAGTAATGTGGTAACACACTGAAGCAGTCAATTAAACCTGGTTTCGATCAATATTTCAGAGGATAACACCGGTTAGGTCTGGGTTAGGTCTGGGAAATGCGTGCATCTGGCTTATACTTTCGCCTTTTTCGCAAACTTGTCGGCTAGATCCTGGGTTTTTTTCGGGTTTGAATAACGCAGTAATGTGGTACCACACTGAAGCAGTCAATTAAACCTGGTTTCGATCAATATTTTAGAGGATAACGCCGGTTAGGTCTGGGTTAGGTCTGGGAAATGCGCGCATCTGGCTTATACTTTCGCCTTTTTCGCAAACTTGTTGGCCAGATCCTGGGTATTTTCCGTGTTTGAAACACGCAGTAATGTGGTAACACACTGAAGCAGTCAATAAAACCTGGTTTCGATCAATATTTTAGAGGATAACACCGGTTAGGTCTGGCTTCGGTCTGGGTTATACCCGCATCTGGCTCATGATTTTGCCTTCTTCGCATACTTGTTGGCCAGATCCTGGATTTTTTTCGGGTTTGAATAACGCAGTAATGTGGTACCACACTGAAGCAGTCAATTAAACCTGGTTTCGATCAATATTTTAGAGGATAGCACCGGTTAGGTCTGGGTTTCGTCTGGGTTATGCCCGCATCTGGCTCATGTTTTTGCCTTCTTCGCATACTTGTTGGCCAGATCCTGGGTTTTTTTCGTGTTTGAATCACGTAGTAATGTGGTAATACACTGAAGCAGTCAATTAAACCTGGTTTCGATCAATATTTCAGAGGATAACACCGGTTAGGTCTGGGTTAGGTCTGGGTTATGCCCGCATCTGGCTCATGATTTTGCCTTCTTCGCATACTTGTTGGCCAGATCCTGGGTTTTTTTCGTGTTTGAATCACGTAGTAATGTGGTAACACACTGAAGGAGTCAATTAAACCTGGTTTCGATCAATATTTTAGAGGATAACACCGGTTAGGTCTGGGTTAGGTCTGGGTTATGCCCGCATCTGGCACATGATTTTGCCTTCTTCGCATACTTGTTGGCCAGATCCTGGGTTTTTTTCGTGTTTGAATCACGTAGTAATGTGGTAACAGACTGAAGCAGTCAATTAAACCAGGTTTCGATGAATATTTTAGAGGATAACACCGGATAGGTCTGGGTTAGGTCTGGGATATGCGCGCATCTGGCTTATACTTTCGCCTTTTTCGCAAACTTGTTGGCCAGATCCTGGGTTTTTTCCGTGTTTGAATCACGTAGTAATGTGGTACCACACTGAGGCAGTCAATTAAACCTGGTTTCGATCAATATTTTAGAGGATAACACCGGTTAGGTCTGGGTTAGGTCTGGGTTATGCCCGCATCTGGCTCATGATTTTGCCTTCTTCGCATACTTGTTGGCCAGATCCTGGGTTTTTTTCGTGTTTGAATCACGTAGTAATGTGGTAACACACTGAAGCAGTCAATTAAACCTGGTTTCGATCAATATTTTACAGGATAGCACCGGTTAGGTCCGGGTTAGGTCCGGGATATGCCCGCATCTGGCTCATGATTTTGCCTTCTTCGCATACTTGTTGGCCAGATCCTGGGTTTTTTTCGTGTTTGAATCACGTAGTAATGTGGTAATACACTGAAGCAGTCAATTAAACCTGGTTTCGATCAATATTTTAGAGGATAACTGCGGATAGGTCTGGGTTAGGTCTGGGTTATGCCCGTATCTGGCTTATACTTTCGCCTTTTTCGCAAACTTGTTGGCCAGATCCTGGGTTTTTTCCGTGTTTGAATCACGTAGTAATGTGGTAATACACTGAAGCAATCAATTAAACCTGGTTTCGATCAATATTTTAGAGGATAACACCGGTTAGGTCTAGGTTAGGTCTGGGTTATGCCCGCATCTGGCTCATGATTTTGCCTTCTTCGCATACTTGTTGGCCAGATCCTGGGTTTTTTCCGTGTTTGAATCACGTAGTAATGTGGTAACACAATGAAGCAGTCAATTAACCCTGGTTTCGATCCATATTTTGGAGGATAACACCGGTTAGGTCTGGGTTAGGTCTGGGTTATGCCCGCATCTGGCTCATGATTTTGCCTTTTTCGCATACTTGTTGGCCAGATCCTGGGGCTTTCCGTGTTTGAATCACGTAGTAATGTGGTAATACACTGAAGCAGTCAATTAAACCTGGTTTCGATAAATTTTTTTGGAGGATCACACCGGTTAGGTCTGGGTTAGGTCTGGGAAATGCGCGCATCTGGCTTATACTTTCGCCTTTTTCGCAAACTTGTTGGCCAGATCCTGGGTATTTTCCGTGTTTGAAACACGTAGTAATGTGGTAACACACTGAAGCAGTCAATTAAACCTGGTTTCGATCAATATTTCAGAGGATAACACCGGTTAGGTCTGGGTTAGGTCTGGGATTTGCGCGCATCTGGCTTATACTTTCGCCTTTTTCGCAAACTTGTTGGCCAGATCCTGGGTATTTTCCGTGTTTGAAACACGTAGTAATGTGGTAACGCACTGAAGCAGTCAATTAAACCTGGTTTCGATCAATATTTCAGAGTATAACACCGGTTAGGTCTGGGTTAGGTCTGGGATATGCGCGCATCTGGCTTATACTTTCGCCTTTTTCGCAAACTTGTTGGCCAGATCCTGGGTATTTTCCGTGTTTGAAACACGTAGTAATGTGGTAACACACTGAAGCAGTCAATAAAACCTGGTTTCGAACAATATTTTAGAGGATAACACCGGTTAGGTCTGGGTTAGGTCCGGGATATGCCCGCATCTGGCTCATGATTTTGCCTTCCTCGCATACTTGTTGGCCAAATCCTGGGTTTTTTTCGTGTTTGAATCACGTAGTAATGTGGTAACACACTGAAGCTGTCAATTAAACCTGGTTTCGATCAATATTTTAGTGGATAACGCCGGTTAGGTCTGGGTTAGGACTGGGAAACGCGCGCATCTGGCTTATACTTTCGCCTTTTTCGCAAACTTGTTGGCCAGATCCTGGGTATTTTCCGTGTTTGAAACACGTAGTAATGTGGTAACGCACTGACGCAGTCAATTAAACCTGGTTTCGATCAATATTTCAGAGTATAACACCGGTTAGGTCTGGGTTAGGTCTGGGATATGCGCGCATCTGGCTTATACTTTCGCCTTTTTCGCAAACTTGTTGGCCAGATCCTGGGTATTTTCCGTGTTTGAAACACGTAGTAATGTGGTAACACACTGAAGCAGTCAATAAAACCTGGTTTCGAACAATATTTTAGAGGATAACACCGGTTAGGTCTGGGTTAGGTCCGGGATATGCCCGCATCTGGCTCATGATTTTGCCTTCTTCGCATACTTGTTGGCCAGATCCTGGGTTTTTTTCGTGTTTGAATCACGTAGTAATGTGGTAACACACTGAAGCAGTCAATTAAACCTGGTTTCGATCAATATTTTAGAGGATAACACCGGTTAGGTCTGGCTTCGGTCTGGGTTATACCCGCATCTGGCTCATGATTTTGCCTTCTTCGCATACTTGTTGGCCAGATCCTGGGTTTTTCGGGTTTGAATAACGCAGTAATGTGGTACCACACTGAAGCAGTCAATTAAACCTGGTTTCGATCAATATTTTAGAGGATAGCACCGGTTAGGTCTGGGTTTCGTCTGGGTTATGCCCGCATCTGGCTCATGTTTTTGCCTTCTTCGCATACTTGTTGGCCAGATCCTGGGTTTTTTTCGTGTTTGAATCACGTAGTAATGTGGTAATACACTGAAGCAGTCAATTAAACCTGGTTTCGATCAATATTTCAGAGGATAACACCGGTTAGGTCTGGGTTAGGTCTGGGTTATGCCCGCATCTGGCTCATGATTTTGCCTTCTTCGCATACTTGTTGGCCAGATCCTGGGTTTTTTTCGTGTTTGAATCACGTAGTAATGTGGTAACACACTGAAGGAGTCAATTAAACCTGGTTTCGATCAATATTTTAGAGGATAACGCCGGTTAGGTCTGGGTTAGGTCTGGGTTATGCCCGCATCTGGCACATGATTTTGCCTTCTTCGCATACTTGTTGGCCAGATCCTGGGTTTTTTTCGTGTTTGAATCACGTAGTAATGTGGTAACAGACTGAAGCAGTCAATTAAACCAGGTTTCGATGAATATTTTAGAGGATAACACCGGATAGGTCTGGGTTAGGTCTGGGATATGCGCGCATCTGGCTTATACTTTCGCCTTTTTCGCAAACTTGTTGGCCAGATCCTGGGTTTTTTCCGTGTTTGAATCACGTAGTAATGTGGTACCACACTGAGGCAGTCAATTAAACCTGGTTTCGATCAATATTTCAGAGGATAACGCCGGTTAGGTCTGGGTTAGGTCTGGGATATGCGCGCATCTGGCTTATACTTTCGCCTTTTTCGCAAACTTGTTGGCTAGATCCTGGGTTTTTTCCGTGTTTGAATCACGTAGTAATGTGGTAACACACTGAAGCAGTCAATTAAACCTGGTTTCGACGAATATTTTAGAGGATAACACCGGTTAGGTCTGGGTTAGGTCTAGGATATGCGCGCATCTGGCTTATACTTTCGCCTTTTTCGCAAACTTGTTGGCCAGATCCTGGGTATTTTCCGTGTTTGAAACACGTAGTAATGTGGTAACACACTGAAGCAGTCAATAAAACCTGGTTTCGATCAATATTTTAGAGGATAACACCGGTTAGGTCTGGGTTAGGTCCGGGATATGCCCGCATCTGGCTCATGATTTTGCCTTCTTCGCATACTTGTTGGCCAGATCCTGGGTTTTTTTCGTGTTTGAATCACGTAGTAATGTGGTAACACACTGAAGCTGTCAATTAAACCTGGTTTCGATCAATATTTTAGAGGATAACGCCGGTTAGGTCTGGGTTAGGTCTGGGAAATGCGCGCTTCAGGCTTATACTTTCGCCTTTTTCGCATACTTGTTGGCCAGATCCTGGGTATTTTCCGTGTTTGAAACACGTAGTAATGTGGTAACACACTGAAGCAGTCAATTAAACCTGGTTTCGATCAATATTTCAGAGGATAACACCGGTTAGGTCTGGGTTAGGTCTGGGAAATGCGTGCATCTGGCTTATACTTTCGCCTTTTTCGCAAACTTGTCGGCTAGATCCTGGGTTTTTTTCGGGTTTGAATAACGCAGTAATGTGGTACCACACTGAAGCAGTCAATTAAACCTGGTTTCGATCAATATTTTAGAGGATAACGCCGGTTAGGTCTGGGTTAGGTCTGGGAAATGCGCGCATCTGGCTTATACTTTCGCCTTTTTCGCAAACTTGTTGGCCAGATCCTGGGTATTTTCCGTGTTTGAAACACGCAGTAATGTGGTAACACACTGAAGCAGTCAATAAAACCTGGTTTCGATCAATATTTTAGAGGATAACACCGGTTAGGTCTGGCTTCGGTCTGGGTTATACCCGCATCTGGCTCATGATTTTGCCTTCTTCGCATACTTGTTGGCCAGATCCTGGATTTTTTTCGGGTTTGAATAACGCAGTAATGTGGTACCACACTGAAGCAGTCAATTAAACCTGGTTTCGATCAATATTTTAGAGGATAGCACCGGTTAGGTCTGGGTTTCGTCTGGGTTATGCCCGCATCTGGCTCATGTTTTTGCCTTCTTCGCATACTTGTTGGCCAGATCCTGGGTTTTTTTCGTGTTTGAATCACGTAGTAATGTGGTAATACACTGAAGCAGTCAATTAAACCTGGTTTCGATCAATATTTCAGAGGATAACACCGGTTAGGTCTGGGTTAGGTCTGGGTTATGCCCGCATCTGGCTCATGATTTTGCCTTCTTCGCATACTTGTTGGCCAGATCCTGGGTTTTTTTCGTGTTTGAATCACGTAGTAATGTGGTAACACACTGAAGGAGTCAATTAAACCTGGTTTCGATCAATATTTTAGAGGATAACACCGGTTAGGTCTGGGTTAGGTCTGGGTTATGCCCGCATCTGGCACATGATTTTGCCTTCTTCGCATACTTGTTGGCCAGATCCTGGGTTTTTTTCGTGTTTGAATCACGTAGTAATGTGGTAACAGACTGAAGCAGTCAATTAAACCAGGTTTCGATGAATATTTTAGAGGATAACACCGGATAGGTCTGGGTTAGGTCTGGGATATGCGCGCATCTGGCTTATACTTTCGCCTTTTTCGCAAACTTGTTGGCCAGATCCTGGGTTTTTTCCGTGTTTGAATCACGTAGTAATGTGGTACCACACTGAGGCAGTCAATTAAACCTGGTTTCGATCAATATTTTAGAGGATAACACCGGTTAGGTCCGGGTTAGGTCCGGGATATGCCCGCATCTGGCTCATGATTTTGCCTTCTTCGCATACTTGTTGGCCAGATCCTGGGTTTTTTTCGTGTTTGAATCACGTAGTAATGTGGTAATACACTGAAGCAGTCAATTAAACCTGGTTTCGATCAATATTTTAGAGGATAACTGCGGATAGGTCTGGGTTAGGTCTGGGTTATGCCCGTATCTGGCTTATACTTTCGCCTTTTTCGCAAACTTGTTGGCCAGATCCTGGGTTTTTTCCGTGTTTGAATCACGTAGTAATGTGGTAATACACTGAAGCAATCAATTAAACCTGGTTTCGATCAATATTTTAGAGGATAACACCGGTTAGGTCTAGGTTAGGTCTGGGTTATGCCCGCATCTGGCTCATGATTTTGCCTTCTTCGCATACTTGTTGGCCAGATCCTGGGTTTTTTCCGTGTTTGAATCACGTAGTAATGTGGTAACACAATGAAGCAGTCAATTAACCCTGGTTTCGATCCATATTTTGGAGGATAACACCGGTTAGGTCTGGGTTAGGTCTGGGTTATGCCCGCATCTGGCTCATGATTTTGCCTTTTTCGCATACTTGTTGGCCAGATCCTGGGGCTTTCCGTGTTTGAATCACGTAGTAATGTGGTAATACACTGAAGCAGTCAATTAAACCTGGTTTCGATAAATTTTTTTGGAGGATCACACCGGTTAGGTCTGGGTTAGGTCTGGGAAATGCGCGCATCTGGCTTATACTTTCGCCTTTTTCGCAAACTTGTTGGCCAGATCCTGGGTATTTTCCGTGTTTGAAACACGTAGTAATGTGGTAACACACTGAAGCAGTCAATTAAACCTGGTTTCGATCAATATTTCAGAGGATAACACCGGTTAGGTCTGGGTTAGGTCTGGGATTTGCGCGCATCTGGCTTATACTTTCGCCTTTTTCGCAAACTTGTTGGCCAGATCCTGGGTATTTTCCGTGTTTGAAACACGTAGTAATGTGGTAACGCACTGAAGCAGTCAATTAAACCTGGTTTCGATCAATATTTCAGAGTATAACACCGGTTAGGTCTGGGTTAGGTCTGGGATATGCGCGCATCTGGCTTATACTTTCGCCTTTTTCGCAAACTTGTTGGCCAGATCCTGGGTATTTTCCGTGTTTGAAACACGTAGTAATGTGGTAACACACTGAAGCAGTCAATAAAACCTGGTTTCGAACAATATTTTAGAGGATAACACCGGTTAGGTCTGGGTTAGGTCCGGGATATGCCCGCATCTGGCTCATGATTTTGCCTTCCTCGCATACTTGTTGGCCAAATCCTGGGTTTTTTTCGTGTTTGAATCACGTAGTAATGTGGTAACACACTGAAGCTGTCAATTAAACCTGGTTTCGATCAATATTTTAGTGGATAACGCCGGTTAGGTCTGGGTTAGGACTGGGAAACGCGCGCATCTGGCTTATACTTTCGCCTTTTTCGCAAACTTGTTGGCCAGATCCTGGGTATTTTCCGTGTTTGAAACACGTAGTAATGTGGTAACGCACTGACGCAGTCAATTAAACCTGGTTTCGATCAATATTTCAGAGTATAACACCGGTTAGGTCTGGGTTAGGTCTGGGATATGCGCGCATCTGGCTTATACTTTCGCCTTTTTCGCAAACTTGTTGGCCAGATCCTGGGTATTTTCCGTGTTTGAAACACGTAGTAATGTGGTAACACACTGAAGCAGTCAATAAAACCTGGTTTCGAACAATATTTTAGAGGATAACACCGGTTAGGTCTGGGTTAGGTCCGGGATATGCCCGCATCTGGCTCATGATTTTGCCTTCTTCGCATACTTGTTGGCCAGATCCTGGGTTTTTTTCGTGTTTGAATCACGTAGTAATGTGGTAACACACTGAAGCAGTCAATTAAACCTGGTTTCGATCAATATTTTAGAGGATAACACCGGTTAGGTCTGGCTTCGGTCTGGGTTATACCCGCATCTGGCTCATGATTTTGCCTTCTTCGCATACTTGTTGGCCAGATCCTGGGTTTTTCGGGTTTGAATAACGCAGTAATGTGGTACCACACTGAAGCAGTCAATTAAACCTGGTTTCGATCAATATTTTAGAGGATAGCACCGGTTAGGTCTGGGTTTCGTCTGGGTTATGCCCGCATCTGGCTCATGTTTTTGCCTTCTTCGCATACTTGTTGGCCAGATCCTGGGTTTTTTTCGTGTTTGAATCACGTAGTAATGTGGTAATACACTGAAGCAGTCAATTAAACCTGGTTTCGATCAATATTTCAGAGGATAACACCGGTTAGGTCTGGGTTAGGTCTGGGTTATGCCCGCATCTGGCTCATGATTTTGCCTTCTTCGCATACTTGTTGGCCAGATCCTGGGTTTTTTTCGTGTTTGAATCACGTAGTAATGTGGTAACACACTGAAGGAGTCAATTAAACCTGGTTTCGATCAATATTTTAGAGGATAACGCCGGTTAGGTCTGGGTTAGGTCTGGGTTATGCCCGCATCTGGCACATGATTTTGCCTTCTTCGCATACTTGTTGGCCAGATCCTGGGTTTTTTTCGTGTTTGAATCACGTAGTAATGTGGTAACAGACTGAAGCAGTCAATTAAACCAGGTTTCGATGAATATTTTAGAGGATAACACCGGATAGGTCTGGGTTAGGTCTGGGATATGCGCGCATCTGGCTTATACTTTCGCCTTTTTCGCAAACTTGTTGGCCAGATCCTGGGTTTTTTCCGTGTTTGAATCACGTAGTAATGTGGTACCACACTGAGGCAGTCAATTAAACCTGGTTTCGATCAATATTTTAGAGGATAACACCGGTTAGGTCTGGGTTAGGTCTGGGTTATGCCCGCATCTGGCTCATGATTTTGCCTTCTTCGCATACTTGTTGGCCAGATCCTGGGTTTTTTTCGTGTTTGAATCACGTAGTAATGTGGTAACACACTGAAGCAGTCAATTAAACCTGGTTTCGATCAATATTTTACAGGATAGCACCGGTTAGGTCCGGGTTAGGTCCGGGATATGCCCGCATCTGGCTCATGATTTTGCCTTCTTCGCATACTTGTTGGCCAGATCCTGGGTTTTTTTCGTGTTTGAATCACGTAGTAATGTGGTAATACACTGAAGCAGTCAATTAAACCTGGTTTCGATCAATATTTTAGAGGATAACTCCGGATAGGTCTGGGTTAGGTCTGGGTTATGCCCGTATCTGGCTTATACTTTCGCCTTTTTCGCAAACTTGTTGGCCAGATCCTGGGTTTTTTCCGTGTTTGAATCACGTAGTAATGTGGTAATACACTGAAGCAATCAATTAAACCTGGTTTCGATCAATATTTTAGAGGATAACACCGGTTAGGTCTAGGTTAGGTCTGGGTTATGCCCGCATCTGGCTCATGATTTTGCCTTCTTCGCATACTTGTTGGCCAGATCCTGGGTTTTTTCCGTGTTTGAATCACGTAGTAATGTGGTAACACAATGAAGCAGTCAATTAACCCTGGTTTCGATCCATATTTTGGAGGATAACACCGGTTAGGTCTGGGTTAGGTCTGGGTTATGCCCGCATCTGGCTCATGATTTTGCCTTTTTCGCATACTTGTTGGCCAGATCCTGGGGCTTTCCGTGTTTGAATCACGTAGTAATGTGGTAATACACTGAAGCAGTCAATTAAACCTGGTTTCGATAAATTTTTTTGGAGGATCACACCGGTTAGGTCTGGGTTAGGTCTGGGAAATGCGCGCATCTGGCTTATACTTTCGCCTTTTTCGCAAACTTGTTGGCCAGATCCTGGGTACTTGCCGTGTTTGAAACACGTAGTAATGTGGTAACACACTGAAGCAGTCAATTAAACCTGGTTTCGATCAATATTTCAGAGGATAACACCGGTTAGGTCTGGGTTAGGTCTGGGATTTGCGCGCATCTGGCTTATACTTTCGCCTTTTTCGCAAACTTGTTGGCCAGATCCTGGGTATTTTCCGTGTTTGAAACACGTAGTAATGTGGTAACACACTGAAGCAGTCAATAAAACCTGGTTTCGAACAATATTTTAGAGGATAACACCGGTTAGGTCTGGGTTAGGTCCGGGATATGCCCGCATCTGGCTCATGATTTTGCCTTCTTTGCATACTTGTTGGCCAGATCCTGGGTTTTTTTCGTGTTTGAATCACGTAGTAATGTGGTAACACACTGAAGCAGTCAATTAAACCTGGTTTCGATCAATATTTTAGAGGATAACACCGGTTAGGTCTGGCTTCGGACTGGGTTATACCCGCATCTGGCTCATGATTTTGCCTTCTTCGCATACTTGTTGGCCAGATCCTGGGTTTTTTTCGGGTTTGAATAACGCAGTAATGTGGTACCACACTGAAGCAGTCAATTAAACCTGGTTTCGATCAATATTTTAGAGGATAGCACCGGTTAGGTCTGGGTTTCGTCTGGGTTATGCCCGCATCTGGCTCATGTTTTTGCCTTCTTCGCATACTTGTTGGCCAGATCCTGGGTTTTTTTCGTGTTTGAATCACGTAGTAATGTGGTAATACACTGAAGCAGTCAATTAAACCTGGTTTCGATCAATATTTCAGAGGATAACACCGGTTAGGTCTGGGTTAGGTCTGGGTTATGCCCGCATCTGGCACATGATTTTGCCTTCTTCGCATACTTGTTGGCCAGATCCTGGGTTTTTTTCGTGTTTGAATCACGTAGTAATGTGGTAACACACTGAAGGAGTCAATTAAACCTGGTTTCGATCAATATTTTAGAGGATAACGCCGGTTAGGTCTGGGTTAGGTCTGGGAAATGCGCGCATCTGGCTTATACTTTCGCCTTTTTCGCAAACTTGTTGGCCAGATCCTGGGTATTTTCCGTGTTTGAAACACGTAGTAATGTGGTAACACACTGAAGCAGTCAATTAAACCTGGTTTCGATCAATATTTCAGAGGATAACACCGCTTAGGTCTGGGTTAGGTCTGGGATTTGCGCGCATCTGGCTTATACTTTCGCCTTTTTCGCAAACTTGTTGGCCAGATCCTGGGTATTTTCCGTGTTTGAAACACGTAGTAATGTGGTAACGCACTGAAGCAGTCAATTAAACCTGGTTTCGATCAATATTTCAGAGTATAACACCGGTTAGGTCTGGGTTAGGTCTGGGATATGCGCGCATCTGGCTTATACTTTCGCCTTTTTCGCAAACTTGTTGGCCAGATCCTGGGTATTTTCCGTGTTTGAAACACGTAGTAATGTGGTAACACACTGAAGCAGTCAATAAAACCTGGTTTCGAACAATATTTTAGAGGATAACACCGGTTAGGTCTGGGTTAGGTCCGGGATATGCCCGCATCTGGCTCATGATTTTGCCTTCTTCGCATACTTGTTGGCCAGATCCTGGGTTTTTTTCGTGTTTGAATCACGTAGTAATGTGGTAACACACTGAAGCTGTCAATTAAACCTGGTTTCGATCAATATTTTAGTGGATAACGCCGGTTAGGTCTGGGTTAGGACTGGGAAACGCGCGCATCTGGCTTATACTTTCGCCTTTTTCGCAAACTTGTTGGCCAGATCCTGGGTATTTTCCGTGTTTGAAACACGTAGTAATGTGGTAACGCACTGAAGCAGTCAATTAAACCTGGTTTCGATCAATATTTCAGAGTATAACACCGGTTAGGTCTGGGTTAGGTCTGGGATATGCGCGCATCTGGCTTATACTTTCGCCTTTTTCGCAAACTTGTTGGCCAGATCCTGGGTATTTTCCGTGTTTGAAACACGTAGTAATGTGGTAACACACTGAAGCAGTCAATAAAACCTGGTTTCGAACAATATTTTAGAGGATAACACCGGTTAGGTCTGGGTTAGGTCCGGGATATGCCCGCATCTGGCTCATGATTTTGCCTTCTTCGCATACTTGTTGGCCAGATCCTGGGTTTTTTTCGTGTTTGAATCACGTAGTAATGTGGTAACACACTGAAGCAGTCAATTAAACCTGGTTTCGATCAATATTTTAGAGGATAACACCGGTTAGGTCTGGCTTCGGTCTGGGTTATACCCGCATCTGGCTCATGATTTTGCCTTCTTCGCATACTTGTTGGCCAGATCCTGGGTTTTTTTCGGGTTTGAATAACGCAGTAATGTGGTACCACACTGAAGCAGTCAATTAAACCTGGTTTCGATCAATATTTTAGAGGATAGCACCGGTTAGGTCTGGGTTTCGTCTGGGTTATGCCCGCATCTGGCTCATGTTTTTGCCTTCTTCGCATACTTGTTGGCCAGATCCTGGGTTTTTTTCGTGTTTGAATCACGTAGTAATGTGGTAATACACTGAAGCAGTCAATTAAACCTGGTTTCGATCAATATTTCAGAGGATAACACCGGTTAGGTCTGGGTTAGGTCTGGGTTATGCCCGCATCTGGCTCATGATTTTGCCTTCTTCGCATACTTGTTGGCCAGATCCTGGGTTTTTTTCGTGTTTGAATCACGTAGTAATGTGGTAACACACTGAAGGAGTCAATTAAACCTGGTTTCGATCAATATTTTAGAGGATAACGCCGGTTAGGTCTGGGTTAGGTCTGGGATATGCGCGCATCTGGCTTATACTTTCGCCTTTTTCGCAAACTTGTTGGCCAGATCCTGGGTATTTTCCGTGTTTGGAGCACGTAGTAATGTGGTAACACACTGAAGCAGTCAATTAAACCTGGTTTCGATCAATATTTCAGAGGATAACACCGGTTAGGTCTGGGTTATGCCCGCATCTGGCTCATGATTTTGCCTTCTTCGCATACTTGTTGGCCAGATCCTGGGTTTTTTTCGTGTTTGAATCACGTAGTAATGTGGTAACACACTGAAGCAGTCAATTAAACCTGGTTTCGATCAATACTTTAGAGGATAACACCGGTTAGGTCTGGGTTAGGTCTGGGATTTGCGCGCATCTGGCTTATACTTTCGCCTTTTTCGCAAACTTGTTGGCCAGATCCTGGGTATTTTCCGTGTTTGAAACACGTAGTAATGTGGTAACACACTGAAGCAGTCAATTAAACCTGGTTTCGATCAATATTTCAGAGGATAACACCGGTTAGGTCTGGGATAGGTCTGGGATATGTGCGCATCTGGCTTATACTTTCGCCTTTTTCGCAAACTTGTTGGCCAGATCCTGGGTATTTTCCGTGTTTGAAACACGTAGTAATGTGGTAACACATTGAAGCAGTCAATTAAACCTGGTTTCGATCAATATTTCAGAGGATAACACCGGTTAGGTCTGGGTTAGGTATGGGATATGCGCGCATCTGGCTTATACTTTCGCCTTTTTCGCAAACTTGTTGGCCAGATCCTGGGTATTTTCCGTGTTTGAAACACGTAGTAATGTGGTAACACACTGAAGCAGTCAATTACACCTGGTTTCGATCAATATTTCAGAGGATAACACCGGTTAGGTCTGGGTTATGCCCGCATCTGGCTCATGATTTTGCCTTCTTCGCATACTTGTTGGCCAGATCCTGGGTTTTTTTCTGGTTTGAATAACGCAGTAATGTGGTACCACACTGAAGCAGTCAATTAAACCTGGTTTCGATCAATATTTTAGAGGATAACACCGGTTAGGTCTGGGTTAGGTATGGGATATGCGCGCATCTGGCTTATACTTTCGCCTTTTTCGCAAACTTGTTGGCCAGATCCTGGGTTTTTTTCGGGTTTGAATCACGTAGTAATGTGGTACCACACAGAAACAGTCCATTAAACCTGGATTCGGACAGTATTTTGGAGGATAACACTGGTTAGGCTTGGGTTTCGTCTGGGTTATGTCCGCACCTGGCTCATGATTTTGCCTTCTTCGCATACTTGTTGGCCAGATCCTGGGTATTTTCCGTGTTTGAAACACGTAGTAATGTGGTAACACACTGAAGCAGTCAATTAAACCTGGTTTCGATCAATATTTTAGAGGATAACGCCGGTTAGGTCTGGGTTAGGTCTGGGAAATGCGCGCATCTGGCTTATACTTTCGCCATTTTCGCAAACTTGTTGGCCACGTGTTGACGATAAAACTGTCAGATAAAGGATGAATTAAGTTCCATGTCCCTAAAATTTTCCAAATCATAGATTTAAAAATGATTTAGATATTTAGATGATTTTAGTGTGGGTATTTATACAAGTATGTAAATCTCTATTTATGCATAACATGTTACCCCTAAATGGGCAAGTTAATGAATTATATACATGTTAATTGTATAATAATAACCCTTTGTTCCTCATAAAAATTCATAACTGAATTGCTATCATTCTAAAAAAATCCATCCCAAAATATATTGTCAAAACTAGTAATAAATTATTTGAACAAGGTGATAACAGATTTGAAATATTTAATAAAATTTAAATACCAGTAGTATTAATAAAAGATTAATTATAGATACTTTGATTATTGATTTATTAAAACATAAAGTTAATGAAGTCCCAGTAGATTATAAATATTTTAAAGAGCATGAATTAGCATAGAATTTCATAAAAAATTTGATGAGTGATAGAAGTAACTTGAATAATCTGAATTTTGTAGCTTTTACTATATCTTTGGATATGGAATCACAGATTCATTTTATTAATAAAAATAGAGATAGTACTGATGATTTACTCAGGCTCGTTAAAGTAAGTGGGCCAAGTGGGAAGAATATTAAGATAGATGGATAGATATTGGTAAAAGTATTCTTCTTGTCCTTATATAGGAAATCTTTAATATTACAAATAAACTCTTTCTGTAAAATCTTGAACTTATCATTATAATTTATAGAATTAAAGTCAACGCATCTAATAATGAAAGTGAACTGAAGTATTTTATAGACTTGTCAAGAACGTTTTTTGGTATATTCCTAGCAAACGACCCGTTCAACGATCGGGATGAGTTATACGTAATTCGATTCGTCTAATTCAGTATATTATTTCATTAGTATATGCATTTCATTATCTGCGGAAATTCGGTATTTTTACAAAGTAACTAAGTATTTTAAATATATTCTGACAGGTTCACAGGTGGAAACAAGTGACTGTCGTTACCTGTGTTCAAAATGCCAGCTAGTCAAATGCTAATTTGTTAACAATAACATTTATTGAATGAAATTTCTGCTATTTCTGCAAATATCTCATTGAATAAATCACCATCTTTCTATTATATATACATTTACTAAATACATAATGGCTCAGGTATCCAATGAAGTTACTCTTATTGAAAATATAAAATATTGATAGTATTATATGTTAGAAAAAAGTGGTTTCTTCAATTTAATTCATGTAAGCATCAGTAATGAGATCTTGAAAATTGACGCTGTGATTAATTTTCAAATGGCCTCTGTGCCATTATTTCTACAACAAAATGTTGATTCATCAGTCTCTATCTACTCTACCCTTCCACAATTGCTGCGCAGTATTTTTATTTAATGTTAGTTATATAATATATCACGACATTGCTCATAATTATATGTTAGCATATATGGTAATTTTAAAACAATATCTGTAACTGAGTTTGTTTTTAGAAAACCACGTTCTTTGCTTTTCAAATATCTTTATATAATGCAATGGCTTTTAAAAAATAAGGGTATAAACATCTCACCGTAAACCGTAAATAGTTTACATTTTAAAGATCCAGAAACAGGCGCTCATACGAATAAAACAGAAACTACGTGGAAGCATAGTAAACACTTTTTGCCTGAATATTGTCGGTTAGTATTTGCAGTTCCACACGTTTTTTAATATGTTTTTCTAACATATAATACAAAATAATAAATATTATATTTTCTATTTTCAGCAAAAAAGATAATTTCATTGGGTACTTAAGCCATTACGTGTTTTATAAACCTTCCAAGCAAGGAAAGGATGATTTATTTAATCAGTTCTTAAAAGAAATTTCAGAAATTTCATTTGATGATGATCGATTCTGTAAAAAATCAAAATATACCAGACTTAGATGATAATGAAATTTAATAATAAAAACAAGTTAAACCAACGTACTGCGTACAATAGTAATTTACTATATATTGTAAACACTGTCAGCGACGGGGAGACATTTTTTACTGTTGCTGCATGTACTGTCTACATACCTGGTTTTAATACTGTCCACCTGACCGACTCGTGGAAGTTCTATGCCTAAAAAAATGATTCTTATGCATCATACAAATTCTTCTACAAATTCCCATTTGACAATGTAGAATAGATCCAATCAGATAAATTATTTATAATTTTTAAAATGAACATAGCAACGATGGTCACTAGTTTCTATCTGTGAACCTGTCAAAAAATCTACTTGACCTTACTTTTTTACTGTAACTTTTTATAATAACTGTTAAAATACTGTTTATATTATTTATTATAATGAATCTTGTTACAAAACAAACACACTTATTTTCCATTGTGAAAAGAAAACTTAAAAACTAAAAGAACATTCCTCTACATGTACTTCTTTCACACACACACACACACACACACACCCACCCACCCACCCACCCACCCACCCACCCACACACACACCCACACACACACACACACACACACACACACACACACACACACACCCACCCACCCACCACCACCACCACCACCACACTACCCCTCTTATCTGAAACGGTAAACTCCTAAACACTAAAGAAACTAACGAATTTTAAGTCATATTTCTAACACGCCTTCTTGACTTAAAATTTATCAAAACAACAACAAAAATTTTGCCTTTCCTAACGATTTAGTCAGTACATCTGCAATTTGATCGTCCGTAGTCACACTTATTAGTCCCTTTTTTCTTAATCATAAACAAAATGATAACTTATATCTATATGCTTGGAATTTTTTGAAAATTTTCCATTTTTTGATAAGGCTATCGCTCCAATATTGTCTTCATATATTTTTACTGGATTGTCATTCTTCACGTCAAAAACATATAAAATGCCCTTAATTGGAATGATTTCTTCTACACAATCAGCAAGAGCGTAGTATTCAGCATGCGTTGAGGCTCTGGAGACAATTTTTTGTTTTTGCGATTTCCATAGTACTACATTTCCAAAAACTCGTATGATTATCCCTGTAGTCGATTTTCTGTCCGTAGTGTCTGCAGCCCAATCAGCGTCAACAAATGCATCCATTATTTCCTGAGTAGTTGAGTTATAAACAAGATTTATGGAACGAGTGTGATACAAGTATTTTAGAACACGTGTGCTGTCATAGCTATTTTGGAATCGACTTAGGTAATTGACCGCAAATGAAATGTCTGGGCGAGTACCATTTGCAATATACAATAATGCTCCAATTAAATTCCTATATTTCAGTTCTTCATCCACTATATCAGCAGGTTCAATTTTTCGATTCATTTCCATAGGTGTATCGAACCTTTTACTATTTATTATTCCGTACTTATGACTAAGATTTTCAATATATTTTTCTTGATTCAAGTATATTTCCTCTTTACTTTGGTTACGTTGTACTTCAATTCCCAAGTATTGCTTTATTTGTCCCAAGTCTTTCATGCGAAATCGTTTATTAAGCATGATCTTAACTTCATCTATAGCCATTTCATTTATACCACTGATTAATATATCATCCACATATAAAATAATATATATTTTTGTGTCGTTTATCTCTCCAGTATACAGACAGTAATCATAATCAGATCTTTTAAAATGCAAGCTTATCATGTAATTATGAAAACAATCATACCAGTCACGTGGACTTTCTCTCAATCCATAAAGCGCCTTCTTAAGTAAACAAACCTTATCTGACTGTATATTACTACCATCAGGAGGGTAGATGTAAACTTCAGACTTGATATTTCCGTTTAAAAAAGCTGTTTGAACATCCATTTGTTCTATTTTTAAATTTTTAACACATGCAATTGACAGCAACACCTTTAGCGTGCTCATTCTTGCAACCGGTGAATAAACTTCTTCATCGCTTTGGTACAACTGTTGGAAATGCGACTTTGGCGACAATGCGCGCTTTGCATACTCCATCTGTCTTAATTCTATATATCCACTTTACTTCAATTATTTTCTTATTTATTGGAACGTTGACCAAATCCCATGTGTCGTTTTCTTTTAAACCATCAAGTTCTTGTTTCATAGCCGCTTTCCATTTTCTTGACTTTTCGCAGTTCAATGGTTCTTGGTAGTTTTCAGGTATCAAAGCATTGCAATAGTTTGTATATACGACATGATCATCAAATTTCACAACATTTCACACATTATGTTACGCTTGGGGCGTGTATCTTATTTAACTTCCTCAGTTTTGCTGCATTGATCATCGTCAGTTTTATTTTCTTTTATTTTCAAAACTCTTTCTTCTTCTTCTTCTTCTTCTTCTTCTTCTTCTTTTGGCGTTTCCCCTTCGTATTTTTCTTCGTTATCAGTATTTCTATAAATGGTATATCTTGCACGTGACGACTTACAACTATTTTGTCATTAACCAATATCTGTATACCCTATTAATATTAATTCCTTTTTCGGCCTTTGGATTTAGCTTTGAATATCTGCATGCCTCGGGAATTCGTACAAAAGCAGTGCTTCCATATAAGTGTAAGTTTGAAACATCAGCCCTTTTATTAAAAAATATTTCATATGGTGTTTTTCTTATTCTTGTGTTTGCTAATAGGCGATTTCCAATGTAGGCAGCCGTGTAAATACATTCTGGCCAATAAAACTTGTCGACATTTGCCTCTGACAGCAAGCAGCGTGCACGATCCATTATCGTTCTGTTGTGCCTTTCGGCGACTCCGTTCAATTCGTGTGTGTATGCTGGTCCTGGTTTCAAATAAATACCTTCTCGTTTCGCTAATTCATCAAAGTTTTTGTTAAGATATGATTCTCTTCCATTGTCACATCGAATTTCTTTAATACTTTTTCCAGTTTGATTTTTTACTAATTTCCTAATATACCTAATGAAGCAATAAAAAACATCACTTTTTTGTTTTATGCAATACACAACAGCAATTTTACTGAAATCATCTATAAAAGACACAAAGTATTTCTCACCATTATGACCTGTCTGAGTTATTGGACCATGGACATCTGTATGGACTATTTGTAACAAATCATTTGCTCTTGTACGTTTGTTTTTAAATTTCAAATTTGTCATTTTATTCTCCGGACAAACTTCGCATTTTATAAATTCGTTTTCGAGTTTCACCGGTGTTCCATTTAGCAGCTGAGCTTCACACAAATATTTTAAATCTCTAAAATTTGTGTGACAAAGTATATATCTATGCCATTTTTCTATATTTGAAATTCCCATTGAACTAGTGTACGTACTTGTTTTCTTATTCTCAAGTCTGGCAACTTCTCCATTTAATTCAAAGAGTTTATTTCTTTTAACAGCAATAGCAATGAGTTTTTCTTTCGAATTACAAATTTTATTGTAATTCATTGTCTTTCTCAAACATTATTTTTAATTGTTTTGATTTACAAATACAAGAGACACTTAGTAAGTTTTGTTTCATTTCTGGTACATAGTATATACATTTTTAATCTTTATTTCCTCCGACTTATCATTAATGTTAATCATTACATTACCAATTTTTCCAGATATTAGTTTAAAACCATCACCAACTTTAATATCAACCGGGTTTTGTAGATTTTTGGATTCATAAAAGTACTCATCTGTGTTTATTATGTGATCTGAGCAACCACTATCTAGTAGCCATTTAATATTTCTACTTCTTCTATTTTGCTACTTTTCATTACTTCAACCTTGAATGAATTGTAATTTCTACTGTCATCTAGACTCGAATTTCCAGCCACTTTTCTATCGTGTCTATTTTGTATATGTTTGAAAAGGTTGCATTTTGTAATAATTATTAAAGTTTTCTGGGCAGTAACGTTGGATGTGCCCTGACTTATTACACTTGTAACGTACCGCTTCAGTAGTCGTTGCACTGCTATGCTGATTATCCTTTGAATTGAGATACTTGTTCTGATTGCGTTGTACGTGTCGAAACCTATGACCTCTAGGATTTTTAGTTAAATTTGAACTAAACGTGCGAGTGTAATTTCTGCTGTACTCAAAGTAGTAACTTTTACCGTTTCTCTTTTGATACTCTAACAGTAATTTAGATTTTACATACTCGACTGTTTTCTCCTTCGTTGGCAGTGCATCAATAATATCAACAATACGTGAGAAGTTAACGTTAATAACAGATAATTCAATTTATCCTCTTCATTCACAGTCTCACCAGTATTTTTGAGCCTATTTATATGCGTTTCAAATTCGTTAAAGAAGTCACTTGGATTTTCACCTTCTTTCATTTTTAATTCTAACAATCTTCTTTTACACAATAGCTTTACTGCACTGTTTTTAACTAGATAAATTTCGTCAAGCTTTGCAATCATATTTTTCGCAGTCGTTTCTGATATTATTAATTCTAACTGAGTGTTTGAAATACTGTTTACGATGTAACTTTTTGCTTTAATTTCCTTTTTTATTCCAATCTTCGACTCTTATTTCAGCCGGTCTTTCATCATGTAGAATAACCTCGTTACAGTCTTTCATTTCTAAAAATAAATTTAGCCTGAATTTCCAGTTCCATAAAATATTTGTAACATGAAATCGTCCTTTCTTTCACTTGCCATGCTTCAAACTTAGGTTATCTTCCTTTCACAACTAAATTTCTTTTCTTTACTGTTAACGAACAAACCACGGACTTCTGCTACCATGTTAAAATACTGTTTATATTATTTATTATAATGAATCTTGTTACAAAACAAACACACTTATTTTCCATTGTGAAAAGAAAACTTAAAAACTAAAAGAACATTTCTCGACGTGTGCTTCTTTCACACACACACACACACTCCTAAACACTAAAGAAACTAACGAATTTTAAGTCATATTTCTAACAATAACAGTAACAGTTTATAAAAGAATAACGAATTTCCACAGATGCATAGAAATGCATATCAATAATGTACTGAATTAGGCGAATCGAATAATGTATAACTCACCCCGATCCGTGAACGGGCCTAGCGTTTGCTAGGAATGTTCCATAACTTTTCAACAAAGTCTAAAATTTTTCCCAAGGGTTTTTGAATACCTATACACTGTATAGATATCCTGTTTCCTTCAACCGAACGACACGTGTCCCTAAAAAATATATTTATAAAGTAAGTCGGTCAAGTAGGAAGAATATTCAGATATTTAAGAATATGAATATATTGGTAAAAATATCCATTCCTCTTACCTTTATGTCCTGTGTATTGGATAATATAGATTTACATACTTTTACCGCTGAATTCGAAATTCTGAACTAAACATAGGTACAGGACTCGTAAAAACCGTTTTTTATTCTTTTTATAGTTTTATCTGTTTTCCAAAAAACAACCAATTAAATTAAGTTGCAAGAATGCAAAAGCGATAAAACTTACAGAGGCTTTAATAGAAAATTATAAAACAAAATGTTTACTTAAGACTTTACCTTTTGTAAAAACCGGCGATATTGACTGTGTGTGTGTGTGTGTAAATCGTCGTACGTTCGTGCCCGGTGCAGTAAAACACGTGCATCGATCTAGGTTACGTACGTTCCTCACGTGCCACTTTCTCAATCTATACTTTTACATAAAAATTACTTAGAAAATCACTCCTACTCCTCATTTGGACAGAATTTTTACTTTCATGATTTTAGCGAAAAGTCGTTTTCCTGCTCGGGGAACACATATGTACAGGGTGTTCGGCCACCCCTGGGAAAAATTTTAATGGGGGATTCTAGATGCCAAAATACGAAAATACAGACGAAAATCAAGAATACCAATTTGTTGATAGAGGCTACGTTGAAAAGTTATTAACAATTAAACTCAAAAATTTCAAATCGTTCTGGAAAAATTGTTATCGGTTGCGGGGGTCAATTGCAATCATTTTTGGTGAATACACATACCTCCGAAATCTTACCCACTTTCGAGATAAAAATTCGAGAATGTGTGAAATTTTTTCGATGGAAAAGAAAAATTTCAAATCGTTTTGGAAAAATTGTTATCGGTTGCGGGGGTTACTTACAACCATTTTGGGTGAATCGTCATACCCCCCTAATCATGCGCATTTTCGAGAAAGAAATTCAGTACGGGCGGAACTTTAAACGTTAATAACTTTTTAATAAAGCCTCCATTAACAAATTGGTATTCTTGATTTTCGTCTTACTTTGGTCTCTAGAATCCCCTGGGAGAAATTGTAATGGGAGATTCTAGAGGTTAAAGTAGGATGAAAATCAAGAATACCAATTTGTTGATGGAGTAATACGATACTAAACAAGTTATTGACGTTTAAAGTTCCGCTCTTACTTTCGAATTTTTTTCTCGAAAATGCGCAGGATTTCGTATGTGGTATGTCTATTCACCGAAAATAATTGTAATTGACCCCCGAAACCGAAAGTAATTTTTTCAGAACGATTTGAAATTTTCTTTTTCTTTCGTCGAAAAATTTAGGCACTGTCTGTCGATTTTTCTTAAAAATTCCTTTCTGATTTTTATTCAGTTTGTAAAATAGTTGTTTAATAATACTCTTTGTGTAGGTACCCATGAGCTCTACTCGCGAAAAAAAACGTTTCATTGGAATATATTCACTATTCACTATATCAGTAGGAGTTGCGGGGGCTGTTTGAAAATTTGACCAGTTATATGGGATTTTTCTCACTTTACGGGGTCAAGGAACAACTTTTCCAACATCTCTACATATTCTCCATTAAAATATGCGTTGTGTTGCTGTTTGAAACATTAAAATCGTTCAATCCGGCTGTCGACCAAAAAAAAAAAATGCTTGTAACTGACCCCTGCAACGAAAACTAATTCTTCCAAGACGATTCGAAATTCTTTTTTACTTGAATTTTTTTTGTCGAAACTGAGTAGGATTTCGGGGGTACGATTCTAACTGACCTCCGCGACCAAAAATAATTTTTTCAGAACGATTTGAAATTTTTTTATTTAATGTTATTAATAACTACTTTTTAACGAAACCTCAGTCGAAAAATTGATATTCTTAATTTTCGTCTTATTTTGGCTTCTAGAATCTCCCATTAAAATTTTTCCCAGGGGTGGCCAAACACCCTGTATATATTAAATCAATATTAATGAAATTACACCTTGACCGAATTCATTTCAATCCCCCCACACTAATACATATATTGTGTGTAGCCCATAAATGGTTGAGAATGGAGTCACCTTTCCTATACTGGTATTATTAGATGGTCGCAGGTCCTGCATAAATTTCAATTTACATAATTTTTGTTTTGAGTAAACTCATTTTACTTTTTTGTATATTACCTAATGCAACTCATATTTTCCAGCCATGCGATGTAGGAATATTTAGACGATTAAAAGTTGCATGGCGAAAGGTAGTACAGGAACATAGACAAAGTACGTAGGTAGACTAAACCCATTACGAAGGTGAATTTCGCACCAATATATATATCATACCATATATAAATTCCACGAAGAAGGAAATGCTTTTAAAGCTTGTGGTGGCCTATGACCGTTTAACTCAAATACAATTTACTAGACAAAACGTATTTCAGAAAGAAGAAAATAAATTAGAATTCATGTCGCCAGATGAAACTGACATCAATGACAGCAATATAGGTAGTTTTACATAGCATTCAAGAGCATATTCCAGATGATCTGAGAGGGGAACAATTTTCTTTTCTATATAGAAAATATTAAAATACAATCGGGACACAACTAAGACACAACACAAGACACAACTCGCAGAGAGAAAGCACTGCTGATGTTCAACGCAGTGCAGTTCATAGTAACAGTAAAACCAATACCAGTGTAGAAGACTAATTTAACAACGTTTCGCTAGAAGAAACTAATATATGATATACTGATCATTAATTAACTTTAATATTTCATGACAATGATGCTTTTACTTTTTTCTAATGGGAATTGTTTTGTTTCCGATGGTACTGAAATCAAACTACATTAATTCTACAACGTTACTTTACTTATTTTCTCGTAAAGACAAAGATTCTTCAGAATCTATTCTGGATAAACATTATCAACATTATCAAAAAATTGAAAAAACAACAAAGAAAAGAAAAGAAAAGAAAAGAAATATAGAAAGGTGTGTGCAATCAAAGTTACATCAAAGACATGGAAATAGACTCAGCTTGAAAAAATAGAAGCAATTGATAACCAGGAAAAAGAAAAACAAAGAATGAAAGAAGAACGATTAGAAAAGAAAAAAACAAGCCGAGAAATTAAAAGAAGAAAAGCTATTGAAAAAAGAAAGAAAAACAGAAAAATGAAAAGGAAAAGGAGAAAGAAAAGCAAGACGAAGAGAAGGAGAAGTGTAAAACTCAAACTAAAAATAAAAATAAAGTTAAGAACGTGAAAAGAAAATAATAAATAATATTATTGTGTTGTTTTTACAGGGTGAATGTAGTAACTGAACCAGGTGGTTATGACTATGCAACATTTTTATTAGCATCTTTTTCAAACTCCACTTGGAACAACACTGTACGTATGTATGTATGGGATTATCAGGAACCGTGTTTGTTCGTTAATCGGCACACTCGTATTTATTTCGTTAAACACAGTCACACCTACTACGTACTTTTCTTCAATCTTTCTCTCTTCCGTGCTGTCTTTCCTCGCTTTCTGGGTTATTCACCCATCAGCTGTTCGGCCGTACGCTCGCCGCGTGTTGACGGCTTTTTCGGCGGTAACCGTCTTCGCTCGTGCAAGCTGTTCGGCCAAAAATTCGTGCGCGATTTAATAATTTTCAACTGCACGGTTCCCTACATACAGGGTGTTCGGCCATCCATGGGAAAAATTTTAATGGGGGATTCTAGAGGTCAAAATAAGACGAAAATCAAGAATACCAATTTGTTGATGGAGGCACTGTTAAAAAGTTATTAATGTTTAAAGTTCCGCTCGTACTGAATTTTCTTCTCGAAAATGCGCAAGATTACGGGGGTATGTCTATACATAAAAAATGATTGTCACCGACCCTCGCAACTGAAAATAATTTTTCACAGAACGATTTGAAATCTTTCTTTTTCATCGAAAAATATAGGCACCTGATTAGATTTTCGGTAAGGAATTTTTTTCTCGAAAGTGCGTAGGATTTCGGGGGTATGTGTAATGACCAAAAATGATTGTAATTGACCCCTGTAACCGAAAATAATTTTTTTAGAACGATTTGAAAAATTTGTTTTTCGCCGAAAAATATCAACACATACTCGAATTTTTTTCTCGAAACTGAGTAGGATTTCGAATATATGTCTATTCACTAAAAATGCTTGTAATTGACCTCCGCAGCCGAAAATAATTTTTCTGGAACGATTTGAAATTTTTGAATCAAATTGTTAATAACTTTTTAACGAAGCCTCCATCAACAAATTGGTATTCTTGATTTTCGTCTTAGTTTGGCCTCTAGAATATCCTATTAAAATGTTTCTCAGGGCTGGCCAAACACCCTCTATACTACTATGTTTACTAGATCCTGGGTTTTTTTCGGGTTTGAATCACGTAGTAATGTGGTACCACACAGAAACAGTCCACTAAACCTGGATTCGGACAGTATTTTGGAGGATAACACCGGTTAGGTCTGGGTTAGGTCCGGGATATGCGCGCATATGGCTTATACTTTCGCCTTTTTCGCAAACTTGTTGGCCAGATCCTGGGTATTTTCCGTGTTTGAAACACGTAGTAATGTGGTAACACACTGAAGCAGTCAATTAAACCTGGTTTCGATCAATATTTCAGAGGATAACACCGGTTAGGTCTGGGTTAGGTCTGGGTTATGCCCGCATCTGGCTCATGATTTTGCCTTCTTCGCATACTTGTTGGCCAGATCCTGGGTTTTTTTCGTGTTTGAATCACGTAGTAATGTGGTAACACACTGAAGCAGTCAATTAAACCTGGTTTCGATCAATATTTTAGAGGATAACACCGGTTAGGTCTAGGTTAGGTCTGGGTTATGCCCGCATCTGGCTCATGATTTTGCCTTCATCGCATACTTGTTGGCCAGATCCTGGGTTTTTTCCGTGTTTGAATCACGTAGTAATGTGGTAACACACTGAAGCAGTCAATTAAACCTGGTTTCGATCAATCTTTCAGAGGATAACACCGGTTAGGTCTGGGATAGGTCTGGGATATGCGCGCATCTGGCTTATACATTCGCCATTTCGCAAACTTGTTAGCCAGATCCTGGGTATTTTCCGTGTTTGAAACACGTAGGAATGTGGTAACACACTGAAGCAGTCAATTAAACCTGGTTTCGATCAATATTTCAGAGGATAACACCGGTTAGGTCTGGGTTAGGTCTGGGATATGCGCGCATCTGGCTTATACTTTCGCCTTTTTCGCAAACTTGTTGGCCAGATCCTGGGTATTTTCCGTGTTTGAAACACGTAGTAATGTGGTAACACACTGAAGCAGTCAATTAAACCTGGTTTCGATCAATATTTCAGAGGATAACACCGGTTAGGTCTGGGTTAGGTCTGGGATATGCGCGCATCTGGCTTATACTTTCGCCTTTTTCGCAAACTTGTTGGCCAGATCCTGGGTATTTTCCGTGTTTGAAACACGTAGTAATGTGGTAACACACTGAAGCAGTCAATTAAACCTGGTTTCGATCAATATTTCAGAGGATAGCACCGGTTAGGTCTGGGTTAGGTCTGGGATATGCACGCATCTGGCTTATACTTTCGCCTTTTTCGCAAACTTGTTGGCCAGATCCTGGGTATTTTCCGTGTTTGAAACACGTAGTAATGTGGTAACACACTGAAGCAGTCAATTAAACCTGGTTTCGATCAATATTTCAGAGGATAACACCGGTTAGGTCTGGGTTAGGTCTGGGTTATGCCTGCATCTGGCTCATGATTTTGCCTTCTTCGCATACTTGTTGGCCAGATCCTGGGTTTTTTCCGCGTTTGAATCACGTAGTAATGTGGTAACACACTGAAGCAGTCAATTAAACCTGGTTTCGATCAATATTTTAGAGGACAACACCGGTTAGGACTGGGTTAGGTCTGGGTTATGCCAGCATCTGGCTTATACTTTCGTCTTCTTCGCAAACTTGTTGGCCAGATCCTGGGTATTTTCCGTGTTTGAAACACGTAGTAATGTGGTAACACACTGAAGCAGTCAATTAAACCTGGTTTCGATCAATATTTCAGAGGATAACACCGGTTAGGTCTGGGTTAGGTCTGGGTTATGCCCGCATCTGGCTCATGATTTTGCCTTCATCGCATACTTGTTGGCCAGATCCTGGGTTTTTTCCGTGTTTGAATCACGTAGTAATGTGGTAACACACTGAAGCAGTCAATTAAACCTGGTTTCGATCAATATTTTAGAGGATAACGCCGGTTAGGTCTGGGTTAGGTCTGGGTTATGCCCGCATCTGGCTCATGATTTTGCCTTCATCGCATACTTGTTGGCCAGATCCTGGGTTTTTTCCGTGTTTGAATCACGTAGTAATGTGGTAACACACTGAAGCAGTCAATTAAACCTGGTTTCGATCAATCTTTCAGAGGATAACACCGGTTAGGTCTGGGATAGGTCTGGGATATGCGCGCATCTGGCTTATACATTCGCCTTTTTCGCAAACTTGTTGGCCAGATCCTGGGTATTTTCCGTGTTTGAAACACGTAGTAATGTGGTAACACACTGAAGCAGTCAATTAAACCTGGTTTCGATCAATATTTCAGAGGATAACACCGGTTAGGTCTGGGTTAGGTCTGGGATATGCGCGCATCTGGCTTATACTTTCGCCTTTTTCGCAAACTTGTTGGCCAGATCCTGGGTATTTTCCGTGTTTGAAACACGTAGTAATGTGGTAACACACTGAAGCAGTCAATTAAACCTGGTTTCGATCAATATTTCAGAGGATAACACCGGTTAGGTCTGGGTTAGGTCTGGGATATGCGCGCATCGGGCTTATACTTTCGCCTTTTTCGCAAACTTGTTGGCCAGATCCTGGGTATTTTCCGTGTTTGAAACACGTAGTAATGTGGTAACACACTGAAGCAGTCAATTAAACCTGGTTTCGATCAATATTTCAGAGGATAACACCGGTTAGGTCTGGGTTAGGTCTGGGTTATGCCTGCATCTGGCTCATGATTTTGCCTTCTTCGCATACTTGTTGGCCAGATCCTGGGTTTTTTCCGCGTTTGAATCACGTAGTAATGTGGTAACACACTGAAGCAGTCAATTAAACCTGGTTTCGATCAATATTTTAGAGGATAACACCGGTTAGGTCTGGGTTAGGTCTGGGTTATGCCCGCATCTGGCTTATACTTTCGCCTTCTTCGCAAACTTGTTGGCCAGATCCTGGGTATTTTCCGTGTTTGAATCACGTAGTAATGTGGTAACACACTGAAGCAGTCAATTAAACCTGGTTTCGATCAATATTTCAGAGGATAACACCGGTTAGGTCTGGGTTAGGTCCGGGATATGCCGGCATCTGGCTCATGATTTTGCCTTCTTCGCATACTTGTTGGCCAGATCCTGGGTTTTTTTCTGGTTTGAATAACGCAGTAATGTGGTACCACACTGAAGCAGTCAATTAAACCTGGTTTCGATCAATATTTTAGAGGATAACGCCGGTTAGGTCTGGGTTAGGTCTGGGAAATGCGCGCATCTGGCTTATACTTTCGCCTTCAACGCATACTTGTTGGCCAGATCCTGGGTTTTTTTCGTGTTTGAATCACGTAGTAATGTGGTAACACACTGAAGCAGTCAATTAAACCTGGTTTCGATCAATATTTCAGAGGATAACACCGGTTAGGTCTGGGTTAGGTCTGGGATATGCGCGCATCTGGCTTATACTTTCGCCTTTTTCGCAAACTTGTTGGCCAGATCCTGGGTATTTTCCGTGTTTGAAACACGTAGTAATGTGGTAACACACTGAAGCAGTCAATTAAACCTGGTTTCGATCAATATTTCAGAGGATAACACCGGTTAGGTCTGGGTTAGGTCTGGGATATGCGCGCATCTGGCTTATACTTTCGCCTTTTTCGCAAACTTGTTGGCCAGATCCTGGGTATTTTCCGTGTTTGAAACACGTAGTAATGTGGTAACACACTGAAGCAGTCAATTAAACCTGGTTTCGATCAATATTTCAGAGGATAACACCGGTTAGGTCTGGGTTAGGTCTGGGTTATGCCTGCATCTGGCTCATGATTTTGCCTTCTTCGCATACTTGTTGGCCAGATCCTGGGTTTTTTCCGCGTTTGAATCACGTAGTAATGTGGTAACACACTGAAGCAGTCAATTAAACCTGGTTTCGATCAATATTTTAGAGGATAACACCGGTTAGGTCTGGGTTAGGTCTGGGTTATGCCCGCATCTGGCTTATACTTTCGCCTTCTTCGCAAACTTGTTGGCCAGATCCTGGGTATTTTCCGTGTTTGAATCACGTAGTAATGTGGTAACACACTGAAGCAGTCAATTAAACCTGGTTTCGATCAATATTTCAGAGGATAACACCGGTTAGGTCTGGGTTAGGTCCGGGATATGCCGGCATCTGGCTCATGATTTTGCCTTCTTCGCATACTTGTTGGCCAGATCCTGGGTTTTTTTCTGGTTTGAATAACGCAGTAATGTGGTACCACACTGAAGCAGTCAATTAAACCTGGTTTCGATCAATATTTTAGAGGATAACGCCGGTTAGGTCTGGGTTAGGTCTGGGAAATGCGCGCATCTGGCTTATACTTTCGCCTTCAACGCATACTTGTTGGCCAGATCCTGGGTTTTTTTCGTGTTTGAATCACGTAGGTATGTGGTAACACACTGAAGCAGTCAACTAAACCTGGTTTCGATCAATATTTTAGAGGATAACACCGGTTAGGTCTGGGTTAGGTCCGGGATATGCCGGCATCTGGCTCATGATTTTGCCTTCTTCGCATACTTGTTGGCCAGATCCTGGGTTTTTTTCGTGTTTGAATCACGTAGTAATGTGGTAACACACTGAAGCAGTCAATTAAACCTGGTTTCGATCAATATTTTAGAGGATAGCACCGGTTAGGTCTGGGTTAGGTCTGGGAAATGCGCGCATCTGGCTTATACTTTCGCCTTTTTCGCAAACTTGTTGGCCAGATCCTGGGTATTTTCCGTGTTTGAAACACGTAGGAATGTGGTAACACACTGAAGCAGTCAATTAAACCTGGTTTCGATCAATATTTCAGAGGATAACACCGGTTAGGTCTGGGTTAGGTCTGGGTTATGCCTGCATCTGGCTCATGATTTTGCCTTCTTCGCATACTTGTTGGCCAGATCCTGGGTTTTTTCCGCGTTTGAATCACGTAGTAATGTGGTAACACACTGAAGCAGTCAATTAAACCTGGTTTCGATCAATATTTCAGAGGATAACACCGGTTAGGTCTGGGATAGGTCTGGGATATGCGCGCATCTGGCTTATACTTTCGCCTTTTTCGCAAACTTGTTGGCCAGATCCTGGGTATTTTCCGTGTTTGAAACACGTAGTAATGTGGTAACACACTGAAGCAGTCAATTAAACCTGGTTTCGATCAATATTTCAGAGGATAACACCGGTTAGGTCTGGGTTAGGTCCGGGATATGCCGGCATCTGGCTCATGATTTTGCCTTCTTCGCATACTTGTTGGCCAGATCCTGGGTTATTTTCGTGTTTGAATCACATAGTAATGTGGTAACACACTGAAGCAGTCAATTAAACCTGGTTTCGATCAATATTTCAGAGGATAACACCGGTTAGGTCTGGGTTAGGTCTGGAATATGCGCGCATCTGGCTTATACTTTCGCCTTTTTCGCAAACTTGTTGGCCAGATCCTGGGTATTTTCCGTGTTTGAAACACGTAGTAATGTGGTAACACACTGAAGCAGTCAATTAAACCTGGTTTCGATCAATATTTCAGAGGATAACACCGGTTAGGTCTGGGTTAGGTCCGGGATATGCCGGCATCTGGCTCATGATTTTGCCTTCTTCGCATACTTGTTGGCCAGATCCTGGGTTTTTTTCTGGTTTGAATAACGCAGTAATGTGGTACCACACTGAAGCAGTCAATTAAACCTGGTTTCGATCAATATTTTAGAGGATAACGCCGGTTAGGTCTGGGTTAGGTCTGGGAAATGCGCGCATCTGGCTTATACTTTCGCCTTTTTCGCAAACTTGTTGGCCAGATCCTGGGTATTTTCCGTGTTTGGAACACGTAGTAATGTGGTAACACACTGAAGCAGTCAATTAAACCTGGTTTCGATCAATATTTTAGAGGATAACACCGGTTAGGTCTGGGTTAGGTCTGGGTTATGCCCGCATCTGGCTTATACTTTCGCCTTTTTCGCAAACTTGTTGGCCAGATCCTGGGTATTTTCCGTGTTTGAAACACGTAGTAATGTGGTAACACACTGAAGCAGTCAATTAAACCTGGTTTCGATCAATATTTCAGAGGATAACACCGGTTAGGTCTGGGTTAGGTCTGGGTTATGCCCGCATCTGGCTCATGATTTTGCCTTCATCGCATACTTGTTGGCCAGATCCTGGGTTTTTTCCGTGTTTGAATCACGTAGTAATGTGGTAACACACTGAAGCAGTCAATTAAACCTGGTTTGGATCAATATTTTAGAGGATAACACCGGTTAGGTCTGGGTTAGGTCTGGGTTATGCCCGCATCTGGCTCATGATTTTGCCTTCTTCGCATACTTGTTGGCCAGATCCTGGGTTTTTTTCGTGTTTGAATCACGTAGTAATGTGGTAACACACTGAAGCAGTCAATTAAACCTGGTTTCGATCAATATATCAGAGGATAACACCGGTTAGGTCTGGGTTAGGTCTGGGATATGCGCGCATCTGGCTTATACTTTCGCCTTTTTCGCAAACTTGTTGGCTAGATCCTGGGTATTTTTCTGGTTTGAATAACGCAGTAATGTGGTATCACACTGAAGCAGTCAATTAAACCTGGTTGCGATCAATATTTTAGAGGATAACGCCGGTTAGGTCTGGGTTAGGTCTGGGAAATGCGCGTATCTGGCTTATACTTTCGCCCTTTTCGCAAACTTGTTGGCCAGATCCTGGGTATTTTCCGTGTTTGGAACACGTAATAATGTGGTAACACACTGAAGCAGTCAATTAAACCTGGTTTCGATCAATATTTCAGAGGATAACACCGGTTAGGTCTGGGTTAGGTCTGGGATTTGCGCGCATCTGGCATATACTTTCGCCTTTTTCGCAAACTTGTTGGCCAGATCCTGGGTTTTTTTCGTGTTTGAATCACGTAGTAATGTGGCAATACACTGAAGCAGTCAATTAAACCTGGTTTAGATCAATATTTTAGAGGATAACACCGGTTAGGTCTGGGTTAGGTCTGGGTTATGCCCGCATCTGGCTCATGATTTTGCCTTCTTCGCATACTTGTTGGCCAGATCCTGGGGTTTTTTCGTGTTTGAATCACGTAGTAATGTGGTAACACACTGAAGCAGTCAATTAAACCTGGTTTCGATCAATATTTTAGAGGATAACACCGGTTAGGTCTGGGTCAGGTCTGGGTTATGCCCGCATCTGGCTCATGATTTTGCCTTCATCGCATACTTGTTGGCCAGATCCTGGGTTTTTTCCGTGTTTGAATCACGTAGTAATGTGGTACCACACTGAAGCAGTCAATTAAACCTGGTTTCGAACAATATTTTAGAGGATAACACCGGTTAGGTCTGGGTTAGGTCTGGGTTATGCCCGCATCTGGCTCATGATTTTGCCTTCTTCGCATACTTGTTGGCCAGATCCTGGGTTTTTTTCGTGTTTGAATCACGTAGTAATGTGGTAACACACTGAAGCAGTCAATTAAACCTGGTTTCGATCAATATTTTAGAGGATAACGCCGGTTAGGTCTGGGTTAGGTCTGGGATTTGCGCGCATCTGGCTTATACTTTCGCCTTCAACGCATACTTGTTGGCCAGATCCTGGGTATTTTCCGTGTTTGAAACACGTAATAATGTGGTAACACACTGAAGCAGTCAATTAAACCTGGTTTCGATCAATATTTCAGAGGATAACACCGGTTAGGTCTGGGTTAGGTCTGGGATTTGCGCGCATCTGGCTTATACTTTCGCCTTCAACGCATACTTGTTGGCCAGATCCTGGGTTTTTTTCGTGTTTGAATCACGTAGTAATGTGGTAACACCCTGAAGCAGTCAATTAAACCTGGTTTCGATCAATACTTTAGAGGATAACACCGGTTAGGTTCTGGGTTAGGTCTGGGATTTGCGCGCATCTGGCTTATACTTTCGCCTTTTTCGCAAACTTGTTGGCCAGATCCTGGGTATTTTCCGTGTTTGAAACACGTAGTAATGTGGTAACACCCTGAAGCAGTCAATTAAACCTGGTTTCGATCAATATTTTAGAGGATAACGCCGGTTAGGTCTGGGTTAGGTCTGGGAAATGCGCGCATGTGGCTTATACTTTCGCCTTCAACGCATACTTGTTGGCCAGATCCTGGGTTTTTTCCGTGTTTGAATCACGTAGTAATGTGGTAACACACTGAAGCAGTCAATTAAACCTGGTTTCGAACAATATTTTAGAGGATAACACCGGTTAGGTCTGGGTTAGGTCTGGGTTATGCGCGCATCTGGCTTATACTTTCGCCTTTTTCGCAAACTTGTTGGCCAGATCCTGGGTATTTTCCGTGTTTGAAACACGTAGTAATGTGGTAACACACTGAAGCAGTCAATTAAACCTGGTTTCGATCAATATTTCAGAGGATAACACCGGTTAGGTCTGGGTTAGGTCTGGGTTATGCCCGCATCTGGCTCATGATTTTGCCTTCATCGCATACTTGTTGGCCAGATCCTGGGTTTTTTCCGTGTTTGAATCACGTAGTAATGTGGTAACACACTGAAGCAGTCAATTAAACCTGGTTTCGATCAATATTTTAGAGGATAACGCCGGTTAGGTCTGGGTTAGGTCTGGGTTATGCCCGCATCTGGCTCATGATTTTGCCTTCATCGCATACTTGTTGGCCAGATCCTGGGTTTTTTCCGTGTTTGAATCACGTAGTAATGTGGTAACACACTGAAGCAGTCAATTAAACCTGGTTTCGATCAATCTTTCAGAGGATAACACCGGTTAGGTCTGGGATAGGTCTGGGTTATGCGCGCATCTGGCTTATACATTCGCCTTTTTCGCAAACTTGTTGGCCAGATCCTGGGTATTTTCCGTGTTTGAAACACGTAGTAATGTGGTAACACACTGAAGCAGTCAATTAAACCTGGTTTCGATCAATATTTCAGAGGATAACACCGGTTAGGTCTGGGTTAGGTCTGGGATATGCGCGCATCTGGCTTATACTTTCGCCTTTTTCGCAAACTTGTTGGCCAGATCCTGGGTATTTTCCGTGTTTGAAACACGTAGTAATGTGGTAACACACTGAAGCAGTCAATTAAACCTGGTTTCGATCAATATTTCAGAGGATAACACCGGTTAGGTCTGGGTTAGGTCTGGGATATGCGCGCATCTGGCTTATACTTTCGCCTTTTTCGCAAACTTGTTGGCCAGATCCTGGGTATTTTCCGTGTTTGAAACACGTAGTAATGTGGTAACACACTGAAGCAGTCAATTAAACCTGGTTTCGATCAATATTTCAGAGGATAACACCGGTTAGGTCTGGGTTAGGTCTGGGTTATGCCTGCATCTGGCTCATGATTTTGCCTTCTTCGCATACTTGTTGGCCAGATCCTGGGTTTTTTCCGCGTTTGAATCACGTAGTAATGTGGTAACACACTGAAGCAGTCAATTAAACCTGGTTTCGATCAATATTTTAGAGGATAACACCGGTTAGGTCTGGGTTAGGTCTGGGTTATGCCCGCATCTGGCTTATACTTTCGCCTTCTTCGCAAACTTGTTGGCCAGATCCTGGGTATTTTCCGTGTTTGAAACACGTAGTAATGTGGTAACACACTGAAGCAGTCAATTAAACCTGGTTTCGATCAATATTTCAGAGGATAACACCGGTTAGGTCTGGGTTAGGTCTGGGTTATGCCCGCATCTGGCTCATGATTTTGCCTTCATCGCATACTTGTTGGCCAGATCCTGGGTTTTTTCCGTGTTTGAATCACGTAGTAATGTGGTAACACACTGAAGCAGTCAATTAAACCTGGTTTCGATCAATATTTTAGAGGATAACGCCGGTTAGGTCTGGGTTAGGTCTGGGTTATGCCCGCATCTGGCTCATGATTTTGCCTTCATCGCATACTTGTTGGCCAGATCCTGGGTTTTTTCCGTGTTTGAATCACGTAGTAATGTGGTAACACACTGAAGCAGTCAATTAAACCTGGTTTCGATCAATATTTTAGAGGATAACGCCGGTTAGGTCTGGGTTAGGTCTGGGTTATGCCCGCATCTGGCTCATGATTTTGCCTTCATCGCATACTTGTTGGCCAGATCCTGGGTTTTTTCCGTGTTTGAATCACGTAGTAATGTGGTAACACACTGAAGCAGTCAATTAAACCTGGTTTCGATCAATATTTTAGAGGATAACGCCGGTTAGGTCTGGGTTAGGTCTGGGAAATGCGCGCATCTGGCTTATACTTTCGCCTTCAACGCATACTTGTTGGCCAGATCCTGGGTTTTTTTCGTGTTTGAATCACGTAGGTATGTGGTAACACACTGAAGCAGTCAACTAAACCTGGTTTCGATCAATATTTTAGAGGATAACACCGGTTAGGTCTGGGTTAGGTCCGGGATATGCCGGCATCTGGCTCATGATTTTGCCTTCATCGCATACTTGTTGGCCAGATCCTGGGTTTTTTCCGTGTTTGAATCACGTAGTAATGTGGTAACACACTGAAGCAGTCAATTAAACCTGGTTTGGATCAATATTTTAGAGGATAACACCGGTTAGGTCTGGGTTAGGTCTGGGTTATGCCCGCATCTGGCTCATGATTTTGCCTTCTTCGCATACTTGTTGGCCAGATCCTGGGTTTTTTTCGTGTTTGAATCACGTAGTAATGTGGTAACACACTGAAACAGTCAATTAAACCTGGTTTCGATCAATATTTTAGAGGATAACGCCGGTTAGTTCTGGGTTAGGTCTGGGAAATGCGCGCATCTGGCTTATACTGTCGCCTTCAACGCATACTTGTTGGCCAGATCCTGGGTTTTTTTCGTGTTTGAATCACGTAGGAATGTGGTAACACACTGAAGCAGTCAACTAAACCTGGTTTCGATCAATATTTCAGAGGATAACACCGGTTAGGTCTGGGTTAGGTCCGGGATATGCCGGCATCTGGCTCATGATTTTGCCTTCTTCGCATACTTGTTGGCCAGATCCTGGGTTTTTTTCGTGTTTGAATCACGTAGTAATGTGGTAACACACTGAAGCAGTCACTTAAACCTGGTTTCGATCAATATTTTAGAGGATAGCACCGGTTAGGTCTGGGTTAGGTCTGGGTTATGCCCGCATCTGGCTCATGATTTTGCCTTCTTCGCATACTTGTTGGCCAGATCCCGGGTTTTTTTCGTGTTTGAATCACGTAGTAATGTGGTAACACACTGAAGCAGTCAATTAAACCTGGTTTCGATCAATATTTTAGAGGATAACACCGGTTAGGTCTGGGTTAGGTCTGGGTTATGCCCGCATCTGGCTCACGATTTTGCCTTCATCGCATACTTGTTGGCCAGATCCTGGGTTTTTTCCGTGTTTGAATCACGTAGTAATGTGGTAACACACTGAAGCAGTCAATTAAACCTGGTTTCGATCAATATTTTAGAGGATAACACCGGTTAGGTCTGGGTTAGGTCTGGGTATTGCCCGCATCTGGCTCATGATTTTGCCTTCTTCGCATACTTGTTGGCCAGATCCTGGGTTTTTTTCGTGTTTGAATCACGTAGTAATGTGGTAACACACTGAAGCAGTCAATTAAACCTGGTTTCGATCAATATTTTAGAGGATAACGCCGGTTAGGTCAGGGTTAGGTCTGGGAAATGCGCGCATCTGGCTCATACTTTCGCCTTCAACGCATACTTGTTGGCCAGATCCTGGGTTTTTTTCGTGTTAGAATCACGTAGGAATGTGGTAACACACAGAAGCAGTCAACTAAACCTGGTTTCGATCAATATTTTAGAGGATAACACCGGTTAGGTCTGGGTTAGGTCCGGGATATGCCGGCATCTGGCTCATGATTTTGCCTTCTTCGCATACTTGTTGGCCAGATCCTGGGTTTTTTTCGTGTTTGAATCACGTAGTAATGTGGTAACACACTGAAGCGGTCAATTAAACCTGGTTTCGATCAATACTTTAGAGGATAACACCGGTTAGGTCTGGGTTAGGTCTGGGACTTGCGCGCATCTGGCTTATACTTTCGCCTTCTTCGCATACTTGTTGGCCAGATCCTGGGTATTTTCCGTGTTTGAAACACGTAGTAATGTGGTAACACACTGAAGCAGTCAATTAAACCTGGTTTCGATCAATATTTCAAAGGATAACACCGGTTAGGTCTGGGTTAGGTCTGGGATATGCGCGCATCTGGCTTATACTTTCGCCTTTTTCGCAAACTTGTTGGCTAGATCCTGGGTTTTTTTCTGGTTTGAATAACGCAGTAATGTGGTACCACACTGAAGCAGTCAATTAAACCTGGTTTCGATCAATATTTTAGAGGATAACGCCGGTTAGGTCTGGGTTAGGTCTGGGAAATGCGCGCATCTGGCTTATACTTTCGCCTTTTTCGCAAACTTGTTGGCCAGATCCTGGGTTTTTTTCGTGTTTGAATCACGTAGTAATGTGGTAATACACTGAAGCTGTCAATTAAACCTGGTTTCGATCAATATTTTAGAGGATAACACCGGTTAGGTCTGGGTTAGGTCTGGGTTATGCCCGCATCTGGCTCATGATTTTGCCTTCTTCGCAAACTTGTTGGCCAGATCCTGGGTATTTTCCGTGTTTGAAACATGTAGTAATGTGGTAACACACTGAAGCAGTCAATTAAACCTGGTTTCGATCAATATTTCAGAGGATAACACCGGTTAGGTCTGGGTTAGGTCTGGGATATGCGCGCATCTGGCTTATACTTTCGCCTTCTTCGCATACTTGTTGGCCAGATCCTGGGTATTTTCCGTGTTTGAAACACGTAGTAATGTGGTAACACACTGAAGCAGTCAATTAAACCTGGTTTCGATCAATATTTCAGAGGATAACACCGGTTAGGTCTGGGTTAGGTCTGGGATATGCGCGCATCTGGCTTATACTTTCGCCTTTTTCGCAAACTTGTTGGCTAGATCCTGGGTATTTTTCTGGTTTGAATAACGTAGTAATGTGGTAACACACTGAAGCAGTCAATTAAACCTGGTTTGGATCAATATTTTAGAGGATAACACCGGTTAGGTCTGGGTTAGGTCTGGGTTATGCCCGCATCTGGCTCATGATTTTGCCTTCTTCGCATACTTGTTGGCCAGATCCTGGGTTTTTTTCGTGTTTGAATCACGTAGTAATGTGGTAACACACTGAAACAGTCAATTAAACCTGGTTTCGATCAATATTTTAGAGGATAACGCCGGTTAGTTCTGGGTTAGGTCTGGGAAATGCGCGCATCTGGCTTATACTGTCGCCTTCAACGCATACTTGTTGGCCAGATCCTGGGTTTTTTTCGTGTTTGAATCACGTAGGAATGTGGTAACACACTGAAGCAGTCAACTAAACCTGGTTTCGATCAATATTTCAGAGGATAACACCGGTTAGGTCTGGGTTAGGTCCGGGATATGCCGGCATCTGGCTCATGATTTTGCCTTCTTCGCATACTTGTTGGCCAGATCCTGGGTTTTTTTCGTGTTTGAATCACGTAGTAATGTGGTAACACACTGAAGCAGTCACTTGAACCTGGTTTCGATCAATATTTTAGAGGATAGCACCGGTTAGGTCTGGGTTAGGTCTGGGTTATGCCCGCATCTGGCTCATGATTTTGCCTTCTTCGCATACTTGTTGGCCAGATCCCGGGTTTTTTTCGTGTTTGAATCACGTAGTAATGTGGTAACACACTGAAGCAGTCAATTAAACCTGGTTTCGATCAATATTTTAGAGGATAACACCGGTTAGGTCTGGGTTAGGTCTGGGTTATGCCCGCATCTGGCTCATGATTTTGCCTTCATCGCATACTTGTTGGCCAGATCCTGGGTTTTTTCCGTGTTTGAATCACGTAGTAATGTGGTAACACACTGAAGCAGTCAATTAAACCTGGTTTCGATCAATATTTTAGAGGATAACACCGGTTAGGTCTGGGTTAGGTCTGGGTATTGCCCGCATCTGGCTCATGATTTTGCCTTCTTCGCATACTTGTTGGCCAGATCCTGGGTTTTTTTCGTGTTTGAATCACGTAGTAATGTGGTAACACACTGAAGCAGTCAATTAAACCTGGTTTCGATCAATATTTTAGAGGATAACGCCGGTTAGGTCAGGGTTAGGTCTGGGAAATGCGCGCATCTGGCTCATACTTTCGCCTTCAACGCATACTTGTTGGCCAGATCCTGGGTTTTTTTCGTGTTAGAATCACGTAGGAATGTGGTAACACACTGAAGCAGTCAACTAAACCTGGTTTCGATCAATATTTTAGAGGATAACACCGGTTAGGTCTGGGTTAGGTCCGGGATATGCCGGCATCTGGCTCATGATTTTGCCTTCTTCGCATACTTGTTGGCCAGATCCTGGGTTTTTTTCGTGTTTGAATCACGTAGTAATGTGGTAACACACTGAAGCGGTCAATTAAACCTGGTTTCGATCAATACTTTAGAGGATAACACCGGTTAGGTCTGGGTTAGGTCTGGGACTTGCGCGCATCTGGCTCATACTTTCGCCTTCTTCGCGTACTTGTTGGCCAGATCCTGGGTATTTTCCGTGTTTGAAACACGTAGTAATGTGGTAACACACTGAAGCAGTCAATTAAACCTGGTTTCGATCAATATTTCAAAGGATAACACCGGTTAGGTCTGGGTTAGGTCTGGGATACGCGCGCATCTGGCTTATACTTTCGCCTTTTTCGCAAACTTGTTGGCTAGATCCTGGGTTTTTTTCTGGTTTGAATAACGCAGTAATGTGGTACCACACTGAAGCAGTCAATTAAACCTGGTTTCGATCAATATTTTAGAGGATAACGCCGGTTAGGTCTGGGTTAGGTCTGGGAAATGCGCGCATCTGGCTTATACTTTCGCCTTTTTCGCAAACTTGTTGGCCAGATCCTGGGTTTTTTTCGTGTTTGAATCACGTAGTAATGTGGTAATACACTGAAGCTGTCAATTAAACCTGGTTTCGATCAATATTTTAGAGGATAACACCGGTTAGGTCTGGGTTAGGTCTGGGTTATGCCCGCATCTGGCTCATGATTTTGCCTTCTTCGCAAACTTGTTGGCCAGATCCTGGGTATTTTCCGTGTTTGAAACATGTAGTAATGTGGTAACACACTGAAGCAGTCAATTAAACCTGGTTTCGATCAATATTTCAGAGGATAACACCGGTTAGGTCTGGGTTAGGTCTGGGATATGCGCGCATCTGGCTTATACTTTCGCCTTCTTCGCATACTTGTTGGCCAGATCCTGGGTATTTTCCGTGTTTGAAACACGTAGTAATGTGGTAACACACTGAAGCAGTCAATTAAACCTGGTTTCGATCAATATTTCAGAGGATAACACCGGTTAGGTCTGGGTTAGGTCTGGGATATGCGCGCATCTGGCTTATACTTTCGCCTTTTTCGCAAACTTGTTGGCTAGATCCTGGGTATTTTTCTGGTTTGAATAACGCAGTATTGTGGTATCACACTGAAGCAGTCAATTAAACCTGGTTTCGATCAATATTTTAGAGGATAACGCCGGTTAGGTCTGGGTTAGGTCTGGGAAATGCGCGTATCTGGCTTATACTTTCGCCCTTTTCGCAAACTTGTTGGCCAGATCCTGGGTATTTTCCGTGTTTGGAACACGTAATAATGTGGTAACACACTGAAGCAGTCAATTAAACCTGGTTTCGATCAATATTTCAGAGGATAACACCGGTTAGGTCTGGGTTAGGTCTGGGATTTGCGCGCATCTGGCATATACTTTCGCCTTTTTCGCAAACTTGTTGGCCAGATCCTGGGTTTTTTTCGTGTTTGAATCACGTAGTAATGTGGCAATACACTGAAGCAGTCAATTAAACCTGGTTTCGATCAATATTTTAGAGGATAACACCGGTTAGGTCTGGGTTAGGTCTGGGTTATGCCCGCATCTGGCTCATGATTTTGCCTTCTTCGCATACTTGTTGGCCAGATCCTGGGGTTTTTTCGTGTTTGAATCACGTAGTAATGTGGTAACACACTGAAGCAGTCAATTAAACCTGGTTTCGATCAATATTTTAGAGGATAACACCGGTTAGGTCTGGGTCAGGTCTGGGTTATGCCCGCATCTGGCTCATGATTTTGCCTTCATCGCATACTTGTTGGCCAGATCCTGGGTTTTTTCCGTGTTTGAATCACGTAGTAATGTGGTAACACACTGAAGCAGTCAATTAAACCTGGTTTCGATCAATATTTCAGAGGATAACACCGGTTAGGTCTGGGTTAGGTCTGGGATTTGCGCGCATCTGGCTTATACTTTCGCCTTCAACGCATACTTGTTGGCCAGATCCTGGGTTTTTTTCGTGTTTGAATCACGTAGTAATGTGGTAACACCCTGAAGCAGTCAATTAAACCTGGTTTCGATCAATATTTTAGAGGATAACGCCGGTTAGGTCTGGGTTAGGTCTGGGATTTGCGCGCATCTGGCTTATACTTTCGCCTTCAACGCATACTTGTTGGCCAGATCCTGGGTATTTTCCGTGTTTGAAACACGTAATAATGTGGTAACACACTGAAGCAGTCAATTAAACCTGGTTTCGATCAATATTTCAGAGGATAACACCGGTTAGGTCTGGGTTAGGTCTGGGATTTGCGCGCATCTGGCTTATACTTTCGCCTTCAACGCATACTTGTTGGCCAGATCCTGGGTTTTTTTCGTGTTTGAATCACGTAGTAATGTGGTAACACCCTGAAGCAGTCAATTAAACCTGGTTTCGATCAATACTTTAGAGGATAACACCGGTTAGGTCTGGGTTAGGTCTGGGATTTGCGCGCATCTGGCTTATACTTTCGCCTTTTTCGCAAACTTGTTGGCCAGATCCTGGGTATTTTCCGTGTTTGAAACACGTAGTAATGTGGTAACACCCTGAAGCAGTCAATTAAACCTGGTTTCGATGAATATTTTAGAGGATAACGCCGGTTAGGTCTGGGTTAGGTCTGGGAAATGCGCGCATGTGGCTTATACTTTCGCCTTCAACGCATACTTGTTGGCCAGATCCTGGGTTTTTTCCGTGTTTGAATCACGTAGTAATGTGGTAACACACTGAAGCAGTCAATTAAACCTGGTTTCGAACAATATTTTAGAGGATAACACCGGTTAGGTCTGGGTTAGGTCTGGGTTATGCCCGCATCTGGCTCATGATTTTGCCTTCTGCGCATACTTGTTGGCCAGATCCTGGGTTTTTTTCGTGTTTGAATCACGTAGTAATGTGGTAACACACTGAAGCAGTCAATTAAACCTGGTTTCGATCAATATTTCAGAGGATAACACCGGTTAGGTCTGGGATAGGTCTGGGATATGCACGCATCTGGCTTATACTTTTGCCTTCAACGCATACTTGTTGGCCAGATCCTGGGTTTTTTTCGTGTTTGAAACACGTAGTAATGTGGTAACACACTGAAGCAGTCAATTAAACCTGGTTTCGATCAATATTTCAGAGGATAACACCGGTTAGGTCTGGGTTAGGTCTGGGATATGCGCGCATCTGGCTTCTACTTTCGCCTTTTTCGCAAACTTGTTGGCCAGATCCTGGGTATTTTCCGTGTTTGAAACACGTAGTAATGTGGTAACACACTGAAGCAGTCAATTAAACCTGGTTTCGATCAATATTTCAGAGGATAACTCCGGTTAGGTCTGGGTTAGGTCTGGGATATGCGCGCATCTGGCTTATACTTTCGCCTTTTTCGCAAACTTGTTGGCCAGATCCTGGGTATTTTCCGTGTTTGAAACACGTAGTAATGTGGTAACACACTCAAGCAGTCAATTAAACCTGGTTTCGATCAATATTTCAGAGGATAACACCGGTTAGGTCTGGGTTAGATCTGGGATATGCGCGCATCTGGCTTATACTTTCGCCTTTTTCGCAAACTTGTTTGCTAAATCCTGGGTTTTTTTCTGGTTTGAATAACGCAGTAATGTGGTACCACACTGAAGCAGTCAATTAAACCTGGTTTCGATCAATATTTTAGAGGATAACGCCGGTTAGGTCTGGGTTAGGTCTGGGAAATGCGCGCATCTGGCTTATACTTTCGCCTTTTTCGCAAACTTGTTGGCCAGATCCTGGGTTTTTTTCGTGTTTGAATCACGTAGTAATGTGGTAATACACTGAAGCTGTCAATTAAACCTGGTTTCGATCAATATTTTAGAGGATAACACCGGTTAGGTCTGGGTTAGGTCTGGGTTATGCCCGCATCTGGCTCATGATTTTGCCTTCTTCGCAAACTTGTTGGCCAGATCCTGGGTATTTTCCGTGACTGAAACACGTAGTAATGTGGTAACACACTGAAGCAGTCAATTAAACCTGGTTTCGATCAATATTTCAGAGGATAACACCGGTTAGGTCTGGGTTAGGTCTGGGATATGCGCGCATCTGGCTTATACTTTCGCCTTCTTCGCATACTTGTTGGCCAGATCCTGGGTATTTTCCGTGTTTGAAACACGTAGTAATGTGGTAACACACTGAAGCAGTCAATTAAACCTGGTTTCGATCAATATTTCAGAGGATAACACCGGTTAGGTCTGGGTTAGGTCTGGGATATGCGCGCATCTGGCTTATACTTTCGCCTTTTTCGCAAACTTGTTGGCTAGATCCTGGGTTTTTTTCTGGTTTGAATAACGCAGTAATGTGGTACCACACTGAAGCAGTCAATTAGACCTGGTTTCGATCAATATTTTAGAGGATATCGCCGGTTAGGTCTGGGTTAGGTTTGGGAAATGCGCGCATCTGGCTTATACTTTCGCCTTTTTCGCAAACTTGTTGGCCAGATGCTGGGTTTTTTTCGTGTTTGAATCACGTAGTAATGTGGCAATACACTGAAGCAGTCAATCAAACCTGGTTTCGATCAATATTTTAGAGGATAACACCGGTTAGGTCTGGGTTAGGTCTGGGTTATGCCCGCATCTGGCTCATGATTTTGCCTTCTTCGCATACTTGTTGGCCAGATCCTGGGTTTTTTTCGTGTTTGAATCACGTAGTAATGTGGTAACACACTGAAGCAGTCAATTAAACCTGGTTTCGATCAATATTATTAGAGGATAACACCGGTTAGGTCTGGGTTAGGTCTGGGTTATGCCCGCATCTGGCTCATGATTTTGCCTTCTTCGCATACTTGTTGGCCAGATCCTGGGATTTTTCCTTTTTGAATCACGTAGTAATGTGGTAACACACTGAAGCAGTCAATTAAACCTGGTTTCGATCAATATTTTAGAGGATAACACCGGTTAGGTCTGGGTTAGGTCTGGGTTATGCCCGCATCTGGCTCATGATTTTGCCTTTTTCGCAAACTTGTTGGCCAGATCCTGGGTATTTTCCGTGTTTGAAACACGTAGTAATGTGGTAACACACTGAAGCAGTCAATTAAACCTGGTTTCGATCAATATTTCAGAGGATAACACCGGTTAGGTCTGGGATAGGTCTGGGATATGCACGCATCTGGCTTATACTTTTGCCGTCAACGCATACTTGTTGGCCAGATCCTGGGTTTTTTTCGTGTTTTAAACACGTAGTAATGTGGTAACACACTGAAGCAGTCAATTAAACCTGGTTTCGATCAATATTTCAGAGGATAACACCGGTTAGGTCTGGGTTAGGTCTGGGATATGCGCGCATCTGGCTTATACTTTCGCCTTTTTCGCAAACTTGTTGGCCAGATCCTGGGTATTTTCCGTGTTTGAAACACGTAGTAATGTGGTAACACACTGAAGCAGTCAATTAAACCTGGTTTCGATCAATATTTCAGAGGATAACTCCGGTTAGGTCTGGGTTAGGTCTGGGATATGCGCGCATCTGGCTTATACTTTCGCCTTTTTCGCAAACTTGTTGGCCAGATCCTGGGTAT